>NC_134483.1:187157111-187487111 GCF_040206685.1 Ascaphus truei | reverse complement strand
TGCTCTCAGTCAGTGCTCAGCATAACCTCATGTAGTCTTGTTGCTTTCCACAGTTTGCCTTGATCCTGTCTTGTCTTGCAGTTTAACCTCTTGTGTACCGACCCGACTTGTAAAGGAACCCCCTCTGGATATTGACCTTGGCTTACCCTCGACTACGGTGACTTCTCCAACCTTTGATCACGGCTACACAGAATTGGACCATTCTCCTATCTACACTCCCAGACAACGGCTAAATGGACTTCTACGATTCTACCATCTCCAACCCCAAGACCCGGCGAGTATATCGATTAACCCTCTCTCTCCAAACCAGACCCGACAACGCTAGACAATCTGCCTTCCAGGCACTCTTTCGCTGCTGTGGGTGCATGGTTTTGTACCGTTCCACCTCAGTGCCGGGGTCCTGCCTTGTTTGTGGGTAGCGCGAGCATTACACATACATAGAAATTAGAACAAGTAGAATCAAATGTCAATGATGTCCCACAGTACTGAAAGAGGGTCAATGCAATACAGCAGCGTGTAGTGTCTCAGAGAGAAAAACACAATGTCTTAACGGTAACACCGCAATGGTTAAATAACTCTAGCATAGAGTCCCAAGGACAATGTATGACACATATGATGAAAGCTTCTCACAGGACACAATGTTTTCCACTCAAACTGCAGATACGTGCGTCTTACTAGGCGTCTCATCGGGCGTCTCACCAGCAGGATCTGTTGTTGCAACTCCCGGTCTCCAGATAGAGTATGGTAGTTCGTCTCACTCAGCGTCTCCCAAACGGATCTCACACCGGAGCCTCACCAGTCTCCATCTGCCTGCTTCTTCTCCTGTGACCCGCTGGACGATCTCTGGTTCTCTCAGATCAGTGGCAGTCTTTCCACAGCTCCCGGATGACAGCACAATCATGTAGCCCCACCAATAGTATGGTACTTCCCTGCAGGCACTCAGCTTAGTACTGTACTGTTCTCAGATGGCTGCCTGGTTGCATATCCCACAGCTAGTGTAGTGCCTCTCCTCAGAAATTCCACTGTGTATCATGTATTTCTCACATTCCAGGAGGAATAGCACTTCCCCTCAGGTACTCAACCGGATATTTCCCCTTCCTCTGAAAGCTTCCAAACAGCCCAAAAGGCTGCATGTCCCACAAGTGCTGCAGCACCTCTCCTCGGCTGTTTCACAGAGTAACACACCCTCCTTATCGTCAGTACAGAGAATGTTACTGCTAGGGTCAAGCCTCAATCACCAGATGACTGGAATGAGAAATAGGGGAAAAAATGGGGAATAGGGGAAATAATGGGGAGGAAAACAAACTTCAGACACTCCAATATCTTTAGAATTTTTTATTGAAAGGGTAGAAACAGTGAGTACCATATATAGATAGCAGGTATATCTCCTCACAACGCTACACGTTTCGTCTATATACAGCCTTCATCAGGGGTATAAAGATATGAAATGTATACCCTAAATTTATACCTGTGTCTATGCTTCGATAGGTTGAATGAAAGATTGTTTATTTTTGATTGTAAATCCAATCAGTGGCCACACTTCAGAGCAAAAAGATATATACACAGGGAGAAATATATATATTTTGGACTTTGACCATGGCATTCTTTAAAGTGTCTCGAAAGACTGTGCTACATGAAACCCTTCTGGATATTAGTAATATGTTCTGCAAATCTCATTTTTAATTAGTGAGTTGTACACTACCGACACACTTAATCCGAGCAGGGCTAGTTCCGCAAGCCGGGGGATGCCCCGGCTTGCTAGCCCCACTCCCTCGGCGTGCCGCGCGTCACCGATGCGCGGTCACGCGTCATCGGGTGCCAGCGCCCCCTGCACGCGCGTCCAGGGCTCCCCGAGGGAGCCCTGGTGTCCCGCGATGTGGGGGACGGCGGCAGGGGGTTCCGGGGGACCCGGCGGACCCGGCAGCGGGAGGGAGAGCGCCCCGATCGGAGGGCGCTCTTCCGCTGCTTCGGCGCGCGCCCGGCACCCTCCGGCGCGCGCCAGGTTACTGCTGCGGCCGAGAACGGGCAAATGCTCGAATAAACTCGGCCGCAGCAGTACGACATTGTTGCAGGGTACATGCAACTACACACGCGGGTTTCTTGACAAGGCTTATTTATTTAGCCTTAAAAAGATATACAGCAAACAAAACAAAAATAGCTTTTTCCTTCAGCAAACAAGAGAAAAGAAAAATGGCTTTTTCTTCAGGAGACCAAGCCAAACAGTCTAAAAATAATGCAGCTACCCTTTTCTATGCAGGGCACAGACAGTTCACAATTCATTTACTTTGCTAATCAGACCTTGTATCAGGAATTCTCTTCAGCAATCTCTTTAGCAGCTTACTCCTCACTCCTCAACAGACAGCCTCCATGTGTCTACAGCCTGGGTTTATACACACCTTGATTAGGCAGCTGGGATCCAACTAATTGTCCTGAGGTTCCCAGCTGAAGTTAACCTAGTCAGTGCTGCACTGCAAAATAGACATAGGTTATCCAGGCATATAACTGGTGGCTTTTGTTTACCCGGTCACATTCCTCCCCTGTTAGTGTGTGGCTGGGGCTACGCACGGCTGAAGCCCGACCATCCACCCCTTCTCTAGAAAAGAAGTCAGCATTTGCGTTCTCTTTTCCCGGCCTATGCTGAATCTCAAATAAGAAGGGTTGGAGGGCCATATACCACCTAGTCAATCTAGCATTGGAATCCTTCATGCTATTTAACCACTTCAGTGGAGCATGATCCGTCACCAAAGTAAAATGGACTCCTGCCAGGTAATGCCTCAAAGCCTCGATTGCCCACTTTACTGCGACGCACTCTTTCTCAATCACTGAGTAGATTTTTTCCCTTGGGAACAATTTCCTACTCAGGAAAAGGATAGGATGTTCAACTCCCTCACTGTTGTGACAACACTGCCCCTAGCCCTATCTCTGATGCATCTGTTTGCACTATAAAAGGGCTGTTGAAGTCTGGGCTTCTAAGGATGGGACCCTCTGATAAAAAGGTGTCTATGTCCTCAAAGGCTCTCTGACAATCCCTTGACCACACCACTGGTGTAGGGGCACACTTTTTTGTGAGGTCCGTTAAAGGGGCTGCCATTTCCGAATAGTTGGGGATGAACCGCCGGTAGTACCCTGCTAAACCCAGCAGAGAGCGTACCTGCGTTTTTGTTTGAGGGGTCGGAACTTCTTTCAGGGCAGCTACCTTGTCAGCTAGTGGCCTTACTTTTCCACCTCCCACTGCATACCCTAAGTATTTGGTTTCCGCTTTACCCAAGGCACATTTCTTAGGGTTGGCTGTGAGCCCTGCCTCTCAGAGATTTGAGGACCGCTTTCAGCCTATTTAGATGGGCCCGCCAGTGTTTACTATAAATGACAATGTCATCTAGGTAGGCTGCGACATAAGTCTATGGGGCCTCAGTACCTTATCCATGAGTCTCTGAAATGTGGCTGGGGCTCCATGCAGTCCAAATGGCATTGTCACAAACTGGTATAAACCCATGGGAGTGGCAAAGGCTGTTTTGCATTTGGACTTTTCCTCTAAGGGTATTTGCCAGTATCCTTTTGTCAAGTTCAACGTGGATATATATTCCGCGTTACCAAGGGCGTCAATTAATTCATCCACCCTTGGCATCGGATATGCGTCAAACTTGGATACTGCATTGACCTTTCGGAGGTCCACACAAAATCTGGTTTAGGGACCATAATTAGTGGACTACACCACTCACTGCATGATTCCTCAATCACTCCTAAGTGTAACATTTCTTGTACCTCCTTCTCTACCAGAGCCCTACGACTTTCAGGCAACCTATAAGGACGGGAACGTACTTTTACCCCAGGTGCTGTCTCGATTGCATGGGAAATTAAGTTAGTTTGTCCTGGTAAGTCAGAAAAAACATCCTGGAATTGAGTAATTATTGCTAACAAGTCCCCTTTTTGTTCAGAGGACAACTGTTTACCCATTGGGATTTTATCGTCACCCACGATGTTCTCCCGTGGAGGCTGAGGACCCAAGTCCGTTTCCTCCTCCACCGGGTGGATGAATAGAGACCGCTGCATCTTCCAGGGTTTCAGCAAGTTCACATGGTAAATTTGTTTACCCTTCCTGGACGCTGATTGAGTGATCTCGTAATCCACATCACCCGTACGGTGGAGTACTTCAAATGGGCCCTGCCATTTGGCCAGGAGTTTACTCTCGCAAATGGGTAACAATAACATCACCTGTTCTCCTGGGTGAAACACTATCATGCGAGCATTCTGATTGTAATGTCTCTCCTGACTGTCCTGGGCTGATCTAAGATTCTCCCTGGCAAAATGGCCGACCACATCTAGGCGCTTCCTAAGGTCTAGTACATATTGCAGGGCATTCTTAGAAGGGGACTGCTGTTCCTCCCAGGACTCCTTCAGGAGGTCTAGGATACCCCGGGGTTGGCGGCCATAGAGCAATTCAAATGGAGAGAATCCCATGGAGGCCTGGGGGACTTCCCGCACTGCAAATAGCAGAAAAGGGAGAAGTTCATCCCAGGCTCTCTTCTCTGAATCTACAAATTTCCTCAGCATCCCTTTTAGAGTTCGGTTAAATCGAATCGAGAAAAAAAAGAGCCCAACGAGCCTGTCGTGGACCAAGATGTCGAGCGTTCTCTATGTAAAGAAGGTTCTTGTGGTCCGTGAGAATAGTAAACGGCTCTTTTGACCCCTCCCGCAGATGTCTCCACTCTTGAAGAGCAATATCTTCACGGCCAGAAGTTCCCTGTTACCCACGTCATAGTTCCTCTCGGCAGACGAGAATTTCTTGGAAAAATATGCACAGGGATGTAACTTATCTCGGGGCGTGGGTCTCTGGGAAAGAACGGCACCAGCGCCGCAATCAGAAGCATCGACCTCCAGGATGAAGGGAAGTTCGATGTTGGGATGACGGAGAATAGGTGCGGATATAAAGGCTTCCTTGAGTGTCTCGAAGGCGGAGATGGCCTCGGGTGACCAAGCAGAAGGATTAGCTCCTTTTTTGGTGAGAGCAGTGAAGGGTGCCACAATGGTGGAAAAACTCCGTATAAACTTACGATAGTATTTAGCGAACCCTAAAAAACGTTGTATGGCCTTGAGAGAGTTGGGTCTTGGCCATTCAGTGACTGCTTGAAGTTTACCGGAGTCCATCATAAAGCCCTCATCGGAAATAATGTACCCCAGGAACAGAGTAGAGGTCGTATGAAAGGTGCACTTCTCCAGTTTGGCGTACAAATGGTGTTCACGGAGACAGGAAAGGACGTAGGAGGTGTGGCGTATATGGTCCTGGAGATCTTTGTAAAAAATCAGGATATCATCCAAGTATACAATAACAAAAATATTGAGTACCTTACGAAAGACGTCGTTGATGAAATCCTGGAAGACAGCGGGAGCATTACATAAGCCGAAAGGCATTACTAGATATTCGTAGTGTCCACTACGCGTGTTGAAGGCCGTCTTCCATTCATCCCCCTTCCTGATGCGCACCAGGTTATAGGCACCACGTAGATCCAACTTGGAAAAAATCTTGGCCCCCTGTAATTTATCGAACAGTTCGGTAATAAGGGGAAGGGGGTAACGATTTTTAATAGTGATGTGGTTTAAACCCCTGTAGTCGATGCAAGGCCTCAATGACCCATCCTTTTTCTTGACGAAGAAAAACCCAGCCCCTGCTGGGGAATTGGAGTGACGAATAAAGCCTTTCTTGAGATTCTCCTGGATATATTCATCCATAGCGTGAGATTCTGGTAACGACAAGGGGTAGGTCTTGGACTTGGGTAGGGAGTAACCTGGAACTAGATCGATCGGACAATCGTAAGTCCTGTGTGGCGGTAAGAGGTCTGACTGTACCTTATTGAAAACGTCCCGGAATTGATGGTAAACGGAAGGTAGAATAACTTCGGGAACAGAGGCATTGGCCAGCAGTTGATGAGTCTCGTCTGACCTCAACCTCCAGGAAATGGGGGCAGAGGAAGTCCAGTCAATGAGAGGATTGTTAAGCTGTAGCCAAGGAAGACCAAGGGTGATGGGTATCCCAGGAGCGTGAATGGCATCGAGAACTAAGATCTCCTTGTGCAGATGTGAGGACAGAAGCAAGGGAGCCGTCTCTAAGGAGATGTGGGCCGGGGTAAGAGGACGTCCATCGATACCGACGAGTGCGATGGGAACGTTCTTTCTCACGAGTGGTATGCGGTTTAACCTGGCGAATTCAAGATCCACAAAGTTTCCTCCAGCTACTGAGTCAATGAAAGCGGTGGTAGAAGTCTTGAACTTATCGCCTGAAAGGGAGACTGGAAATGTAAGTTTCTTAGGGAGTTCCCCTTTAGAAAGGGGACGTGGAGACATTACACCCAGAGAGAGCCCCTCTGTACTCACTGGGTGTTCCCGTCCCGGACGCAGTGGACACTCCCGAACCAGATGTTCCATGGATCCGCAGTAGAAACACAATCCCCCGGCGTGGCGGAACTGCCGTATCGGTGTGCGGATGCGTTGTACCCCCAATTGCATTGGCTCTGGCAACTCCAGTGCAGGAGTGTTGCTGGGAGTACTGGAGAACGGAACTTGAAAGTTATGTACGCGAGTGCGCTGACGCTCTGAGCGGCGTACCTGGATACGTTGATCCACTCGGACAGCCAAATCAATGAGGACCTCCAATTGATCCGGCCTGGATTGGCGAGAGAGTTCATCCTTGATGGGATCTGCCAGGCCTTGACAGAACACGGAGATGAGAGCCTCTTGTCCCCAGTTAGTCTCGGCTGCTAGAGTCCGGAATTCCACAGCATACTGCGTCACCATTCGCCGTCCCTGAGTGATCTGGAGGAGAGAAACAGATGCCATCTCCCGACGAGTGGGGGAATCGAATACTTGTTGAAACTCGTCTTTAAATGCTGGGTAATCTTGGGTAAGGTCAGAACGTCGCTCCCAAACCGGGGAAGCCCAAGCCATGGCGCTGCCAGTGAGGAGGTTATAAATGTAGACTACCTTCTTGCGATCAGTATTGTAGAGATGGGGAGCCATTTCAAACTGCACCTCACACTGGTTTAGGAAACCCCTACAATCTTGCGGTTCACCTGCATAAGGCTTGGGAGGAGGAATCCTTACATCTGAGCTGCTAACTGCGCTTGCGGAGTGGGGGCTTACATCTGGCGGGGTCGCGGTCGGTACCCTGTCTGAGAGTACTGCGACCTGGCGTGTAAGTGTCACAATTTGATCCGCCATGGCCTGGTTATGCTGAAGCAGATTAGAGAGAAACTGTTGAAGTTCGGTCTGGTCTGCGTCTTGTGGGCTCGACATAAAGTTACGCCGGTGCTGCCCTGTAAGCTGGGAATGCATGCACATAACGTCTGGGGCTGGTGTGCGTGTAGGTGTGCGTGCAGGAGGGCGTGGGCGTGCCTGGCGCTGAGCAGAGGAATCGCCGAGGGGAGTGATCCCGCGACGGCGGCAGGGGCGAGGAGCCGTGGAGGCCGGTAAGGCAGGATTGTTTTGTGTGTCCAGGGGCTCACTGCGGAGAGAGAGTGATCTGTGTGGGAAGCGAGGAGAACGCCGATTCCTGACATCACTGCGGTTGCTTCCCCTCATTCAGAGGTAAAAGGAAGGGTTCACAGTTTAGTGTTAGAACCTGCATTCATTTTGGTTTACCTTGACGTGGTATGCAGGCTTATAACACTTTGGCCAAAGGGTTTAACTAAATAACCACGTTGTCAGGGTCTCCTAGACATCCTGCCTAGCCATAGTTCCTTTCGTTGTCCACCGGGTGTGCTGCTGCTTTTGCCTACTCTGGGGTTTCTCTGTCTGTCTGTCTTCTTGTTGCTCCTCTCTCTGTCTTATAGTTCTGCTTCCTGTTAGTATCTTGCCTTTGTCTTGAGTCAGACTCCATGCCTATGCCCGTGCCGCAGCTTCTGTATCTGTACCTGTTCTCTTCCGTGTTGGAGTTCTGTTCCATTAAAGGCCCTTGCTGGTAATCTGGCTTGTCCCTGTTTGTTCCCTGATCCCTGGTCTCAACGATCCTGCTCGCTGCCTGCCACCGACCCCTGCTTGCCCATGACGATCCTGTTCACTGCCTACCACCGACCCCTGCTTGCCCATGACGATCCGACTTGCTGCTTACCACCGACCTCAGCCCGTTACCCCAACAATCTTTGCCTGCTCCCGCTGTTCTGGCTACCGAGGTCCTACCCGCCACAGGAGTCTCCCGTGACACAAGTAAATATTATCATTGAAGTATTTAAACTTTATACTTATTACTTTATATGTTTTGTCAATTGGATGTAGCATTGGGCACCCCTGTCTTTTGTTTGTACCACCGATCTTGTAGAATGAACTTTCTTGTGGCCCGGAATTCAAAGGGTTATTAAAGAATTTGTCAATGCGTGCTCGACATGTGCTCGAAGCAAGACTCCCCGGAGCAAACCACCTGGACTCTTCCTCTTCCCATTCCGGATCGCCCTTGGAACTATTTGTCTATGCACTTTATAGTATATATTCCTGTTTCCAAGGGGATGAACACCGTTCTTGTTGTCGTGGATTGCATTTCCAAACAAGCACACTTCATTTCATTGAGAGGTCTTCCCAACTCATCCAAGATAGCAGACAATTTTTGTCAAGGAGATTTTTCATCTCCATGGGGTACCACAGACCATTGTCTCCGATCGAGGTTCTCAATTTGTTTCAAGGTTCTGGTGTTCTTTTTCGCAAAGGATGGGCATCTCTTTACACTTTTCTTCTGGGTATCATCCCCAAACTAACAGTCAGACAGAGGGAACCAATCAGTCCTTGGAACAATACCTATGTTTCGTCTCTGACACCCAGGCTAACTGGACGGACCTGCTCCCCTGGGCTGAATTTGCACACAATAGTCTGCACAACGAATCTACCCAAGAGTCGCCCTTTTTCATTAACTACAGATTCCACCCATCCCACCTTCCGCTGTCCACATCTTCTTCTGAGGTACCAGCTGCGGATAACAGAATTCATCTTCTACAGGAGTCATGAAAAGGGATCCAGGAAAATCTTAGGACTGCAACAGCCAGACAGAAACTCCAAGCGGACCGTCACCTGCGCCAGATCCAGGAATTTAGTCCAGGAGATAAGGTGTGGTTATCATCAAAAAATATACACGTCTCAAGGTGCCCACGCTCAAACTGGCACCAAGGTTCCTTGGACCCTTTTCCATAATAGCGAAGGTCAACCCGGTGGCATATCGCCTACGTCTTCCCCTGTCAATGAGGATCCCCTCTGTCTTTCACATCTCCCTACTGAAACATGCCTTCCAGAGTATCGCTTTCCCAATTCTTCCTCACCTCCAGCTACCCTTCTCGTACAAGGACAACAGGAATACGAGATTCAGTCCATCGTGGATTCCAGGATCTCTAGAGGATCTATACAGTATCTGGTCCACTGGAAAGGTTTTGGACTGGAGGAAAGCTCCTGGGTCCCTCGTCACCATGTTCACGCTCCCAGACTCGTACGGGCTTTTCATCAGAAATATCCTCTCAAGCCTGCCTGGAGTTGCCTGGAGGTCGCTCCTGAAGGGGGGGTTACTGTAAGGATCGGGAAGGCACGCCACCCTCAGTGCTGTCCCCACTCCCGCTGCTGGTAGGGACGCTGCTCCATCAGGGTCTACTCCGTGGGTGGTGCGCGTGCATAACCAGCTTCAGGCTATGCCTCTACTACTGGTTTGCGTTCTCACGATGATGTCGGGGGAGCGTGGAGCGTGCACGGCGCATACAGGTTCCTCCTCCTCAGAAATTATCAGGAATACGCATCCCACCTGATTCCTGCTCCGGATTCACCAACCACGTCCCTTGCTGATGACACCTCCATGCTGCAGGTTTCTCATTGGTTGCTCGCTTCTACTTATGCTCAGATGCCCCACTGGCAAATTGGCTGAGCATAATTCAATGTTCCGTTGTGTTCATTGCTTCCTAGCCGCGCAGTCTTGTCCTCTTGTTCGCAGCTCTCTGTTATCGACTCGGCTTGTTTTGAACTCCGCTCTTCTGTACTCCTGATCCCGGCAATACGACAATCTGCAGCTCTCCAACCCTAACCTCGGCATCCGTACAACGACTATACTCCTCGCTCCAACCCGGACCCCAACTAATATAGTAGTACCTGCAACGATCCGTGCCTCTCCAATCCACACCCCAGCAAGTATATCGACTATCCATACCTCTCCAACACAGACCTGGCTACCTTGACCAACCTACACTCCAAACACGCCCACATGGCTGTGGGTGGTGTTTATATCCATCCTCACCTCAGCCACGCATTACGCCTTGTTTGTGGTGAGCACATTGTGACAATGACACAGTAAGTGTATCTAAATAGATCCACTTTGATTTTATATGGAACATAAACCATATACAATCCAAGAGGGTTGAGATATGTGTAACCATATTGCAGAAAGGGGTGGATATCCTATTTTATTGAAGGAAAGCTCTCATATCAATATTGACATTATGTCCATTGGGCACCAAAGTTTTCATTAGGTGAATCCATTTTGTTTCTAGTTAAGAGATTTTGTTGAACATATCTGCCCTTCTCCAATTTGACTCCAACAAATCAATACCAATACATTTAATTCCTACTGGACTTTGACCATGTGTCACGGTTGTGCTCGCCACAAACCTGGGTCGGACCGCGTGGCTGAGGTGGGGTTGTATAAGCACCGACCTTAGACCGCGCAGGCTGATCCAGATTGCGGAGTTCGTAGTCGTACGTAGCAAGGTCGGGAATGGAGAAGGCAGCATCATCAGTGAACAAGCCATGGTCAGGACTGGAGAGATCAGGGTAAACGTTATTCAAGCAAGAGTTCGGCAACAGGTAATCAGAAGTTCCCCACTTCAGCTTAGGAGCGTGAGCGCGGGCGTGGGTTCTGCGCGTGCGGCGACCATGGCCCATGGTACTGGTCTCAGGAAGGGATAGGCAGACCGGAGTGGGCACACCGCCAGGCAGCACTGGTAAACCAGTACTTCAGCGCAAGAGTCCAGAGCGTGCCTTTGCAAGGAGAGAGAGAGCTACAGGGGAGGGCAGCAGACCACAGGAAACAGGGAGCTGAAGTATACACGGGAGGTGCTCCGCTTCAGCACAGGAACCAGGACACGGCCTCTGCTATGGAGAATGAGCAGCAGGCCCCAGGAACCAGTAGATAGGCTCTGTAGAGAAAGGACAGCAAGCCTCAGGAAACAGGGAGCTGAAGTCAACACTGGAGAGACCTCCGCTTCTGCACAGGAACCAGGACACGGCCTCTGCAATGGAGAATGAGCAGCAGGCCCCAGGTACCAGTAGATAGGCTCTGCTGTGGAAGGATAGCAGGCCTCAGGAAACAGGGAGCTGAAGTCTACACTGGAGAGACCTCCGCTTCAGCACAGGAGACAGGAACAGGCCTCTGCGTGATACTAGCAGCAGGCCTCAGGAAAGCAGAGAGACAGACAAGTCAAGGGCTTGTGGCAGAACACTTGTGACATCCAGGAAGGACTATGCTTGGCAGGGGAGCATTGTGGGAAAGGTGTCTTTAAAGGTAACCAATAGCAGAAGGGGCGTGTGACAGCATTGCTTTAATGAGTGAACCCAGGGTGGAGCTGCAGTAAATATCAGGAGCAGTGTTCCAGGGCTGCACAGGAGGCAACGTAAAAAATGCTGTATGGTGCTCAAAAACATGGATCAAAACAACAATAAGTCCTTAACAGAATAATTCCATCTGTAAAGATCCTAGGGGTACCAGGAAAATTAGACCAAAAATCCTAATTGGATATGACACCTACTTCCACTATGACACGATGGCCTGGATGGAGTTCCACTAATATAAGTAACAACTCCCACTAGCTAGTGTCCAGTCAGATATATCGCTGTGGAGCAGTAAAAGGTGTAAGAGTAGTATTACTCACATCTGGATGGTCTTCATGGTATACCTCCTCTGGTAGGTGCATCCGGTCTTCCAAAGGTGACAGCAAAGCAGTGTAGGAAGGTTGGAGCACAACTGAATACAGGAAAGGAAAAACAATCTGCGAGAGAGTGTGTGTCCCATAAAATAGTTTAATGGATCAAACCATAAACATACAGTGAGCCCACGGGCCCCCACCAACGCGTTTCGAGCAATGCTCTTTATCAAGGTGCATATCGATCCCCTCTTACCTGGTCTCTGATATACACTTAGTTTCCCGCCAAAACCTCCCCGTCCTCTCGGCGCTTAGCCGCGTCACAAGTGGCGCGTCATGCACGTCGCGCAACGGTGACGTCAGCGCGCACTGCGTGTATACAGATAAGACAAACTTTATTAACAATGGACAATTTCATAATAATACACTCAAATTAGGCTGCAAACATTCAAGACCTGGCTATACAATGCCTTTATAACATGTTAAAATCTATCTATTAAGACGTAGGGGGAAAAAACGATGTCCTCCCACACCCTACAGATATACAAACATACAAAATAATAAAATAAATAAATCTGACACAAAATGAATGCTTTTAAAACTCAAAAATCGTAAATCATATACATACACAATGTGTATATATCATGATCAACATCTGAAAAAACTAAAACAACATCGTATAGTGAACCATGAAGCACATTCTCCCATAATGTGTAAACAAATACTTCAAGAGTGATGATATCAAAATAAAGTATCTAATTGTTTATTTAAATTAATTTTACACATGAAGGGGAGGATGTGATCAAGAGGTGTAGATCAAAAAATCTGTAATGAAATGGTTAAAAGAAACCGAGAAGAAAATCCTAGGGGTTTAATCAAAACATAAACTGATGAGCATAACCATGGAATGGTGAACAAGTAATACCAACCAGTGCATAAAGTTGAATATACTCATATATGTGTAAATAACACACCTGTATAATATTTTAAGCACCGTTATCCTCACATTCTCCACCCCATGTGTACTTATGTATATTTAGATATTGTATGATGGAGAATTCTTTACAGCGATAAAGGCATTTCTTAATTACGCAAACTTGGGATGAAATGCACAATTACTCTGACAAGCATCACGTAAAAGCAGACAATAGGTTTGGCAATGTTATGTATTATCTATCCAAACATATTAATGCAAGAATGGACTGAGATCCCAATCTGAATTTAGACCATTTGGTATCTTTGTATTTAGGGTGAAGATCCAATAAAGTTCCTTTTTGTCTAGTGAATCTGTTCTATTTCCTCCCCTAATAGGTTTGTGAACATGTTCAATACCCCTGTATTTTAGATTTTTTATACTCCCTAATCTACAGTTGGTGAAGTGTTGGGCGACAGGATGGGTCAGGTCTCCTGATTTAATGAGTCTTATATGCTCTCTCATCCTAGCCTTCAGTGCTCTGGTGGTACGTCCTATGTACTGTTTACCACATCCACAGTCCAAGAGATAGACTGTGAATGTGGTATTGCAATTAATGAATGATGTTATGGGGAATCGTTGCCCTGTGCTGTTTGATACAAATTCTTTACACGACTCCATGTGTGTGCAAGACACACATTTAAGACACTTAAAGCAACCTTTAGGGAGATTACGATCCTGACCTGGCACTGATGAAAAAAGACTCCTCGACACATAATTGGCTATTGTCTTAGCTCTCTTGAACACAAACCGTGGCCCTCCTAAGTATACCTTTTGAAGTAATGGATCTGCGGATAGGGTAGACCAGTGCTTCCTAACAATATTCTTTATGCAGTTAGCCTGTGTACTGTATTGAGTTACAAACACTGGATCTGCCTCCTCCCAGTTTTCTTTTGTTTTCCTTTGTTTAATCAAAAGGTCATTCCTGTTCATGCTTGCTACCTCTTTAAGTGATATTTGCAAATCGGAGTGTGGGTAACTTCTTTCTACAAATCTCAATAGCATTTCTTGAGATTGTTTTACAAAATCCTCATTGTTCGTACAGATACGCCTAAGTCGTATGAATTGTCCTTTTGGAATGGATTTTAATAAGGACCGGGGATGACAGCTGTCAGCTCTCAAATAAGTGTTCCGTGAATTGTGTTTCCTATATACATCCGAACTGATTTTCATATCCATATCGATAAATAATAACAAGTCTAAATATTGGATATGGTGAAAATCATAAGTGTGAGTGAATTTTAAATTTAAATCATTCGTGTTAAGATAATCTATAAACAATAATAGTGAATCAACACCTCCTTCCCATATAAAAATCAAATCATCTATATAACGCCGGTAAAAAGTGATAAATTGTCGATAGGGGTTATTATCTCCAAACACGTGGATCGACTCCCACCAGCCTAAAAACAGGTTGGCGTATGATGGAGCGAAGCTGGTACCCATTGCGGTTCCACGTGTTTGGAGATAAAAAGTCCCATCAAACAAGAAATAATTGTGAGTAATAATAATTGTGGGCAAAGAGGGTTCGCACTGAGAGAGAGACAGACAGACCTGAGAAATGCAGGGATTTACAGTGGGGAACTCATAGGCCTGACTAGCAGGGGTTAAGACAGGAATAACCTCGGGGACAGAACCCATGGAGGTTAACTCAGGACTAGGGACCGTGGCCGCTTCAACCTTAGGGGGCAGTGATAGTGGGGCAACTTGGTCATCTTTAGGAGGGGGTGGTACCTCCACGGGTTTAGTAACAGGGCTGGCAGAAAAGAAATTGTGATTAGAAAGTGCGTAGGCAGCGAGAAGAGGGTCTCGCTCACTTAAGATTAGGTCAAAATCTTGGTACAACACACGGGCGGCATCTAGAATCTGATCTAGAGTCTTACGATCGGAGGTGGAAAAAATAAGGTACATTTGGGAGTACAGGGCCTGTTGAGACTTTCTTTCCTCTTTAAATTGCTGAGATCTAGTAAGTAGTTCTTTACGAATCAGTCTTTCCTGAGGGGTTAAACCTTTATACAAGAACTCACTCTCAGGCGGAGGCAGTCTCTCAAACAGTTATGGTCTTCCAAACAGGGACTGGTCTGCAGCCTGGGACAAAGGTACAGTTAAAGATTTACCAACACCCGCCACGGCGCGGTCCGGTTTTGTGGGGCCGAGCATACTGTTACGGTTGTGCTCGCCACAAACCTGGGTCGGACCACGTGGCTGAGGTGGGGTTGTATAAGCATCGACCTTAGACCGCGCAGGCTGATCCGGATTGCGCAGTTCATAGTCGTACGTAGCAGGGTCGGGACTGGAGAAGGTAGCATCTTCAGTGGACAAGCCATGGTCAGGACTGGAGAGATCAGGGTAAACGTTATTCAAGCAAGAGTTCGGCAACAGGTAATCAGAAGTTCCCCGCTTCAGCTTAGGAGCTCGGGCATGGGTTCTGCGCGTGCGGCGACCATTGCCCATGGTACTGGTCTCAGGAAGGGATAGGCAGACCGGAGTGGGCACACCGCCAGGCAGCACTGGTAAACCAGTGCTTCAGCGCAAGAGTCCAGAGCGGGCTTGTGCAAGGAGAGAGAGAGCTACAGACCTCAGAACTCGTAGACTGGCCACTGCTAAGGGTAGGGCAGCAGACCACAGGAAACAGGGAGCTGAAGTATACACGGGAGGTGCTCCGCTTCAGCACAGGAACCAGGACACAGCCTCTGCAATGGAGAATGAGCAGCAGGCCCCAGGAACCAGTATATAGGCTCTGCTGTGGAAGGATAGCAGGCCTCAGGAAACAGGGAGCTGAAGTCAACACTGGAGAGACCTCTGCTTCAGCACAGGAGACAGAAACAGGCCTCGGCGTGATACTAGCAGCAGGCCTCAGGAAATCAGGGAGACAGACAAGCCAAGGGCTTGTGGCAGAACACTTGTGACATCCAGGAAGGACTATGCTCGGCAGGGGAGCATTGTGGGAAAGGTGTCTTTAAAGGTCAGTGAACCAATAGCAGAAGGGGCGTGTGACAGCATTGCTTTAATGAGTGAACCCAGGGTGGAGCTGCAGTAAATATCAGGAGAAATGTTTCAGGGCTGCACTTGTCTGTAAGGTAAGGCAAACAGTAAACTAAGTTGCGGATCCGTTACACCATGGCATTCTTTAAAGCAGGGCTGCACAACATACGACCCGCGGACCGCATGCGGCCTGCCGGGGCACCCCATGCGGCCCGCGACGGACCCCCTTTAACCCCCCTTCCCTGGTAGGGAAAGGACGAGTTCTAGTAGGAGCGCGCGCTCTCACCTAACCTAACCTCCTCCCTCCTCCAGCACGGGGACGCGCTCTAGCAGTGTAGCGCGACCCGGAACTTCCGGATCTGCTGCTAGAGCGCGCATCCCTCGCGCTTCCCTGCAGCAGCTAACGTTTTATGCGGGGCGGCATCATCTGTGCGAGCCGGCCGCTGATTGGTCTCTCAGGTGCGTGACGCAGCGAAAGCGACAGACAGCGGGGAGGGTGATCTTGCTGTCGCCGTCATCATAGCCGGTTGTGTCTCGCGGCCTGGGTGGTTGGTGAAGCTTCAGCAGGAGCCGCAGCAAAGAGGGAGCGCGAGATGAGGGAGGACATGCGCGAGGCTTAAGCAGGGGCTGCTGACATGGGAAGGGGGCTGCGGGGCTGCTGACATGGGAGGGAGGCTGCGGGGCTGCTGACATGGGAAGGGTGTGGGGGGCTGCTGACATGGGAGGGGGGTGGGAAGCTGCTGACATGGGAGGGGGGTGGGGGGCTGCTGACATGGAATGGATTGGGGGGATGCTAACATATGGGGGGGCTGCTGAAATGGAAGGGGCTGGGGGGGACTGCTGAAATGGAATATGCTGGGGGGGCTGCTGAAATGGGCTGTGGGGCCCAACTCTGTTTTCTTTGTGAGGGGGGAAGAGTGGTGTGAGTCGCAGGGGGGGCGGGGGGGAGAGTGGTGTGAGTTGCAGGGGGGGTGGGGGGGTGAGGGTGGTGAGAGTTTCGGTGGGGTGGGGGGGAAGAGAGGTATGAGTTGCAGGAATGGGGGGGGAGAGTGATGTGAGTTGCAGGGGGGGTGGGAGTGATGTGAATTGCAGGGGGTGGGAGTGATGTGAATTGCAGGGGGGGGTGGGAGTGATGTGATTTGCAGGGGGGGTGGGAGTGATGTGAGTTTCAGGGGGGGTGGGAGTGATGTGAGTTGCCGGGGGTGTGTGGGAGTGCTGTGAGTTGCAGGGGGGGGAGTGATGTGAGTTGCAGGGGGGGTGGGAGTGATGTGAGGTGCAGGAGGGGGGGGGGGAGTGATGTGAGGTGCAGGGGGGATGTGAAGGGGGGGTGATGTGAGGTGCAGGGGGGAGAGTGATGTGAGGTGCAGGGGGGGAGAGTGATGTGAGGTGCGGTGGGGAGAGTGATGTGAGGTGCAGGGGGGAGTGGGATGTGTGTGGTGTGCAGGGGGGTGGGATGTGTGTGGTGTGCAGGGGGTTATTGTGTGTTTGATGTGGAGGGGGAGTATTATGTGTGTGGGTGAGAGATGGGGGTATGAGAGATAGATGGGGAGTATCGCAAAGGTTGAGAGTGAGGTGTTCTGGGGGAGATATGAAGATGATGATGAGAGGTGCTGGAGGAGAGATGATGATGATTATAGGTGCTGGAGGAGAAATGATGATGACGACGACGACGACTGGAGGAGAGATGATGATGATGATGATGATGATGATGATTTTACCCGTGCGGCCCAATTTTTTTTTCCTTGGAGCAGTTCGGCCCTTCTCACTTTACGAGTTGTGCAGGCCTGCTTTAAAGTGTCTCGAAAGATTGTGTTGCATGAAAGCCTTCTGGATATTAGTAATATGCTCAGCAAATCTAAATTTTAATTTGCGAGTTGTACGACCTATATATTGTCTATAACACGGACATGTAATGATATACTATATTGACGGAGTCACAACTGATGAATTTGTCAATCTCAAATTCTTGTTTTGTAAAAGTAGAAGAGAACCTTTTGACTTGTTTAACCTCTTGTGGGTTGTTTGCACATTTTGCACTTTAAACATTTGTAAAATCCTTTTATATTAAGGAATGATTTTGTCTTCAAATCCATGTTGGATTTTAGACAACTTGGAGCAATGGTTTTTAAGTGAGGTGGCTTTAGTAAAGATAACTCTGGGAATGTTTGGAAGGTATGGCTGTAAAATGGGGTCCTTTAACACTAAATGCCAATGTTTATTTAGGATGCGTTTGATTTTAGATGAAAGAGGGTTATATTGTGTAATAAATGGGACGTCAACGAGGATGGTATTACTTTGGCTGTTTTGATCTTCCTGATTTTTTCTTTTTAATAAATCTTTTCTATTTAGTTATGTGGTTTTTAAATATGCCTCCTTCAAAATGTCACAGTTATATGATTTAGATTTAAATGTATCTAATATAACAGCAGCTTGTTCTCAAATACTTCAGGTTCTGAGCAATTGTGTTTCATCTGTCTCAGTTCTCCATATGGTATGTTATTTAACCATTTATTGTAATGGTTACTTTCCGCCTCTATATAATTTAAACAACTAACTGGTTTTTGATAAGTTTTTGTACAAATAATATCATCCTTAACATAAGTGAGTAAATACAGAAACTCAAGATCAGAAGTGCTGTGTTTGTGAGTGAATTTCAAATTACTGTGCATGGATTTTGGTGTTCTAAAAAAAATATCAAGAATGCTGTGATCCCAACACCAAATGATAATAAGATCATCTATATAGCGTTTGTAGAGAACCAGATTTGCGCCGAACTCCTCGTTGTTCCAGATATGTTGTTGTTCCCATAATCCCATATGCCAATCTATATTAGATACATTGCTCCAAATTGTCATTGATCAATGATGCTGAGCAAGACACAGATGGTCGCGCTAGTGATAGGAAGGCGGAAACCGCACGATGCCTTGGAGAATTTATTGTCAAACAAGTGGAAGATGAGTTTGATTGAGAAGTCCTCTGCTTGATTAAGGAGGCTAATCCGGCCACTGATTCCTTTTTCAGTGCCTGAGGTACTCACTGCTGATTTCTTTCCTACAAGAGAAAGGAATTAATTAGAAACAAACCTCTCACCCTCCCCCGAATGACTTTTTTTTTAAATTATTTAGTAATGTTCAAATGATGTTGTATTTTTAAGTGCAGGGTTACTGACTCTCTTAATTTCTCCTGCAAGCATCCTAACATGAGCCCAATAGAGATGGTTTGGGCATGCCTGAAACAGCTCATTCGTTGCACATCAAAACCAAAAACCAAAGAGGAGCTTCTCTTCGCCATCCATACATTTTGGATACCAGTTACTTTACCAGTTACTTTATGTAATTATTTAATTGACCATTTCTATAAATTATTGCCTGTAATTGTTGAATTTATTGGCATGGCTTCAGAAATGTGATGTTGCTTTTTAGGTTTTAAACTGTAACTGTAGTGGATTAAAAGGGGGCTCATTTTTCAGTCCATAACTAAACTACATACCTTTTAAACAGATTCATTTTTGTAGGGAGATACAGAGAGGGGAGAGATACAGTATGTAGAGCAATATAGATCGTTTAAATAAGACATTACTTCTTTAAGGTACAGCAAAAACACAAATGGCGAACAGAATCACCCAGGTCCCTATTGGCACGAGCTCATGATGCACAAATATAATTAACAAGGATGCATATCCATTCATTTCAACCAAAATTCCCACTACCCCAATGAGGGTATATCGATAATAACAGACAGACAGTCTGTATAAAAACAGAAAATAACAAAACTTTAATGTTGACAGATAGTCACGCCGAAACAAGTGTAAGTATGTACAGGTGAGTTAAAAAAGGAATAAAAATGATCCCCTGAGGGGAGGTGTATCAGGTGGGAAGTTAGTAGTACTTACCGCTGCTGCGGTTGTAGCTTAAGATATACCACATGTATTCAGTTTGTAGGGTATATACAGTACCTTAGCAGAATTATATTAGTAATTACCGCACCACCTTATATATATGGATTGATTTGTAGTGAGGTTAAGATTATTACAATACAGCTACTAAGCCGATTGATTTCACTACTAACTTTCCACCTGATACAGGCAGTCCTCGTTTTACAACGCTTCGTTTTACAACGAATGGCTTATCCAACGCTATGCAATGCATAACTATGTTCATTTTTACAACGCCAAAACGGCTTATCCAACGCTCTTACAACACTTTGCAAAGTTGCTATATTATACTATATAATATATTATATTTTTATATTATATTATATATTATGTTATATTATATATAATACAGTATATGCACTATATAATTTATGTGTGTGCTGCATATCTTATTGTCTGTGTAAAATATTTTGTGTATTTTAGCATTAAAAATGCCTTCAGGAACGGAACCTTTCTTTTTAAACAGTGTTCCTATGGGAAAACGTGTTTCGCTTTACAACGTTTTGCTATCCAACGCCATTTTGAGTAACGCATTGTGTCGGATAACCGAGGACTGCCTGTACACCTCCCCTCAGGGGATCATTTTTATTCCTTTTTTAACTCACCTGTACATACTTACACTTGTTTCGGCGTGACTATCTGTCAACATTAAAGTTTTGTTATTTTCTGTTTTTATACAGACTGTCTGTCTGTTATTGTTGATATACACTCATTGGGGTAGTGGGAATTTTGGTTGAAATGAATGGATATGCATCCTTGTTAATTATACTTGTGCATCATGAGTGCGTGCCAATAGGGACCTGGGTGATTCTGTTCGCCATTTGTGTTTTTGCTTTATCTCCTCCCTACGCACCTGGAGCCTTATACTTGATTGTTTGTTTTTTGTACTGAGCGATAACTGTATTTTTGTGTGTTCTTTAAGGTACAGCAATACCTCCCTTACTTAAAGTTGAGGGGAGCAGGGTTTTCAATGTGTGGAGTTTTTTTTTGTATATTTTAAGAAAAGTGTCAACTTTATTTCTTCCACACAGTTGTTTGAGGTGTTTATTTATTGTACAATATATGAGAATTCTGAGGGGGTGGGATGGTGTTGTGTAGGGATTAAAAGGAAACATTTATAAGTAAATGTACATCAACTGTACTTAACTTTTAACAAATGTTTATAAAAACATGAAAGAGCAACTGTAGACTTTAGTCTAACGTCCATAATCACTTAAATACTCATAAACCATTCAGAGCCTCTTACATAAGAGGCCATTCTGGGAACACAGAAGATTCAGGACAATTGCAGTAAAAGAAAATGACTAATATGGGTGCAGAATTTAAATTGAATATGTGGAAAAAAATAGATAACATACAGCACAGCAAAACAAAATTATAAAAAACAAGTTTTAAAATATATGATTTTTGGACACTATACAAAACTCTAACATAGTACTGTAAACCCAGTCCTTACACGGTCAATAATTAGATAACTGTTCTATATAATCACCAACTGACTAGTAGTCCTATTGAGGATCCCTGCCTGCATTTGCCTAATGAAAAACTGTGCTCTGAGGTTTTTAAGTCATGCTGACTTTGAAGAATGATGTACAAAGGAGAACAGCATATTGAAAAACCTGCCTTAACCATACGGTTCTCATGTGAAAATAATGTACACATTCTAGATATGTACAATACAGCTGCAGTGCACATCGTGTATGCTTTGTATATATATGCATGCATAAAAATACATGGAACACACCTGCGTTCCATTTGAGATGTAATGTGTAGCAGCTCGAGCCACATGCACATATACGTGCACATGCGTTCCACAGATGACATTGTGCGTAACCTTCATAACAACTTTACAATATAGCTCTTGGAACCACCTAGTGTTCACACCCAGTATTGTAGTATAATTGCAATTGGTGATGATGCAGATAAACCTAGTATGGTCCCCTCCCCCCCCCCCAAAAAAAATCCCTCCCACAGGACAATAAATACCTGAGAAGTTTAAAATGATTAATGAAGGAACTCCAACTGGTGGATATATAGAGGTGTCTCTATCCCCTTCACAGAAATTACACGTTCTAGTTGGCTCCCCATCACATTTTATACTTGTATAGCTTAATTTCTAATTGAGGCTTCTATGTCACCACTTGTTGCTTATGTCAAAATTCATGGCATTATATGGTGAGATCACACACAGGTAGAATTACAGCTAAGGGACTTTCAGACCCCGGGTTCTCCTGAGCTGTGGAGACTAAATGACTCCCTCCTAAATTTACCAGAATTGGTAAATTTCTTGAAGGATGACCTGACCTGATACTTTAAACTTACACTCAGTGAGAACTGGGGGACCCCGTTCATTTGTGCTGCTGTGCACGTTTTTTCTTTTTCTTTGATTGTGAATTACTTACCTTGGTCAGCATGCAGGATCATCAACCTTCACATCAAATATCTTCCGACAGCATACAATCATGAGTACTCATTTCAATATAAAAGGTTTCAGACACTCAATACTGTATCGAGGACTGAGATCAGGAGGAACTGTGATTGCTCCTAGGAGTGGGGACAGCTCCTTCCTTATTGCGGTTCCAACAGGAGTTGTGCGTGGACCCTTTCTACAGTTACTTACAATGTACTATTGTTATAAAACACGCTGCTATTAGAAGGACTTTTCTGAACATTCAAATATTTATGTCTTTGTTTTTGTTGTGGTGTATATTTTATTTTTGCATTTTCAATACACCTGCACTTTAGAGTACGAATGAGCTATTTTTCTGAAATTTTTGAATAGTTCTTACCTATAGTATAAGTGAGGTAAAGATCCCAATTCTTGTATAAGCTATCACCCAATCTCTTTAACACAGACATTGTTATTAGTGAAAATACTTGTGACTAAACAAAATAATAAATTGTATAGCTAGTCCACACAGACCAGGTTGGATTCATACCCAACATACAAGCTCCCAATAATACAAGAACTATAAAAATAATTTAAAAATTCAAGGTTTTGGGTTTACAGTCCATGCTACGGTCACTGGACGCTGAAAAACCATTTGACAGGGTAGATTGGCAATATTTACAAAATACCCTTCAAACCAGGCAGGGATGCCCACTTTCTCCCCTCTCCTTCACCCTTTGTATTGAACATCTATGCAGAAGCCATCAGAAAATATCCCAATATATCTGGGATCACTTACACTCTCAAAACTATAAAAAAAAATCCCTTTTAGCCAATTACATTTTGGTAGTGTTCTCCAACTATTGATCTCTGCCCAATCTCTATTATACTAAATATGTTTGACTCTGTTTTGGGCTTTAAGATCAATAGTGCAAAACCAGAGGCATTACATATCAATTTCCCAGCACAAATGGTTAAATTGCTCGCTCATAATTTTGACTTTATGTGGGAGAAAACCCATCTTAAATATCTAGGTATTAAGCTAACACATTCATATCAATCTTTGTATGAGGCAAATTAACCTCCCCTTTTCAGATCTCTAAAATGAGATTTGGAAAAATGATCTAAATATAATATTTCATAGATTATAAGAATTTTTACTATGAAAATGACTTTACTTCCCAGATCCTGTATCCCTTTCGAACTCTCCCCATAACAATGAAATATAGGGAGTTGCTAGACTTAGAGGAAGATCTCATTCTTTATCCGATTGGGGGGGAAAAATAGAGAACTTGGGGTACCATTTTTATTAAGCCTACCATAGCAGGAGGTTTGGCTGGTCCCTGTCTATTGTCCTATTACAAAGCTTCCCAGATTGGTCAGTTTCCCCAGTGGCATTGCGAATGGTGATAACGCACATAGCAACATCACACCAACAGACAAGGAAAATACAACCCTATAGGAGACATGCAAAGAGGGTAAAACACCAGAGATGTTTTTATGAGAAAATAAACTTAGGCTTTATTAGCCAGCAGAAAAAGCTTCATATCAGCAAATGCAATTAGAGCAGAAAACAACAACCACGTCTAAGCCCCACGTCTAAGCCCATTCAGCAGTCCCTATCTGAGAACTGGAAGGCTAGGCCTCTTACCAATGTTTTAACACAAGTCCAAAGAGAGGCACCTGTAGGTAGGGTGCTTTTCACGTCAGTCTACGGTCTGTGGGGGTGTCTGTGGAGTGTTCCCTCAGGTGGGTTCCAAGGATCGGTGTTGCCTGGAACAGAGTCTCTCTTTCCCTGGGAGCTCTCTTGCAACAGAGGCTCTTTATCTGGGCTAGAGATTGCCCCCTTGAGTCAATGCTGCAGGCTTTTAAAGGAGCTACTGTAATGAGCCAGCTGAGCTTGTTAATTAGGACAGTCTCCTTTGAATTAACCTGCTTAGTGCTGGGCTCAAGCTCTCCACAGGTTTTCCTGCAAAACTACTTCAACAGGGAAGGTACCGTTACAAACCCTGGTGCGCGTTTTCAGACATTGCATAGCGTTGTAATTAGTGCAATAACGTCTGCTACTGTACATCTGTACAGACATCCTGCTCTCTACACCTTACACTGTTGCTCTAATTCCTAACCCATCTACATTTCCTTTTTTTGCATGGATCTGTTACACAAATCATCTACTCTGACACCTCAAACCCTTAGACTGACCAATATACATTAACTTTTTTATATTTTACTTTGTGTGACACTAATTTACATCTTTATATTCAGATTTACTAGGATGTAATTAATTCCTGTATAAATATGACATGTTGTTTCAGCTTAATTGTAGAAAAAAAAATCTGCCTAAAGAAGGATCCTTTGTGGTCCTGAAATATTGCACTCTTTAACCACGGGTTAGCCATTAGAGACATCCTGTCTATCCTACTTTTATTTATATTTTTATAGTACAATCATGCTTTACAAATGTAATGTCAATCAAGTCTCTGAGAATCATGGTCGAGCCAGAGCCAGAATCAGTCAGTCCTGTTATGGTCGTATTACTTATGCTAAAAAAGGACATGAACTGGCTAAGACTCATGACTCTACCCAATTTCGTTAATAACCCACCCAAATAAATATAGAGACCTGGCCACAGGCATTTATTAAAAATAAACTACAACCTCCTGGACCTAGTCAGCAATGCCACTACATGACCCAGTGAGCACTCATGGTTCGTCCACCTGTGGTCTCTTTAGGGGTACACCCATAGGCCCACGGCACCTGGCCCAGACCCTTTTTTTTTTAAGGATTTTATTTGATAACCTGAGCTGAATCGCATTATTTTCGGCCCTGGGGACCCCCTGCTTCCCAAGTTACAGGCCCCGGTTTGGGGTGCCGGTATCCCCCTGCTTTGTTTAAATGTCCCAGTCATGTGGGACGTGACATGAGACAATTTAAACATGGAGGGAATACCGGCACTCCATAAGAGGGCCAGTAACTCAGGAAAAAGGGGGTCCACGAACCTGAAATTAATGCGATTCAGCTCTGGAGACCCCTGCTACAATACTAAAAAATAAAACGGGTGATCGCCAGTTAGAGGTGCACAGGTAGAGTGACCGATTCAGTCTCACTCTTTATGTGTATATCTTACAGACAGGTGCAGCCCGGTAGGATTCACACAGCAAGAGTACCATTCAAAAGCAGAGACCCCTGCTGTATTAATCCGATGGGCCATTACAGCCTACTTTCTACTGTCCTGTGAACCATCCCCAATTTTCAAAATGTGCTCTAGAATTTCCCGCTGATGGTGGACCATAAGGAACATCTGTACATTCGCTTTCGTTAAATGCCCAACACACTCACTGCTTAAGCGCAGCTGACCGCCTTGATTGCCCTGTGATGTCAGCCAGTCCTTGAAATGGGGATGGATGTTGCGGTGTCATCTTTGGCAACATTAGTCTTAACCACCTTCTCCAACAAATCCTTATACCCGGGCAATAATGTCCATATCTCCACATATTCACTTTCCCAAATGTTGTCTTTAGTGGCTCGTGGTAAATGATAACCCAGTGAACTCAATAGACATAAGTAACCCTCCTTAAAGCTACTATCTGACACCACCTTGTCCTCCGTCACCTGCTTCACTGGTGCTTCCTGCCCCCTACTCCCCCACCCGTTGATTTACCCTACTGGCCACACAGGCCCCTGCCTATGACCCTTCTAGAGATGGTACTGCAATGAGGCAACCTATGTTTCCAGCTGAGCCCCCGCCCCCCCTCCTGGAACATTAAGCCTGGCCAGGGAAGATAACACATCCTCTAACTCTGCTCCCCCCATGTACCTCATCCGAGCAAATCGGGCACAAGCCATTTGCTGCCTTCCCTCACTCCTCCAAGATAACTGGTCCTGGCACCTCATGTTCTGGAGACTGCATGGGGCTCTCCCTGCATGTTGGCTACTAAGCCCCTTGCTTCTTTGTGACTACTGGCCCCTCCCACCTCATGGGGCACACTGCAGCCACTGTCCTGATGGAGCCCGCTAGTGCCACCACAGTCTGGGGTTTGCTGGGTCACTTAATGGGGTCTAATGAAACCCCTCGACTCCTGAGGGCTGCTCCTGAGAGCTGTAGTTCCTAGGGTCCTGCTACCTTAATCTGACTACACGTCTTTGTACCCAATGGGACTTCTAAAGTGCAGTCCATCAGTTTTACCCTCATGATGGGTTAAAAAATGCTGCGCCAAGTTATGTATCTTTTTGTCCTTTTCCAGGTTTGCGTTGGGTATTTTTAATCCCTTTAACATGTTTGCAGATCTTCGTTTTAAGTGGTCTAATTGTTTAACCAACATATCACAGATTGCAAGGGCAATCAATGATATACACAACAAATGTTGTTAAACAGTTAATGAATGCTGTAATTATATTGTATTGTATTGTACAGTATGTCTTTATTTATATAGCGCCATTAATGTACATAGCGCTTCACAGTAGTAATACACGTGGTAATCAAATAAATAACAGATAATATAAATAACAGATCATGGGAATAAGTGCTTTAGATATAAAAGTAACATTAAGGAAGAGGAGTCCCTGCCCCAAGGAGCTTACATTCTAATTGGTAGGTAGGGAGAACGTACAGAGACAGTAGGAAGGAGTTCTGGTAAGTGCGTCTGCAGGGGGCCAAGCTTTGTGTATCATGTGTTCAGAATAGCCACAGTGCTATTCATATGCTTCTTTAATCAAGTGTGTCTTAAGTTGTGTCTTAAAGGTGGATAGAGAGGGTGCTAGTCGGGTACTGAGGGGAAGGGCATTCCAGAGGTGTGGGGCAGTCAGTGAAAAAGGTTTAAGGCGGGAGAGGGCTTTAGATACAAAGGGGGTAGAAAGAAGACATTCTTGAGAAGAACGCAAGAGTCTGGATGGTGCATAATGAGAAATTAGGGCTGAGATGTAAGGAGGGGCAGAAGAGTGTAAAGCTTTAAAAGTGAGGAGAAGAATGGAGTGTGAGATGCGGGATTTGATCGGAAGCCAGGAGAGGGATTTCATGAGGGGAGATGCTGAGACAGATCTAGGAAAGAGTAGAGTGATTCTGGCAGCAGCGTTTAGGATAGATTGTAGGGGAGAGAGGTGAGAGGCAGGAAGGCCGGACAGCAGGAGGTTACAGTAATCAAGACGGGAGAGAATGAGGGCCTGAGTCAGAGTTTTAGCAGTCGAGCAACAGAGGAAAGGGCGTATCTTAGTTATATTGCGGAGGAAAAAGTGACAGGTTTTAGAAATGTTTTGAATGTGAGGGGCGAATGTGAGAGAGCAGTCGAGTGTGATAATGTTATGTATGTTGCCAGTTTTGGTATCACATATGTTTTTATTACGTGTCATGTGTTTACATACTACACATTTGCCACATATATAATTTCCTACTGGTTTGAAAAGAAACTTACCATTTATAGGTGTATTACTTGAATCATTTTTCAAAACACTGGGAGCCAGAATGTTTTTGATATTTCTGGCCTTTCTAAATGCTATTTTCGGATTCATTGTAATTTTATCCTGAAGAATAGGGTCCATTTGGAGGACACCCCAATGTTTCTTTAGAATCTTTCTGATTTTATTCTCTTGTTTGCAGAACCCAGTAATGAATCATGGTGTATCACGAAATTTGTTCACTGATACTGGTGTTTTGCATCTGTTAAGGATTAACAGTTTCTCTCTAAGATGATCTTTTCTTTTTTTTAATATATTTACTGACAAGGAATCGATTATAACCTTTATCAATAAACCTCTTGGCTAGAATTCCAAATTTTGTATCAAAATCTGTTACAAGAGAGCAATTTCTACGAACCCGTAGCATTTGGCCATAAGGAATGTTATTAAGCCACTGGCTAGAGTGATTGCTCTGATAGTCCAGGTATGAGTTTACATCAACTTTTTAAAAATACGTTTTTGTAATGATGTTGTTATTCTCAATTGTCTGATTAAGATCCAAGAACTTTATCTCACTACTGTGGTTTTCACCACTTAGTACAAGATTTTTATCATTATTGTTTAGATAGCTGATAAAGCTATTTTGATCTTCCTGAGTCCCTGCCCAAATGATCAAGATATCATCTATATATCTTCGCTTATATTTGAGATGTTTACTGAATTCATTAGCATTCCAAATGAAATCCATTTCCCATTTCCCCATGAAAAGTCCTGCATAATTCGAGGCAAAGTGTGTCCCCATGGCTGTCTCTGGTGGTCTGGAGATAGAATTGCCCTTCAAACAAAAAATAATTGTGATTTGGTATGAAAATAATACTATCAAGTATAAACTGTTGTTGACTAGTGGATAAAGTGTTGTCTACATGCAAGAAATGTGTGACAGCTTGAACACCAAGTGAATGGTGTATACATGTATATAGTGATACTACATATAAAGTAACCCATATAAAATGCACTTCCCAAGTGATTAATTGTAAAGAATAAAGTACATCAGTGCTATCATGTAAAAAGATGGAAATTATGCTGTGAGAGGGGCTAGGAAAGTGTCCACATGTGATAAAATAGATGTGATAGATTCTATCCCAGAAACAATGGGGGATCCTGCAAGGTTTTATGTATTTTGGGGATATGGTATAAAATGCCTGGAAGATATAGTTCAATTCCTTTGTAGAGAGAATACCTAGTGTTGGGGCTTGGAGTAGATGATCTTTGATAATTGCCTGATACTTCAGAGTGGGGTCTCCTATTAGACGTCTATATAAGGTACGTCCTCTAGGAGACATAAAGCCTTTCTGAGATAAATCTCACGTTCCTGGAGGAAAGTGCTTCCGCCCTTGTAAGCCTGTCATATAATCAGATCACCATTTTGATTAAATTCTTTCAAGGCTTGTCACGATGACACCAACTTTTATCAATGTCACGAGAGAACAGACAATATATCTAATAACCGGGCCAGATTGAACAAGACTAGGATATAGTAAACTGAATGAGTTTATTTCCTATGAGCAGAACAGACAATACATCAAGCAAATAACATTACAGAAATATTTACACTTACTGGGGTTGGACAAGGAGATATTCAGCCGAATAGCAGTTCCTTAGTTGTTATAGGTCACAACAAGCACGACAAGCACAGGAATAAGGGGTGCAAGCAACTATATAGACGCAGGCCCCCCATTCCTAACATGGCAGTTAAGTTATTGGTGAACAATTACCTTGTCCCAATCACAGGTTGCCAGGTAACGCAAGAAGCTGGGTTTACCCATCCCCTCATTAATACAACCCTCCCCTGTAGCTACTTGGCCAGCCCATTTATAAAAAACTATGACATGATGCCTTCGTTGCCATCCTGTCTAGCAAAAATGCTTATTGGGCAGGGGTCTTTCATGTAGGGTGTTACGTTTGACAGGTCACAATGGTTAGTACCCATCTGTGAGATCTGGCTGAATATGCAATAAGGCGAGTCACCTCCATTGATGTACAAGTTTTTTCTCACCTCTGAGGAACTTCTCCACAACAGAGCCTTTCAAGTAGCCTCCTTTGATTGTACAATTACATATCAAAGTGGCCATTTGGCAAGCTTCTAAACCTATCCAAAGTTATAGTAAAAACAGCGATAACTCATAACTATATTTCCCATATACTAAATCAGATTAATAATATGTATGCAACCTGCGTTCGTTGCATAGGAAAACATATCCAAATTTCAGCCTTGTAGCACAAATACATACAGAGATGTGGTTCTATGGGGTTTACATTATGACAAATACACAGTTAACCCCTCTCTCCATGTTAATACATAACATAGCAATTAATTCTGCTGAAGTGGGGGAATGCAGATCAACATACTGTATACACAGATCCCATTAACCCCTCATATCCATATCATGATAACAGGATATATACAATAACACACAGTACTGCTGGGGAAATACATCTAAGACCTGGGACAATTTGGCTGAAGCGGGGAAATGCAGATCCACATATACACAATATGGTTAACCCTTTCCCTCCCGACATGATTTATACACACATAGCAATATAACACAGACTGCTGGGGAAATACATCTCAGACCTGGGGCAATTCTGCTGAAGCAGGGGGATGCAGATCAACATATACACAGATCCCATTAACCCCTCATACCCCGATCATGACAATCAACACATTTATATTTCTGGGTACTTGATTGAACAGAACAAGTTGCAAAATAAATTGTGATTTATTTCCTTAATAGACAAACACACGACATCTGCGGAATACACTGAAAACAACACTCACTGGGATAAGGGAACGAAATAAATTGTCCTTGGAACCGAAGAAATTGTCCTTTGCTTGCAAGCGCCAGAAATGCAACCTTGGTTTTAAAAGTCCTGTGGTTATGTTGTTATTAACCCCTTCACTCCTGGACTGGTTGCTGCTGGGCTGGAACAAAGTCTTGCATCTTTACATCATGGATAAAAATTCAGGAATCACACTGGGGATCCCTGGGGAGCCACAGTTATAGACTGCCCAAAGCTATCTTTAAGATGTGGATCCAATCCCCTCGTGGGAACAAAAAAACCCCACAAATAGCCAAGTTACCCACAGTTCATAAGACCAGTCAAAAGGGCAGTGCGGTGAGCAGAACGCATGGGTCAGGTTGACGCCCATGCCACTTAGCATACCTGGGCTACACTCATAACTGGGTGCCGCTCCGTCTGATTTTTGACCAATAAATGTCAATAGACTGGCATCTGTGATACCTCAGAATGCCAGCCGTGTATAACTTATGGGTATCTGGGTCTTTTCATAACTGACACCCTTTTAGACAGGGAGACTCTAAATCTGTGAGACCCCTTTTGAGGCTCTGTCATAAAAATACCTACAGCTAATTGAGACCCCTTTGAGGCTCGGTCATAAAAATACCAACAGCTCATTGAGACCCCTTTGAGCCTTGGTCATAAAAATACCTACAGCTCATTGAAATGCCGGTTTCTATACTGCCATCATGTGTCGGCTAGAGGGTATGGCGAGCAATGCATTTTGTCTTTTAACATGGCAGCCAGGGAATGGCTTGTAAATGGGGGACAAAAACATCTGGGACAGGGAAACCACAGTAATGCGTAGCAAATCAGGTATTAACCCCTTCCTCCCCGTCACACCTCCCCCACTCAAGACGCAGGGACTGCCCTGACCACCCCGCCCGGTGGTTGGGCTTACCTGCCAGCTCTTGAAGTTAGTAAGTCCTGAGGGCTGTCCTGGCGGGAAAGGCCATCAGCATTACCATGCTCACTTCCCTTCTTGTGCTGATGGTGAAGTTCCACTCCTGTAAGGCAAGACTCCAGCGCAAAAGTTTAGCATTTCCCCCCGACACCCTCTGTAACCAACTCAAAGGATTGTGGTCAGTTGTTACCGTGAAATGTCTGCCATACAAATAAGGCTGTAACTTCTTTAGAGCCCACACTATGGCCAGACACTCCTTCTCAATGGTGGCATATGCCACCTCTCTGGGCAGCAGCTTGTGGCTCAGATACACAACTGGGTGTTTACTGCCCTCCTCCCCCACTTGGCTGAGTACAGCCCCAATGCCATAGTCCGAGGCATCAGTCTGCACCAGGAACGTTTTTGCATAGTCTGGAGCAGCAAGTATAGGAGCGCTGGCTAGTGCAGTCTTTAATGCCAGAAACGAGACCTCACAGGCAGGAGACCAGACTACCAGCACAGACTGTCGCTTCTGGGTCATCAGCCAGAGGTTTGGCAATGGCGCTATACTGAGGAACAAACTTTCTGTAGTAGCTGGCGGTGCCTAGGAAAGCCATGACTTGCTTCTTGGTTTTGGGAACGGGCCACTGCACTATAGCTTCCACCTTAGCTGGTTCTGGCTTAAGATGCCTGCCACCCACCCTGTGCCCTAGGTACAGTACTTCAGCCATCCCTACTAAGCACTTGGTGGGTTTCAACGTGAGTCCCGCTTCCCTAATCCTGGCTAGCACCGCAGCTACATGCACTATGTGTGAGTCCCATGAATTACTAAAGACAGCAATGTCATCCAAGTATGCCCTTACAAACCCTTGCATACCCTCCAGCAAGCGATTGACCAGGCGTTGAAAGGTAGCCGGTGCATTTTTCATCCCGAATGGCATCAATAGAAATTCATAGAGGCCACTTGGGGTAATAAATGCAGACTTCTCTCTAGCCTCCTGGGTCAAAGGGATCTGCCAGTATCCTTTACTGAGATACATAGTCGTCAGATACCTTGCCCCCGCGAGTTCATCTAACAACTCATCCATGCGGGGCATGGGGTAGGCATCTGACACCGTGCCCGCATTGAGCTGCCAGTAGTCCACACAGAACCGGGTGGTTCCGTCCTTCTTAGGCACCAGGACTACCGGACAAGCCCAAGGGCTCTGGGATGGTACAATTATCCCTGGGGCCAGCATCTCTTCTACCTCTCTCTCTATACTGTCCTTCATCTCTGCTGACACTCTATAAGCGTGCATATGCAGAGGTCTCAGATCCCCTATCAGCACTGGGTGATCTGCAATGTGTGTCTTCCCTGGCTTGTCTGATAGCAGAGCCCTATACTTCTCTAGCATAGCCCTGGCTTCTGCTCTCTGCCTGACACTCAGTTGAGCCCCTATCTCCACCTGCTCTATGGTACCTCCCTGCCCAGCCTCCCCCAGGATATCAGGCAGAGCATTGCTCGCTGGATCCCCCATCGGTGGGCTGCAAATGGCCAGCACCAACGCCACACTCGGTGCTATGTACTCCTTCAGCATGTTGATGTGATAAGTCTTATTTCTCCCTGTCTCAGCATCTACCTGTACAACATAGTTGCACTCGTTCATCTTTCGCAGTACCGGATACGGTCCCGACCAGGCAGCCATTAATTTGTTCTCCCGAATGGGCTTGAGAACAAGTACCTGCTGTCCTGGGATGAACTCTCTGCTACGGGCATTCTGATCATACCAAGTCTTCTGCTTGGACTTAGCAGCTCAAAGGTTGTCCTGTGCCAACCCCATGAGCATCTCTAACCGGTCTCTGAGATCTATCACATACTGAAGCACAGAAGCATCAGTAGTGGTAGTCTCCCCTTCCCATCCCTAATGGAATAGGTCCAGAGGTCCCCGTACCCTGCGACCATATAGCAGCTAAAAGGGAGAGAAGCATGTAGATTATTGCGGTACCACTCGGTATGCAAACAGCAAGTGCTGCAGGTGAATCTCCCAGTCTTCTCCCTCTGCCTCTATAAATGTTCACAGCATCTGCTTCAGGGTACCATTGAACCTCTCATATAGTCCGTTGGTTTGGGGGTGGTTGTAACGCCTGTATGCCCGCAGACCTGGCCAGTCCTCAGTTCTAAGGTGGGTACGTGTATAACACGCACCCACAGCAGTGAGGGCGTGCCCAGAGTGTGGTAAGTTGCATTGCCGGGCCTGGTGAGAAAAGGGTTAACCATATACTTGCAGAGTCCGGGGTGCCAGAAGTCGGAGGGTTAATGTCCAAGAGCCAAGGGTCAGGGACAGGAGAGAGCAGCGTGGTGATGTCCAAAGCAGAGTCCAGGGGTAGAGAGGTACACCTAGTGAAGCTGAGCCGAGATCAAACCAAGGGAATCCAAACAGAGGCAGCGACAGGAACCGGGAGCTGGAACAGAGAGCTAGGCAAAGTCACTGCACACAGGAGCCACAGAGAAGCTATGCTGAGCGACGACGGAGAGGGCAGACTGAGGTAATAAAGGAGGGAGGACCAATGGTAGCAAGGAGAGGAGCGGAGGCCTGTCTGAGTGAACGCAGGGATAGGTCCAGGAGGGAGGCAGGGGTGTGATAGCTATTAATGGCCTGCAGCCGATGAGGGGTGGCGCCAGCAGCACAGGAGGGAAGGTTAGAGGATTGGCTGCCGTGCGCGCGCCCCGATCGCGTGCATGCAGATGCAGCGTGCGCTGCGGAGGAACGGCTCGGCGTGGCGGAGGTAAGCTGCTGAGAGAGCGGAGAAGCAGGGCAGGAGGCTGCCGTGAGGCTAGAGGTGACGGGGACCCGCTGAGAAGCGTGTGTCCCCTGATCCGTTACAGTGGCATCCCAGAGACACTGGAGCAATTCACTCATGAACTGCGACCCCTGATCAGTTAGGATCTCACTAGGGAAACCTACCCTAGAAAAAATGGCCCTAGCATCAATACTGGCAAGCGCTACCGCCTCACGGTACCGGGTGGCAAAATCCACCACTGTGAGAATGTAGCGCTTTCCTGACCAGCTGGGAACCATGAGGGGTCCCACGAGGTCCATAGCTACCCGCTGAAAGGGTTTCCCTATTACCAGTAACGGGTTCAGGGGTGCCTTCATACGGTCACCCGCCTTACCTACTCGCTGGCAGGCGTCACAGGAGCGGCAGAACTCTACCGCCTCACTGGATGCCCCCGGCCAGTAGTAATGCTGCAACAGCCGGGCTCGCGTCCTAGCGACCCCCTGATGCCCCGCTAGTGGAATGGAGTGGGCTACCTGCAACAACTGCTGCCTATACTCCCGGAGTACCACTAGCTGTCTCTTCCCCTTCCATACCTCATCTAACTCGGTGGTCCCTTGCTCTCTATATAGGAGCCCGCGGTGCCACAAGAAGTAATCAGACCCTTTGCTTGGCTTAGACTCGGATGCCCGCAGTCTCATGCCCTCCAAGCTGGGATCAGATCGCACCGCATCCCTAAACTGGGCACATAACTCTGGCCATCCCCCGGTCACATCTGAGTCAGGGGGACAGGTAACAGGTACAGGGAACAGTAAGTCAGTGTCAGAAAGCGACTGAGTCTGGCTTACTTGTCTGGTTCTGCTGCGATCCTTGCTGACTGTCTCCTTGTGATTGCTGCAACAGGCGCCAGCTCAGTGGTAAAAACACAGGTAACGTGTCCTAGGTCGTTACCCAGCAAGACCTCGGCATCTAACCCAGGCATCTTCCCTCATGTCATGTCCGGCACCCCAGTCCAAAAAGACCCGGGCAACCTGGAGTGACCGCGGTCGTCCGTCTGGCATGGTCACTTGCATCCCGGTGCCCAGGAGCAAATCCTCTGGCCGCACCATATCAGGGCGAACCAGACACGGTGGCACCGGAGCCTTGCAAGCCGTCCGCCTGCTGGTCTCCGATGGTCACCTTCCGCAGATGCTTCTGCTGGACATCGTTGGGCTGCATCCCGACTGCAGCAACCTGATGTCCTCCACTCTCCGCTGCTGGTCCCGAGGTGGCAAGTGCAGTCTCTCCGCTGGGCATCCCTCTGTGGGCTTGTTACACGGCTGTACTTGGCTCCTCTGTGTGTGCCAGTCGCACACGGGCGACCGGCCTCGCAGCTGGTGAGCGTTGCCCCTGATGGGGTCCCTTGGACTAACTGGAATAACACCGCCTCTCATGCTTGAACTCTGCGCTGTTTGCTGCCGCAGGCTGGTGTGTCCACGTAGGTGTAGTCTTAGCACCTTGGGCCGCATGGCCCGCTACTTTGGGTGCTACAGGGTCCTTCATTGCAACTCGGCTGGCCACATACTCATCTGCCATTTTCACTGCATCCTCATAGGTCTGAGGTTTATGGTCATAGACCCATCCCCTCACATCTGTGGGACGCTGCTGCAGCAGCTGCTCTTGAAAGATTAAGTCCAGCAGGGTATGGAATTTTGTAACCCAATTCCCCTCCACCCACTGAGTCTCATGCAAAGCCATCCTACCAGCATAGGTGCTGTATGACTCTCCGGGGAGTACTACCCCCGTCCGGAACTTGCCCCTGTAAGATTCTGGGGTCAGGGCATACTGGGTAAGCAGCTTGCTTTTCACATGACCGTAGTCATCGGCATCCACACGTGGAATACCCATCACAGTCCATTTGGCTTTGCCAGATAACAGTGGTCGCAGTCTGACCACCCAGTCCCTCCTTGGAATTCGGAACCAGGAACACTGCGTCTTGAAGTCATTCAGGAACGCATCGAGGTCATCTGTGCCATCCATGAACTTGCTGAAGCTGTGATGATCCACCCGGGAAAGACCTTGTTACCCGTTTTCAAGGTAGGAGTTGTGGGTTCTTCCGAGCACTGCTGTCAGGAGCTGTACCCGCTCCGCAGTGCTAACACCCGTTCCCCATGTAGCCAGAAGTGCAGTGAGTCCAGGGACGGCACGCTCGGCAGCTGCTGCTGCTACCTCGTCCGCAGCCCCTGGCGCCAAGCCACCCATGACAGGGGGGTCACTAGCACTCTCCTCATGTCCTTGCAGCCCCGTAGCTGGAGGGACCTCCTGCACTCCGGGATGAATAGCGTCTGCCAACACAGCAGCTACGGGGACTTGCCCCTCTGGTAGGACCCTGCGGTTCTCATGATGCTCCAAATCCTCCTCCAGTTGTGCCTTCGACCGCCCATTGGTAAGCCATACCCCGCACATCTCTCCACAACTTTCTCTCTGGTCCACGACCTGAACCTTACTGAGCGATCGCTCATGGTGCCTTTGGGGTATGGGTGAAGGGAACAGTGAAGTCTCTCGTGCTCTTTAGAAGTGTGTGTCAGTTGCTACTTGTCTGAGGAGCTCGCAATCTACAAGGTAATCACTATATTACAGAGCCCGCAGGAAACTGCAATATAGGTTCAATCAGTATCCCACCAGCTGCCACCAGTTTTTTTAAAAGCCTGTCACGATGACACCAACTTTTATCAACACATTTATATTTCTGGGTACTTGATTGAACAGAACAAGTTGCAAAATAAATTGTGATTTATTTCCTTAATAGACAAACACATGACATCTGCGGAATACACTGAAAACAACACTCACTGGGATAAGGGAACGAAATAAATTGTCCTTGGAACGAAAGAAATTGTCCTTTGCTTGCAAGCGCCAGAAATGCAACCTTGGTTTTAAAAGTCCTGTGGTTATGTTGTTATTAACCCCTTCACTCCTGGACTGGTTGCTGCTGGGCTGGAACAAAGTCTTGCATCTTTACATCATGGATTAAAATTCAGGAATCACACTGGGGATACCTGGGGAGCCACAGTTATAGACTGCCCAAAGCTATCTTTAACATGTGGATCCAATCCCCTCATGGGAACAAAAAAAACCACGAATAGCCAAGTTACCCACAGTTCACAAGACCGGTCAAAAGGGCTGTCCGGTGGGCAGGGCACATGGGTCACGTTGACGCCCATGCCACTTAGCATATCTGGGCTATACCCATAACTTGGTGCCGCTCCGTCTGATTTTTGACCAATAAATGTCAATAGGCTGGCATCTGTGATACCTCAGAATGCCGGCCGTGTATAACTTATGGGTATCTGGGTCTTTTCATAACCGACACCCTTTTAGACAGGGATACTCTAAATCTGTTAGACAGCTTTTGAGGCTCCGTCATAAAAAATATCTACAGCTCATTGAGACCCCTTTTGAGGCTCGGTCATAAAAATACCTACAACTTATTGAAATGCCGGTTTCTATACTGCCATCATGTGTCGGTTAGAGGGTATGGCGAGCAATGCATGTTGTCTTTTAACATGGCAGCCAGGGAATGGCTTGTAAATGGGGGACAAAACCATCTGGGACAGGGCAACCACAGTAATGCATTGCAAATCAGGTATTAACCCCTTCCTCCCTGTCACAAGGCTCGTCTCTCCCGATGACTAAGATTATCCTGAACCATACTATAACGTTTATCCTTGCACATCATTTTGAACTCCTTTTCCACTAACTTTCCAAAAAGTTTCACATAAGGACCCTTTGATTCATGTGGATAAAATACAGACATGTGTTTTTTTATTGTAAGTGATATTTGTTCCTTTTTATATAAATGTTACTGTTCTCAAATGGATTTTGTTTTTGTTATTTCTCTTGCGCCCTTTTTTTTGTTTTATATGTTCGTATTGACCCCGCTGATCATGGCAGAATGGGAGCAGCAGAGGGACAACTACCCCTGTTTTGAAGAGAAAAATATTTATGGAACAGCACGCACTGTATCTTCTTGCCATTCTAGGGCAAATCCGGGGAGGTTGGACCACAATTTAGCGTTGCAAGTGTCTTCCCCTTTCTTTTTTAATTTAACAGTCCTAGGAGTGGGGCTTGGGTAATACAGCATTATCCATTTTTTGTCCTTCTCTAGATTTACTGCCTTTTCTCCGGGACTTCCAAACTTGACGTTTAGGGTCCTGGTATACCAGATGGAAGGTTATGCCCTTACTCTGGCAACTAATCTCTGCCATGAGGTACTGTAGAACTCAGCTAGCTAGGGTTCTTGTTTGGTGTGCCTCTTCCAGGAGGCCGCTATCTCACATCTAGCTGCTGTAAGAATAAAGGAGATTCATTTCCTAGTTGGACGGTCAATTCCAGGTATTGGCCTTGCAAGTAGGAAGGTCAGTGGATCAATAGGTAGCTCCAGGTCGGTGACCTCTTTTACCAAATTGTGGACCTTGGTCCAGTACTTTACAATTTCCGGACATGTCCACCAGATGTGGACCATGTCTCCTCTATGCCCGCAGCCTCTCCAACATAGGTCTGATGCCAGGGGGTAAATTTGATTTAATCTCACGGGAGTAAGATACCAGTGGTAGAGGATTTTGTAGATGTTCTCCTTGGTTGTGGTGCATATGGAGGTTCCTGAGGCTGCCATCCAGATTTCGTCCCAAATCTCTCTCTCTATTGTAATATTCAAGTCTGCTGCCCACTTGAGCATATTGTCATGGTTTTGAGGGGCCACGGAGTTCTCTAATTCAGTGTATTTTTCAGAAATTAGTCCCTTTTGGTAGGTATTGACTTTGCATAGATGCTCAAACTTGGTGAGAGGAGGGAATTCTGGAGTTGGGCATATTTTTTGGATAAAATGTCAAATTTGAAGATATTTGAATGTATCTAATTCTCTAATATTATATTTAGCCCGTAGTTCTTGGTAGCTCAGGAGCCTCCCGAGGCTTAGGAGATCCACAATCGCCCCAATTCCCCTTGTTCTTAATTGTTCAAACAGCTTGGATCCACATCCCGGGGGGAATTTGGGGTTGTTGAATATGGGCGTGAGCTGTGGGCTGGGTGAGCACAGCCCGAATCTGGTCTTACATTTCGACCAGACCTCCCAGGTGTGTATTGCCGCCTTTAGTTTTAGGTAATGTACTTGTCTATCTCCTCTGTCTAAGCTCCAGAGGCAGGCCTGCAGGGAAGGCACTCTGGCATATTGAGACTTTATTTCAATCCAGCAGCATTGGGCAGGGTCAGTATCCCACATCACTGCTTTTTTTAATTGAGCAGCTATGTAATATTTATATACATCTGGGACAGCCATACCCCCCCTTGCGCTTGATGCCAACAGGACCGATCTTGCGACTCTGGGTCTTTTGCCCTGCCAAATGAAATTAAACAATCTATTTTGTATGTTTTTTAGTTCAGTGCCAGGGACATGGATTTGGAGTATTTGAAAAAAATATAATAATCTAGGGAGTATATTCATCTTAATAGATGTCATTCTCCCAATCCATGAAATCTGATAACCTTCCCACTGATCTAAGTCTTTTTTGTTTTTTTTTCCCAGAGAGCTGGGTAGTTATCCTGATATAAAGCCCGATAGTGCCTTGATACATTTACTCCCAGGTATTTAATGCATGAAGAGCACCATCTATAGCTAAAATTCAATTTGAGTAGTTTTACTTCGAATTCTGGTAGGCTGAGATTTAGGGCTTCAGATTTTTCGCTGTTTATTTTATATCCTGATACTTTGCCAAAGTCTGCCAGTTCCTTTTGAAGGTTAGGAAGGGAAGTTTGGGGTTCGGACAAAGTTCAAATGATATCGTCAGCGAATAAGGAAATGTTATAATTTGTGTCTCCTATAACGATACCCTGTATGTTCGTATTATTACTATTTTGGTCGCTAGTGGCTCAATCGTGAGGGCAAAGAGAAGAGGTGATAGGGGACAGCCCTGCCTTGCACCATTTTTTATTTGAAATCTCTCGGATGTTCCGCCTGGGAGTCTGACCGTAGCGGACGGGTTCTGGTAGAGAGCCCAGACTCCTTGCAGGAAGGTGTCTTTGCAGCTGAATTTTTTCAAGGCATTATCCAGAAATAGCCAGTCAATTCTGTCGAATGCCTTCTCTGCATCTAGGCTCAGTAACATCGCTTTCGTATCGGACATGTGGACATGGTCAATTATGTTTATTATTTTACGGGTGTTGTCCACAGCTTGCCGGCCCGAGACAAACCCAACTTGGTCTGAATGAATTAGTCTAGGTAAAATGGGGTTCAGTCTGTTCGCAAGTATCTTGCTGTACAGTTTAAGATAATTGTTCAGCAACGATATGGGTCTATAACTTCCGCACTGGGTCGGGTCTTTCCCATCCTTATGAATTAGCTGAGGACATTGATGCTGGGATTGGATTCCCTTCCATAAATGAGTTGAACAGATTTAACAGATGGGTTGATAGTATAGGTAGGAACTTCTTATAGTAAACGTTTGTAAAGCAGTCAGGGCCAGGTGTTTTAGAGGTTTTTGATGCCTTCACTGCCGCCGTCAATTCTTCTAACGAAATTTTTGCAATCGGCATGGCATTTTCCTCCTCTGTCAGGGAGGGTAAGCTACAATCATCTAGATAGTCTACAATCGCCGCCAAGTCGGCAGAGTGTGAGTTAGCAGAACGAGTTCTTAAGTTATATGTCAGTGTAAAATTTAGTAAATTCTTCTGCTATTTTTTTCTCATTGTAAATTATCTCACCAGATCTATTTTTAATCGCTGTGATTTGTGATCTTTTTTGTATGCCTCTTAGCTTGCTAGCAAGAAGTCTGTCGGCCTTGTTCCCCTTATCATAATACCTCTGACCTGTCCATTTGAGAGCTTTTTCTACATTTTCTAATTGAGTATCCTTCAATTCGTTTCTAGCAGCTGTCAGTAGTTTATAAATTTTCCTGGAAGGGTTTGATTTATGTTGCTGCTCTAGTTTTATAATTTTCTCTATGAGCTCTTTCTTTGATTAGCTTTATTTTGACTTTCTTCCTGTGTGATGCTATTGAGATAAAGTTACCTCGAATTGCCGCCTTATGGGCTTCCCACAGGATTGCTGGGGACTCGACCGTGCCAAGGCTCAGTCTAAAGTAATCCTTAAGGGCTTTTTTTAATCTCCTTTTCTACCTCATTGTTTAGGAGGGAGTCATTTAGTTTCCAGCTGTAAGAAGTCATTTTTACAAATGGGGTCGTGAGGTTCAGAAAGATGAATGCGTGATCGGACCACGTAATTGGTCCAATGTCAGTGTTGGCAGCTGCCTCTAGGACGTTCTTGGTAGCAAGAAAGTAGTCAATACGAGAATAGGTCTGTTGAGGGGCCGAGTAAAAGGTGTAGTCCCTTTGTCCCTGATGCTGTGCTCTCCAAACATCCACTAAAGAAAATTCCTTTATAATATCTTTAAATTTTTTCCCCAATCTTAATATTTGGGTTGAGTGCGGGCATCCTGGGGAAGACGATTTGTCTTTGGCTGGGTTGAGTGCCATGTTTAAGTCCCCTGCTATTATTAATGACGTCAAATATTCAGGGTCAACCTCCTCTAGTACTTTTTTTAGAATGTTTGTCTGGTTCTCGTTTGGGGCATAAAGGTTAATCAGAGCGACTGCGGATCCCGATAGTGAGCCATACACCACAATGAATCTACCCTCTTGGTCCGTTGTTATTTTTGTTAGATTGAATGGAGTGCCTGACGGATCAGAATAGCGACTCCCCTTTTTTTACTACTAAATGATGAGTAATAACTCATAGGGTGTGCGTTTTGGAAAGTTTTGGGCGGATCCTGAGATGTGAAGTGCGTCTCCTGGAGAAAAATAATATCACCATTAGATTTTTTCATTTCTTGGAGGGCAAGCCTCCTTTTCCTATTGTTCTGTAGACCTTTTCCGAATCTTCTACGCTTCTAAAAAAAAAAAAGCCTTACTTAGACCCAGACTACACAACTAATTACAGGCCTGTATCAAACCTGGGGAAGGTTATTGAGAAAGTGGTGGCAACCCAACTAGAAATCCATCTATCAACCAATGATATGTATGACCTATTCCAGTCAGATTGCATAGTACTAAAAAAAGATCTGGTTTGTGTGCTTAATGATCTCCTGGTGGTGAGAGACAGAGGTGACTGTTCAATTTTAGTACTCCTTGACCTCTCTGCAGCATTTGATACTGTGGACAATGGGGTCTTAATGGAGCATCTGAAGGATTTATGTGGACTGGGTGGTACAGTTCTCAGCTGGTTCAGATCTTTTCTCATTGGCAGGTCACAGAGAGTATGGGTATCTTCAACAGTATACTCCTCTACACCAATGCCCCATTATGTGGAGTGCCACAGGGTTATATCCTATCTTCTATGTTGTTCGCAGTGTACATGCTGCCACAGGGTGACAATCAAATGGCATGGACTGCGATATTATTGCTATGCTACTTGTTCTTTGTACCAGGTGCTTATCAAGAACTTCAATTAAAAAGGTGGGATGAATGAGCTTGTAAACAGGGAGGAGGGGTCACTAACATTCATGTTGTGTGACCCACTGAAATTAACAAACGCACACAGCCCCTGTATGCTCAGAACCCAAATCCACCACATCATATATATTGTGTCAAAAAGAGTGCTACTAGGATTGTGACCTTGTGCACTGTATAGAATAAAATACAAAAGGCCCTAGTGCTACTGTACATATAGCTTCACATATTATGTAGTTAACTATTTATCTGTATATCTTCTCATAAACAAAGACAAAAAAAAAAAAAGAAAATACCAAGGTATTAACTGAAAAGAAATTTCCTTTGTAGCACACCACCAAATAATAATAAATAATATTAAATAACTTTATTAATAAATATGGGTTACATAAAACATATATCACTGTACGGAAAGAACAGTGGATAAAATAGACGGCGTATAGGCGCAACTCCCACCAATATATCTTACTGTGACTGGTTGAAAAAATAACAGTGTAAGAACAAAATGATTGGACAATAGAGTGGATAGATGTCACAATCACATGGTAAATGTAGCCCGCTAAATGTGACAGCAAAGTTGCTATTGAGCGGGTCACATACCACCCTATAAGAGACCAAATAAAGTCAGGGAAGGATGACTATACAGAGGGATTGATATTAGCTTACTTAAGCCAAAATTAATGCAGCCTCAATGAGATAGCACTACACTAAACTGATATACAGCTAGATGTAAACTGACTAGATGAAAATAATGTATGCCAGTAATTTTATTTATTTATAAAATGTTTTACCAGGAAGTAATACATTGAGAGTTACCTCTTGTTTTCAAGTATGTCCTGGGCATCTAGTTAAGAAAAATAATACATGGTTACAAATACAGTTACATAAATGAACAGGGTATACATTATATACAAGACATTGCATGCACAGTATTTTATGTGTTCATAACATTTTTTGAACTGTCTGCACTATGGTTCTCTTCTTCTATCTTTGAGCTCGGGAAGGATCACATGCATCACCTACACCACCCGGAGACAACCTGCCACTGTGTTGGATCTTTGCTTTGATATTCTGCTCCACTTGTGAGTAGAACACCTATAGATTACTTATTTCACTTGTATTATCTCATTTTTATTGCTATATTGCACTATGTGATTTTTCTTTATTTCATGGGATTTTATCTGGCTCCCCTACTGTTTGGAACAATTGTTTGTTGAGCTGTGGGAACAAGCTTTTAAAGGGTAGAAGTAATATATGTTTGCTTTTCATTTCACTCACTGTTTAATATATATTTCACTGTATTATATATACAGTTAGGTCCGGAAATAATTGGACACTGATACAAGTTTTATTATTTTGGCTGTGTACCAAAATAAATTCAAGTTACAGTTAAATAATGAATATGGGCTTAAAGTGCAGTCTATCAGCTTTAATTTGAGGGTATTCACATCCAAATTGGAGGAAGGGTTTAGGAATTACATCTATTGTATTGTATGTCTTTATTTATATAGCACCATTAATGTACATAGCGCTTCACAGTAGTAATACATGCAGTAATCAAATAAATAACAGATAATATAAATAACAGATAATGGGAATAAGTGCTTTAGACATAAAAGTAACATTAAGGAAGAGGAGTCCCTGCCCCGAGGAGCTTACAGTCTAATTGGTAGGTAGGGAGAACGTACAGAGACAGTAGGAGGGAGTTCTGGTAAGTGCGTCTGCAGGGGGCCAAGCTTTATGTATCATGTGTTCAGAATATTCACAGTGCTATTCATATGCTTCTTTAAGCAAGTGTGTCTTAAGATGGGTCTTAAAGGTGGATAGAGAGGGTGCTAGTCGGGTACTGAGGGGAAGGGCATTCCAGAGGTGTGGGGCAGTCAGTGAAAAAGGTTTAAGGCTGGAGAGGGCTTTATATACAAAGGGGGTAGAAAGAAGACATCTTTCGGAGACTTCCTTCACTACAAATTTATGCTATCCTGTTTCAACTCTGCCCTCTCGCAAGCTAAACAAGCCTACTTTTCTTCTCTAATCAACATGCACAAGTCTAACCCACGCCGACTGTTCTCTGTCTTTGATACTCTACTCAAACCACCCTCAGCTGCCTCTCCTTCCTCCATCTCCGCTCAGGACTTTACTGACTTTTTAAGGAAAACGTGGAATCCATACGCAGAACATCCCCTCTGTTTCTTCCTCCCATCCTACACCTCTTCCTAACTCTCCTCCTGCCTTCCATGACTCTTTTTCCACTGTCTCAGAGGAGGATGTGTCGCTGTTGATCGCCTCTTCTCCCTCTACCACTTGCCATCTTGACCCCATTCCCTCCCATCTCCTAAAACCTCTTGCTCCTACTATAATCCCTACGCTCACACACATTTTTAACTCCTCCCTCTGCTCTGGAACCTTTCCATCCTCCTTCAAACATGCAACAGTCATACCATTACTCAGAAACAGCATGCTTGACCCTACCTGTCTTTCTAACTATCGACCTGTCTCCCTCCTGCCTTTTGCCTCTAAACTCCTTGAACGTCTTGTATTCTCTCACTTGCTCCATTTTCTCAACACCTATTCTCTCTTAGACCCTCTACAATCTGGCTTCCGCACTGCTCACTCCACGGAAACAGCCCTCGCTAAAATAACTGACGACCTCCATGCTGCCAAAGACAGAGGTCATTACACTCTGCTCATATTACTCGACCTCTCTGCAGCATTTGACAACGTGGACCACCCTCTTCTCCTTCACATTCTCCATACTCTTGGTATTCGGAACAAAGCTCTATCCTGGATTTCATCCTACCTCTCCCATCGTACTTTCAGTGTCTCTTCTGCTAACACCTCCTCCTCTATTGATCTCTCTGTGGGGGTACCCCAGGGCTCTGTCCTGGGACCTCTTCTGTTTCTCTGTACACACTCTCTCTAGGTGACCTAATAACATCTTTTGGGTTTAAATATCACCTCTATGCTGACGACACACAAATATACTTTTCAACACCCGACCTTACACCTGCTGTACAAACCAAAGTTTCTGAATGTCTCTCTGCTATATCATCCTGGATGGCCCTCCGCCGCCTTAAACTCAACATGGCTAAAACAGAGCTCCTCATACTTCCTCCCAAACCTGGCCCTACTACCTCCTTCCACATTACTGTTGGAACTACGATCATTCACCCAGTAGCCCAAGCACGCTGCCTAGGGGTCACACTCGACTCTTCTCTCACATTCGCCCCTCACATTCAAAATACTTCTAAAACCTGTTGCTTTTTCCTCTGCAATATAACAAAGATACGCCCTTTCCTCTGTTGCTCGACTGCGAAAACTCTGACTCAGGCCCTCATTCTCTCCCGTCTTGATTACTGTAACCTCCTGCTGTCTGGCCTTCCTGCCTCTCACCTGTCTCCCCTACAATCTATCCTAAACACTGCTGCCAGAATTGCTCTACTCTTTCCTAGATCTGTCTCAGCATCTCCCCTCATGAAATCCCTCTCCTGGCTTCCGATCAAATCCCGCATCTCACACTCCATTCTTCTCCTCACTTTTAAAGCTTTACACTCTTCTGCCCCTCCTTACATCTCAGCCCTAATTTCTCGTTATGCACCATCCAGACTCTTGCGTTCTTCTCAAGGATGTCTTTTTTCTACCTCCTTTGTATCTAAAGCCCTCTCCTGCCTTAAACCTTTTTCACTGACTGCCCCACACCTCTGGAATGCCCTTCCCCTCAGTACCCGACTAGCACCCTCTCTATCCACCTTTAAGACCCACCTTAAGACACACTTGCTTAAAGAAGCATATTAATAGCACTGTGGATATTCTGAACACATGATACATAAAGCTTGGGCCCCTGCAGACGCACTTACCAGAACTCCCTCCTACTGTCTCTCTACGTTCTCCCTACCTAACAATTAGACTGTAAGCTCCTCGGGGCAGGGACTCCTCTTCCTTAATGTTACTTTTATGTCTGAAGCACTTATTCCCATGACCTGTTATTTATATTATCTGTTAATTATTTGATTACCACATGTATTACTACTGTGAAGCGCTATGTACATTAATGGCGCTATATAAATAAAGACATACAATACAATTTGAAAGCTGTTGCTGTTATCCCAAAACATGCGGTCAAAGGAGCTCTCAATGCAAGTGAAACAGGGCATCATTAGGGTGCAAAAAAAAAAAAGAAAATACATCAGAGAGATAGCAGGAACATTAGGAGTGGACAAATCAACAGTTTGGTACATTCTGAGACAAAAAAGAACGCACTGGTGAGCTCTGCAACACAAAAAGGCCTGGACATCTTTGGAAGACAACAGTGGTGGATGATCGTAGGGTCCTTTCCATGGTAAAGAAAAACCCCTTCACAACATCCAGCCAAGTGAAGAACACTCTCCAGGAGGTAGGCATATCATTATCCAAGTCTACCATAAAGAGAAGACTTCACGAGAGCAAATACAGAAGGTTCACCACAAGGTGCAAACCATTCATAAGCCTCAAGAATAGAAAGGCCAGATTAGACTTTGCCAAACAATATCTAAAAAAGCCAGCCCAGTTCTGGAACAGCATTCTTTGGACAGATGAAACTAAGATCAACCTGTACCAGAATGATGGGAAGAAAAAAGAATGGAGAAGGCTTGGAACGGCTCATGAACCGAAGCATACCACATCATCTGTAAAACACAGTGGAGGCAGTGTGATGGCATGGGCTTGCATGGCTTACAATGGCACTGGGTCACTACTGTTTATGGATGATGTGACAGAAGACTGAAGCAGCCGGATTAATTCTGAAGTTTATAGGGATATATTGTCTCCTCAGATTCAGCCAAATTCAGCGAAGTTGATTAGATGGCGCTTCACTTTACAGATGGACAATGACTCAAAATATACTTCGAAAGCAAACAGGAATTTTTTTAAGGCAAATAAGTGGAATATTCTGCAATGGCCAAATCAATCACCTGATCTCAACCCGATCGAGCATGCATTTCACTTGCTGAAGACAAAACTTAAGGCAGAAAGACCCATGAACAAACAACAACTGAAGACAGCTGCAGTAAAGGCCTGGCAAAGCATCACAAAGGAGGAAACCCAGCGTTTGGTGATGTCCATGCGTTCCAGATTTCAAGCAGTCATTGCCTGCAAAGGATTCTCGAGAAAGTATTAAAAATAAAAATGTTATTTATGATTGTGCTAATTTGTCCAATTACATTTGAGCCCCTGAACTAAGGGGATTGTGTATGAAAATGGTTGCCATTCCTAAATGTTTCATACAATATTTTTGTTCAAACCCCTTGAATTAAAGCTGAAAGTCTGCACTTCTATTGCATCTTGGTTGTTTCATTTCAAATCCATTGTTGTGGCATACAGAGCCAAAATTATGAAAATTGTGTCAGTGTCCAATTATTTCCAGACCTAACTGTATATATATATATATATATATATATATATATATATATATATATATATATATATAAATTGTTATTCACTTTAAAGTACACAGTATTATCTGTTTGCACTTTTTTTCACTTTACTTATGTGTTTGAGTGCCATCCAGCGCTTTTGTTCAATGTTGATAGGATCAGTCTGATCCCATGTAGTCATCTGCAACGGCATCCGCCTCTGTGTGGGGTGGACTCCCGCTGGAGTGTCCCACTGTGAAGAGATTCTATGTCTTGCAGTGGTGATATGGTCCCAGACCACAGGCTGCAAGTACTGCGCAGCATCTTGGCTGTGTCCTTGACTATAGATCTAAAGGGGGCAATGTCCTTATCTAAGGGATTGTCCCTGAAGAACCCACAAGCTGATTGGGGACTCAGGGCCTACCTGGGTCCTGAGGGGGAAAACTAGGCCTAGTCCAGGGAAGCACAACTTCCTGGACACTATCTGCTTTGTCTCTGCTCCCTTCCGACTGAAGAGCGGCTCACAGCACGCCAAATGTATGCTTCTACGCTTCATTGAATCCTACATCCATATTGGCTTTGCAGGCCCGTGTGCTGTGCAGCCCCTGGGGCTGCTGGGAAATGTAGTCCCTTGTGGAGCCTATTGCTAAGATGGCCGTCGCTGTGTTGCCTCTGCGCATGTGCCCGACACTCGGAATGGCCGCCGTAACTATTGGGACACTACGCATGTGCAACTCTCTATCGCACATGCGTGAGTATTGGCAAGATGGCAGCCTCCGCTGTCGGGTGCGCCGCAGAGCTCCGGCGATCCAGCTGCCTGCCGGCAGGCACCACCTGACGTCCTGCAGCACCTACACCACCGTGCACTCCCTGCCCCATCAGCCGCAGCCTCCCTGACTAACCGCCAATCCCCCCCCCCCCCTGGCCGTGCGGAGGTAAGGGGGACCCAGAGGGGATCTGGCAACACCTGTTTACCCAGGCATTTAATTAATGAACCACCACCTGTCTGGCAATTAATAGATACAGTACCGTCCCATCTTTCCTCGTGTTTGGTCTCTTAAAAAACAAATGTTTTCTTTTTGCAAGTTTGAAGTGCTTTGAGTCCCATTGGGAGAAAAGCGCTATATAAAGTTATTATTATTATTGCAGCAGTATAGAAGATTTGGAGAAAGGTCTATGAGTAATCCATTGGCTGCATCTTTAACAGTAAGTCAACAGAAACTTTAGATACTTCTGAAAAGGTCTGGGGCAGTGGTCTGCAGCCTTCCTTACTGAAATTCTTGTAGCTGCTGGAACTGCTAGGCCTGGTGTAACAGCTTTGCCTTTTGCTACTACTGCTGCTGTTGAAATAGTATCAGCTATTGAGCCTGTTACTGCTGCTCTTGATTCTGGACAATAAGATGCTTTAGGAGGGATTTCATAGCATCAGATTGCATACCTTCCTTAAGGGGTGCCTCTATTCCACTTCTGCACCACTTTGTTCTGAGGTAAATCAGAGACTGTATGTATTTAACTTGTACTCTAAGGAACTTCTCCCTGTCACAGGCTTATTTACAAGCATGGAAAACAAAAGAACAGATCCTGCACTCCTACCAATTTGGGCTAAAATATACTAGTGACATGTTTACATTTAGAACCTAAGTCTGTGTAACAAAGGAGTCATTTGCTTGCATCTTTTGATGAACACATGATTTAAGCCTGGTAACCTCGTCACGGTAGACTCCGTTTAGCAGCTACTTACACTGAATATATGTAATTTCTTATTGTCTAGGAATGGACTACAGGTATGTATTGAACTTGTACTCTAAGGAACGTTTCCCTGTTACAGGCAGGCTTATTTACAAACGTAGCTGAAGTATGCAAGATAAGCTCACAGTGCATGCTACAGCGTGTGTTGCTGTGTGAATATAACTCAAAGGAAAAGCATTCATGCTCTACAGAACCTTAGCTGTGCCTGTTTATAAGTGGTCACTTCGCATCCACCATTACCTTATTGTGTTTTGTTAATTCCTGATCAATTGTAGCTAATATAACAACCTACTGCCCTACTAAAGAATAAGGGAGTGGATTTGTGGTAGGAAGTAACCTCTGTGTTTCAGCCACTCAACCATAATTGGTCATTTCCTAGCTTTCCTCCCCATGACAGAGAACCATTACTTTTACTTAGTGAGAACAAAAATACAATACAGATGATATATAAAGTGTTGGAAAAATGCATAGAAATGAGTAATGATTTACCTGCTTTACGATTAAAACTGTCAAACAAAGAGAAAGTTGAGACTGAAATAATAAATGGACATGGATTACAATTTATATCTGCAGCTTAAATTGTTATGATAATACGCTTCTGATTTGTGTACTTTGCTTATAATGTACTTGTGATATAACTCCCGGCACAATTAGCTTTGACTGCATCCCATCCACTTCTAAATCCACCCCCCCTCCCCCATTTTTTCTCTCTCCAGGCTTTCTTTGTGGTTTGGATCTGTCTGTGGCGGTTTAAAGTATGGTTTACTCCCAAGGTTGCTGGCTGGGAATGAATATAGCAATTGTACTTCTTCAATCACACAAGGAAAAGATATATACTTTTGCTGTTTAAGACCAAGACATGTAGAAGAAACAGGGCTCACAGGAGACCAGGACTTTTAACACTTTTTTTAACCGGAATCATTCACTAGGCAAAACACAGTATTGGAATAAAATGAGGTTTATTCGGGTAAACCCGCGTACACACTGTGAAATACAAAGATACAGGTAAAATACACACTTACTGGGGGTGAAATCTAGGCTGAAATAGGTGCAGGGCGCCTGCTTCGGAAGGCTTACCCTGACCGGGAAATCCTTCCGGCTCTCCTGGTACTCTTTCCGGCTAAAAATCTTAGCCGCGACAGCTACGTTCTAAAACGAGAACTTGGACCTTGCGTTTAACTTAGCCACAGCTAGGCAGGCTTTCTTAGCTCCAAATATGAAGCCAGTTGCTCTGCTATTCGCAACAGAGATACTTTGAAAAGCCCGCCTTTGCATCACCGGCCCAAGACACAAGATCGTCTGGTTCACTGTCCGGGGCTTCTCCTTACATACCTTCTGCTGTTCTATCTTCAGCATGGAAGTAGGCGGAGCGACCAGAGCGTGGGAATTCCTCTCCGCCAGCCAATGGGATTAGTGACTCGTCCTTTTGGCTGACGTCAGAGGAGGGGGGTGCCAAGCCGTCTCGGGATGCCCTGTGGGCGGGACATACGAAATGACCAATGGGAAACATGCCGACACTCTGCCGCCTCCCGCAGTAAACCCATTGCCACCTACTGGGCAGGCGCCCCTGAGTCTGGCAGACCAGAGGGTCCTCCCGCAGGGGGTCTATGTTCTCCATACTCAGTACTCCACCCTGCCCCGGTAACATAGCACCCCAACACTTCTCAATATCTCGTCTCCTCTTTGAACTACGATGGCTAACCAGACTCCCCGGCACCTATATGATGCCTGGGCTGACTGAATAGACATTTATAGTAAAAGCACAAAACATTATAAAACATATTTTAATAAAGTGTGGACTTTGGGGAACGCTATACTTATTAGGGAAACGGATCTGGGATATCTGGGCTCGAAAACTAGGAGTCTGGGGGGAACCGGGCAGCCCTGGTTTTTTTCAACCCGAAAACTGGCAAATGGTGCCTGCACACAGGGGAGAATTATGGGACTACAGGTAACTTTGGCCGCTGAACTCCTGCAAACAAAATAATTGCATTTTGATCCAAATATCCCACATAAAACTTACACACAAGAAATTTCTAGGGCAAAGAAAACATGTAAACAGGAAAAGCAGGGGTCACTTTATTGTTATATGTATAATCGCTGGCCCCTGGCTTATGGTGCTAGGCAGCTGCCAGGGACCCCATGGTCTCGGGGGTAACCAGATGGGCTTAACCTTTATTGTACAGCCTGGATACGCCCTCCCGTCACAAACAGCATATGTCAATAAATATTCAAGCCAGGAATGGACTAATTTATAGTTGTTACCGTGCTGGGAATTTAAAGGGCCTCTATAAACATTCTAAAATGTTATTATGAGTCTGAATCGTTTTATTGATCACACTAATACCATGCCAGTGGTAAAAATATTCTTGTGTTTTTGAAACCAATATTGGTGAAAACATCAATTTTATTTTGCATAGGTTAGTAGCTGTATTATTCCCAGAGAAGTGTATATTCTTTATACCTGTGGTACCTCAAACTCACACTGGGATCCGAAACGGGTTCAGTGTATTCTGCGAGTACACATGTTTTAACATCTCCAATTTCTAGATTTCACTTAACAACTTGTATACTCTTCTGTAAATCATCCATCTACTGTGGGAATGCTTGGAAACAAATATTCAATAACTAGAGTGAGAAGCTATCATTAATTTGCACAGCAAAACGGCTTTGCCTTGCAAGTCTTTTGACAGTATGTAAAGCAGGATATTGCTGGTGTAATTCTAAAGTTTGGCAGTTTAAGAAAAGCTAAATAAACATAAATCAAATTGATTGCACACACTGCCCTGGTTTCTTTCCATTCAATATGTGCATCAATACAATCTACACACAGACAGTGATAAGCTAAACTGCCAATCGATCCGTACAATTGGTGCACTGCTAGAGGGAAAGCAGGGCTCAAAAAGGGGTGTGCCAGAGCCTGTTTCAAAAGAGGAAGGGGATGTGACTTTGTAAATGGTTGCTATAGAAACAAAAAATGCTTGTTACATTGTAATACATTAAAAAACTCTTTAAAAATGGTTGTTTTTTAAAAACAAAATGCTACAAGTATTTTCTCATAGTACAGAGCTGATTTATAAAAAAAAAAAAAAAAAAACACACACACACAGGAAGGATATTGTTTGAACTGCAGCTTTAAGATCATCCTCAGTTCTCAGTAAATATTTGACTTCTAGCAGGTATCAACAAGCTGAACTATATTCATCTATATATAACAGGTTTTCTTTTTCTCTACAATATTGTGGACAGTCCATAGTAGAGCTATTAGTTCATTAGCCGTTTAAAGTAAATAAGTGAAGAAATCGGTCATTAGCTAATGTTCTTCAAGCCAAAGGACACACCGCTTGAATGTACATGAAGTATGGCTTTGAAGCAGCTGATGTACTGTACTTGAGAATTTCTATTAGCAAGTGATACATTTATCATAAGGTGATAAATGGCTTTTCATAGTAAACGTCTAAGATATCATCTCAAATGGCAGTGGATACATGGCAGATACTCAGAGACAAAGTAAAGCTTAAATAAACTTCTGATGCCCTTAATTTAAAACCTGTTATATACTGTATCAGATATAAAATAATTTTCGTCTGGGCAATAATCCAGACCACAAAAAAACACCACCATTTCACAGATGGCTGCTGTAGATCCTTCATGTCCAGAGTTCAGAGATGTAAGATCATTTAATAGACTGGATTGCGAACACAGAATTGCATGGATGATACAGTAGGCAAGAGCCTGCTGTGTATATGCGATTTTTAACCACCACTCCAGCTTTCTGAACCTAATCAAGGTATCATATACTGTATACCATATTGGAAAAATATCTTCTCGTAATTGGTAAGTGTAGTACTTTTATTGAAAAGCAATATGGATAAAGTGCAACATTTACTCATCTGCCATATCCTTAAATCATTTTTGTGTGACCTGTTCAGTGACCTGAATATTAATATACAAATATGGAAAAGATAACATAAAACAAAGTGTGTGTGTGCCTAGCATTTTAAGTGAAACTGCTTTGTCTTTTGTCACAGAAATTGTATTTGTGATGGTGATGTTTTTAATTAAAAATCAAAACACAAATTCAGTGCCCAAACGCAAAGAAGTTTGACGTAGAATGCGTGTTTTAGCTATTTGCACTTCTATATTTATAGTAACTGTGAATTGTGTGTGTGTGTGTGTGTGTCAGTCAGTGTCTATGTTTCTGTGTGTCGCAGTCAGTGTGGGCCTCAGTGTGTGTCAGTCAGTCTGCTTTATAGAGACATTTTGCAGGCACAGGTCCCTGCCCCGTGGAGCTTACAATCTATGTTTTTTGGTGCCTGAGGCATAGGGAGATAAAGTGACTTGCCCAAGGTCACAAGGAGCAACACAGGGAATTGAACCAGGTTCCCCTGCTTCAAAACCAGTGCCAGTCAGTGTCTTTACTCACTGAGCCACTCCTCATTTATTAAAATAAATGCAAAAATGGAGCAAAAGTTAGCTGGTACTCGTAGGCACAAATGTCACAATTTGTTAAAAACAGGGTGTTTATCTCTGTGAGCAGAGCTTTAAATAGGAAGCTTTTAAGTATGTGCTCTACTATCTGATAGAGATGGGGGGGGGGGGGGGGCTGGGTTGGAGCCCTATGCTTGGCTCTGCTCCCCATTAGTGTAATTTGGAGATAGATGGCTGTTCAAAAGGAGACTGGTACAGTGGAAATAATAATGAGCTGTATCCAAAAAGCCTGATAATATGTATCTGTGTCATATGGTAGGAAAGGCAACTATGTTGATATTTAATGGTAAGCCTCTTTGCTTTTTTTCATTCATAAAGCAGTGGGAAAGCACAATCCCCTAATCTGAGGAGGTTAGTTATATTTTGTGCTTGCCGTTGGTATGACTGTTTGTAAGGTAACTGCTTTAGCTGCCAATTAGGAGGCACATTTGTGGTTAGCAGAGCCGTGCTCTGTATTTTCCGTGCATCCATTTGAGTATCTTTTGGTGGAGATATATGGATAAGTATATGGCTGAGATTTTGTCTGGATCAGTACCGGTACTGTGATAATATATGCACAGGAAAAAGGAAGAACGGTATACCACCCACACCAAATAGGCCATGCACGGCCGTAACCCCACAGTGCCCTCCAACACAGTGTCCACACTTGGATGGGATATTTCCCCAAAGTACTGATGTGCCCCAAGGCACCCCACCACCCTGGTGTCCACAAGAGTGAACACACCCAAAGTGTGTGTGACAGTGCTGCCCCCAACCACGTGTTAAAGTTGGTACATTTGTAGGTGTAGGTGTGATACCTGCCGGGTACTCCAGCAACCGGTAGTGCCGATTGAAGATAAATTGAGAGTCCACCTCCACTTGGGGTGTTGTCCAGATGGAGGGGCCCATGATGAAGTCTCTTATCTGTGGGGTGATCTTGTCCCAGACCACTGGATTGCCAGTTCGCCGCCGTGTCCTGGCTGTGTCCCTCACACTTGGCACTACAGGAGCAGTGTCCCTATCTAATGGGACAATCCCTGCAGCAACCACAATGTTAGGGGAGCCAGGGCCTAGCTGGAGCCTATCGGCATCTCCGGCCTAGTGCAGGGGCCTCAGACACCCTGCACACACACCCTACCCTTTCCTTCCGACTGGCGTGATCTCTGATGCGCCAAAAGTATCTATCTTGTTGCAGGGGATTCTGGCAGCCCTATTGGCTGCTGTGGGCCACATGGTATTAGCCCCCTAAGGCTCATGGGACTTGTAGTCCCTGCGCGGAGCCTTTCCCTGTAATGGCCACCATACCTCCTATGGGCTGCGCATGCGTGAAACATACTGCGCATGCGTGAAACATACTGCGCATGCGTGAAACATACTGCGCATGCGTGAACACACACATCATGGCGACCCTGCATGGGAGCTGCTGAGGACCTTGGGCGACCCGGTCACCCCTGCCTACGGCGGTCTAACCGCAGCCTCCGGGGGCACCCGCACCACCCGCGGAGGTAAGGGAGAGAGACTAAGGGGGCTGAAGTGGAAGCCCAAAGGGGAGACCTGGCCATATATATAATATATATAATTTAAAAAAAATATTTTGACCGTCACACCCCCTCCCTCTCCAAATGCACATAAACCAGGGCCATAAAAAAGCCCCCTGCAGGGGCTTATTTAAGTACTGTAATAATCCCCTCAGAACATGGCATTACTGGCCAATAATGCCCTGTCTGGAAGAGTTGAAGGCCCGAGGCGAATGCCCTGTTCTGAGGGGATTACTATTATAGGCTAAATGTAGGCTCCTTTTTCCCCCCCATTGTTTTTTACATTTTTCATAAAAGAGACACTTTTGTAGTCATATTGATTTTTAGCAGCATGATTGTCTACATTCTTATGTTTTTACTGCAAGTTTATTAAAAGGAAATACCCTATTTCCTCGATTCTAAGACGCCATCGATTCTAAGATGCACCCTTGATTTAATAAAAAAAATTTGGGGAAAAAAACATTATATTAAATGTGCAGAATTTTTTTCTGTGGGGAGAGAGAGAGGGGGTGGAGAGAGGGGGGAGAGAGGGGATAGAGAGGGGGAAGGGGGGAGAGAATGGAGAGAAGGGTGGAAGGAGAGGAGAGAAGGGGAGAGGGGAGAGAAGGGGAGGGGAGAGAGGGAGAGAGGGGAATGGGGGGAGAGAGAAAATGAGAGGGGGAGAGCGAAAAGGAGAGGGGGAGAGCGAAAAGGAGAGGGGGAGAGAGATAGGAGGAAGGGGGAGAGAGATATGAGGGAAGGGGGGGAGAGATAAGAGGGCAGGGGGGGAGAGAGATAGGAGGGAAGAGAGAAAGGAGGGAAGGGGGGAGAGAGATAGGAGGGAAGGGGGGATAGAGATAGGAGGGAAGGGGGGGAGAGAGATAGGAGGGAAGGGGGAGAGAGGTAGGAGGGAAGGGGTAGAGAGAGATAGGAGGGAAGGGGAGGGGAGAGAGGGAGAGAGGGGAATGGGGGGAGAGAGAAAATGAGAGGGGGAGAGCGAAAAGGAGAGGGGGAGAGCGAAAAGGAGAGGGGGAGAGAGATAGGAGGAAGGGGGAGAGAGATATGAGGGAAGGGGGGGAGAGATAAGAGGGCAGGGGGGGGAGAGAGATAGGAGGGAAGAGAGATAGGAGGGAAGGGGGGAGAAATATAGGAGGGAAGGGGGGAGAGAGATAGGAGGGAAGGGGGGAGAAAGATAGGAGGGAAGGGGGGAGAGAGATAGGAGGGAAGGGGTGAGAGAGAAAGGAGGGAAGGGGGGAGAGAGATAGGAGGGAAGGGGAGAGAATGGAAGGACACACAGAGACACACACACACACACACACACACACACACACACACACACACACACACAGATACAGAGATACAGATACACACACACAGAGATACAGATACACACAGAGATACACACACAGATCTCCTTCTGCAAGTGCAGCTTACAGAGATTTGACAGGGGGGGGGAGGGGAGCTGCTGTGAAGACATACCCCTGTCCGTGGGATCTCCACTGAACTCTCTGCACCTCATGGAGGGGGGGCGGCCATGATCTCTCTGCACAGAGGGGAGGGGGGCTGTGATCGCAACTATGCTGTTATGCTAAGACCCGGCCGGCATCTGCAGCATATCTCTCTGCACGAGGGGGAGGAGGGGGGCCATGATCGCAGACATTTTTGCAGCACACAGAAAACCTGGCAGGCATCTACAGCAGCGCCCCCTGGCTGTGTTTTTTTCCCCAGTACTTCGATTGTAAGACGCAGTCCTATTTCAGCCACGTGAAAAAGGGAAAAAAACTGCGTCTTACAATCGAGGAAATACGGTAGTACATACACACAGACCCCTCTACGCACACACGCACGCAGCAGCCCCCTCTAAACACACACACACACTCTGCAACCCCCTCTATATACACAAACACACTCTACAGTTTCCCTACACACTGTGCAGCCCCCCTCCTCTACACCCACAAAACACTGTAGCCCTTCTACACCCTCTACCCTCACAAAATACACACACACACACGCGCACACACACACCCCAACAAAACAGACTGCTGCCCCCTCTACATCCACAAAGCAAGCACCAGCAGCCCCTCTCTACACCCACTGCAGCCCCCCTGTAAACCCACACACTGCAGAAACACACACAAAACACTCTGCACCCCTCCTCGACCACCCACAAAACACACACTGAAGACAGACACTGCTCCCCCACCTTTACACCCACAAAACACTCACACAGCAGACACACAAACAAAATCTGCTGCCCCCTTTACACCCACAAAACACACACAGCAGACACACAAACCTTTCCCCTCACTGTCCTGTGTGGAGCTCTCTTCAGACAGGGTGGGTGAGGAATCAGTGCCTTGCAGGTGCCTTCTGTCCAATCATCGCCTCTCTCTGAGAGCTGATCTCACTCTTTGCAAATGAGAACTGAAAACGGATTGGATTTTGGCAGGGTGCCAAAAATTCTGGGCCATTACTGATGCCCGGAATTTTAAACAATCAGAGACCAGGGATTTCAATAACGCCCGGAATGTAACAGCTTTAGCCTATAATCCTGATTAACCCTATCCATCCTCTTCTCAGACCCCACCCCCAACTCAGAAATCCACTATTTTGTTGGACAGACCCCATAATGGATTTTGTTTACTGGGCAAATCTTATCACTAGCATTGGGCATGTACTATTTACAGATAAGTTAAAGTGTTTTCCTGACGTCAGCTGCATCTTGTGATGTTGAACCATTCCGTGACCTTAAAAAAAAGGAAACATCTAGGTGTGCCGTGGCGGCGTCCTGGAAGAAAATAGCGCCTCCCTCAAAGTGAACTGTAGAAAGAAGAATAACCGAGGTGGTGCTTATGGAAAAAATGACAGCCTTCCTAAAACATTCAACCAACGAATTCCATAAAACATGGGGCCCATGGCTGGAAATTAGTTAATTGATTAGTAGTAATTTACCAAAAATTAAATACAAATGATTAAAAACAGATGCCTAAGTCGGTCATGGGGAGGGGGCATTTTACCCACTCCATCCCCCTCTTTACCTCCTCCCATCCCTTCCCCCCTCCAGCCCCTCCTTGTCCTCTCGTCTTTCTGTTGACGTACCCTGTCTCTGATTCTTTCTTTCCCCAACACACATATATGTATATATATATATATATATACACAGTGGTCGACAAATCACCAAAAAATCTACTCGCCGAACAAAAAAAATCTACTCGCCACCTAGTACACACGTGTGCTGCTTGGGCCAATAGGAGCTCGCCACGATGTCAAATCCACTCGCCCGGGCGTGCAAATGTATAGGTTTGTCGAACACTGTATATATATATATTACTCAGTAAGAGCCAATCCCTCAACGTGGGCCGAAATAGGCCGTATCTAAAGTCTAAATGATCTGCAGCTTGAGTATAACCGGAGTGGTAATGGTCCACTAAGAATTTCTACTTAATAATACTACTATTCGGTAGAGGATAATGTTTATAAGGTCATATTGGTGATATACCATGTCTATTACTTGTACTATGTTGAAAACTAATTAAAAAAAAACTATCTGAAAAAAAAAAAGGAAACATAGCAATCCCATTAAACAGAGCTCCGCCCCCCTTTTTTTAACTTATATTACAAATTATAATTAGGTAGGAGGGGGAAGCGGTACAAAAAATAGGATGGGGGGGTGGGGAGGGGGTTTATGTCTCCCTTCTTAAGGTCACAAAATGCCTTAATGTACTTTGGTGGTCCCAGGTAGCACCACAGCAGCAATACTGGATTTTATGACGTGGAAATCATGACAAATACATTATATGTGGAGTGCTGGAACATTCTTTTTTGTTTCATCTCTGTGATGTTCTCACTACCAGGAAACAACCAGGTTAGCTGAATTTACATGCATGTGTAATAATTATAACAATATTAAACACATTTTAGCAAGATACAGATGCAGCGTCCGTTATTCGAAAAAATCACAGAGCCGTTTTCGTGTGCGCTGCTGTACTCCACGTGGCAATGAGCTGCGTTCCCAGTGGCTGCTACAGCGCATGCCTCGGCATGCGCTGTGCATTCAACCTCTGCTGTCCCAGTCAGGCCGGTCCTAGTTAGTACCGTCACACACCTTTCCCTGCGGTGTGCAACAGGTTTTCAGGCAGGCAGGGAAATTTGATCTCAAAGTTGGCGACGGAGGCGTGGCCACGCCCCCACCGGCGGTTCAGCCAACGAGGGCAAACCAGCCGCGGGACATCATGGCTAGGCCCCGCATACCCACCACCACGCCCCCTCCCGTCGCAAACCTTCCCTCTCCCCTCAGACCGCCGATCGCGGTGTAGCGCTGTGCACGAGCAGCCCCCGACTTGCGGTCGGGTATGTAGGGCTCTGTGCACCCTGTCCAGGATCAGCTGAGATGGAAGGTTAGCTGGAAACAGGGCCTTCCACCATCTCTCAAGTGTTTGCACCAACTCCGTAATGGTTTCCGAGAGGTTTTTAATGTGCAGATCTATGCACCGTGCGCGGTTCTCATAGTCCTCCTGCTTGTCTTCCATAGCTGACAGTCTATTCCTAGCCCCTGGTGGTTGATAAGTACCCCATCAAGCTTCTGTTCCAACTTATCCGTTTCGCTCATGAATTGTATTTATGTCTTGTTGGAGCAGCGTCTTAATATTTCCAAACAAGTCCTCAATATCCCTCTTGGTTGAGGATTGTGTATCCTCCTCATGGTCAGAGTTCGACGGACCATGTGGAGAGGCCAAGGTACAGGGAGTCCGGAGTGTGAGATCTAATTTTTTGTAGAAGTCTGGGACCTCATGCTGTTGGGCCTTTCTCTGATGCTTCGGACACATAGTTAGGATAGTTGGCAGCTATTTTTAGCATCAAAACACTTTTGATGTGCTTGTATATATCGGCTTCAATGGCCCACTACACTCGGAGCTCACTCCTCACATGTTGCAAATGCACCCCATATGTTTATTCTAAGGTGCTCCTTTTAAAACATGTGCTGTAATGTATGTCACCTACCCCTACTTGTTTTAAAATGAACAATAGTTAATTATCCTAATGTTGCCATAATTTCTCCACCCGTGTAACATCTACAGTACTTAAAGCTGCAGTTCAAGCTCCCGTTTTTTTTTTTTTTTTACTTCAATAGCTTCATGTGGGCAATCTCTACTTACCTAAAGAACTGCATAGCTGCCGGTCAATTAGTTCTCCGTCTATTGATCGGCGAAGTTTGGCGACATCTTTAGATCGGGGGAATGTAAATGGTTGCTATAGGAACAAACATGCTTCTTAAAATAGAATACAAGAAAATTGGTCTTTCACACCCTCGTTTGAACTGCAGCTTTAATGTCATCTCTTCTTACCTTTCACTGTGAATTCAGCTGTTGCTATACTGAGCAGCATCTTTTCAAATTATGCAATGCAGTAGGTTATGTGGGCTGAAAATGAAACTATCAATCATCTTCATGACAAATTTGAGGTTTATTGTTTGATACATAATCATTTCAATGGCCAGTCATACTACAATAGCAGCCAAACGTTTGATACAAGCAAATGTTTTTGCGCAGAAAAATTAAAGAAAAGATCCCAATGCGAAAGTTACGTAATAAAATATTTCACTTGATCCTAAATAGTCTTTTCAAGATTATGTGCGCAGGTGCACTGTATAAACGTCTGACACCTAGGCTCCGCTTCCATTGTTTCTAATGACAGCTTCCATCTAGTTCCAAATGTCAAGACTCAATGGCAAGAGAAATTTATCAACATCACATTACTAGGTTCTTAAATCACAGTTGAAGAGCAGTCGCAGGATCAGAAGATTCACTCTACACCAGCAATATTTTTCAAATACTCTTGTGATCTACACTTAGGGTATTCTGATTGCAGTGAGCCTAGGATTAGCTATAATAAGTACACTGTAGTTATTGTATCAGTATAATACATTTAGAAGGATGAAGTACAAATGTATTTTAACAAAAAACATATGCATTTAGTATTAATTTAGTGCCCAATGAAAGCTACAATATTTTGGAAACAATACATAGTAAAAACACACTTAATATAAAAATATGCATAACATTGAATTATAAAAATGTAAACCTAAGTAGCGCATGAAAATCATAAATAACAGTGTCTAACTGGTAAGAGATTTCAGATATTACAGCAATCTACAGTATATCGTAAAAACCGTACGCAATACTGTATGCTATTATATACCAGCATTCAACCATAATCGTTTTCAATTAATTAAAAAAAAGTGTTTACGCCGAGCACGCACCTTTTAAGTGAAACTTTTGTCTTTTGTCACTGTTTTGTCACAGAAATTGTATTTGCAATGGTGATGTTTTTAATTAAAAATCAAACCACAATTTCAGTGCCAAAACGCAATGAGGTTTCACTTAGAACGCGTGTTTCAGGAGGTGGGGAGGGGGGCAGACCGAGTCAGCAGCAGTGTGCGGAGCGGGGACAGAGGAGGCCAGAGCACGGGACAATGGGGGGGGGGTGGGGTGCTGTGTGTGTCCGTGTCCATCCGTTCAGCGCTGACTCCTCCTGGTGGAAGCTGGCAACACTGATGGCTTCTTCTGCCAGGAGTGATGTAACTTCCATCACCACTGACTTCTGTCTCCAATCAACTGCATTCACGCCGCTAAAGAAGTTTCACTTCAAAAGTGAGGTTATTTGGTCAAATAGCTTCAGGTCAGTGTCATAGTGGAAATATAACATTTTTACTGCTGGATGACAAAGTGACCATTAGAACTAAGGCTTCAGTGGTACTGTAGAATCTATCACACAAAAGGGGAGGGTTAACACAGAAGCTTGTCTCCCTTCTGCAAAGCAGTTTCTTTAACAAGCCCCAGCATTAAAAAGTTGTTTTGCAGCACTGATCATGGCTCCAATTGTGGCTTATGTGATGTTATTCATAGGATGCTTCATCTAAAAACTAAGATGTTCCTCGGGCAAGATTGGAATGTTGCACCACTATTCATATATCAGGGACTAACAGTTGGTTTGTAATAGCAATATTCCCTTCTTAGCCACTGCAATACTTTTTGTAGCCATATACAATTCATTAATCTTGGTACAGTATTTATAGGGGAAGAGAGACAAAAAGGACCCTAATCACTATGCTAAGAAGGCATCTTCACCTTGCACACGAAGCTTTCAGCTCAATTTATTTGAAATGAGTTGAAACCTTCACAAGCAAGGAGAAGGCTGCTTCACAGCATATCAAGTAGGCACCAAAGACCCTAAATTTAAGTGTCTGTAGTATAGCAGGCTGCAGTCGTTATATCTACCCGTAGCTTCAAAACCAACATGGGCTTCCTTAGCATCTACAGTACTTTGTTAGCGTGACAAGAGAAAAAGGATGTGAGCTAGAGGTTAAAATTATTTGTTAATTGCTACTAATGTAAGGGACATTATGGCTTCCAGAAAAGTTTGCTCACTGCTCCAATGTTTGAAGAGTCTACAATGTCTGTCCAATACGGACTGTTGACTATTTTAGAGAAAGGTAACAATGTGTAACAGTGTAATATTCTACTGGATTTACCAGAGCTCAAGCCCCTTTAGGATAGACTTTAAGCAAGTAATTATTACTAAAACATTATTATTATGTACAGCATGTACAGTACAGTAGCACTTTGCATATATTTGCTACATTAAAAAGATTCCCAGTTGCGTCCTTTATGTCTGTTATAGGAAAATGCATATACTCGGCAAGAATCTCAAATATTTTGCTGCTATTGATCTCTATTTTACTATTCATCATTAACTGTACACACTTATGCATCAGATGATTTGCCTGGAAAAGCACAATCTACATCCTGTTGCGGGCCATTTTTTCGCCATAAAAATTTGTCATTCTTTACCCATAGAGAATTATCCCAGTCTCTCTTATTTGTTGAAGATAAGCTTGTACTTTCACACACCTTTTCTTTCACAGACAAGTCAGTGAGCTTACTGAGGCTGTCATCATTCTGTTCACTGAGTATATCCCAAAAATCTTTAGGACGGCGTTTTGCTTTGGTTGCTGGCATTTCACAGCGCAGTTTCATTGGTAACTCTGTCCGACGGCTAGCCTGGTTTGTAAAAAGATCATCAAGAATAGAGGTGTCTCCAAGCAATTCCACAATAGAACTTGTCTTTAACCTTTGTTTTACCATTGTTGTGTTTTCACCTTGGAATGATGTCTCCTCCATGGTGTGCTTTTGGGTATCAGCAGAAAGCCCAATATGTGCCTCACTGATTTTAAAGTTTTTTGAGAACTCTTCAGTTGTACATGTATGCCTGTGTTTTGCATTGGTCTTTTCCTGGGCCACCTTAAGAGACTTCTCCACATCCTTAGAATGTGAATCCAGACAACCATCTGCAAAAGTGTCAATATCAAATTGTTGTACATTTTTATGGCTCCTCCTGGAGTCATGTGGACCTAGGGTCTCCTCGGATTTATAGCGCTGGTCTGAATATGTATTTATACATGATTTTCTTTTCTTTTTTAATTTTTGTGTGTGTTTTTTGTGTGTGTGCTCTTTTTCCTTTTCACCCTTAAGCATTAATGGGACTTGTACTGGATACAGATCTTCCACTGCAGAATACCGACTGGTATAAAATTCTCTTAGCATTTTCTGTCGGCTTTCTGAGTTTACCTTTACAATATGATGAGCAAATTGTTCTGCTGAAACCATGTTAAAGTATGACACCATTTCCTCAAACTGTTTCCTGCAAAAGCAAGAGAGCGCAAAGATTATTCTTTAAGCATTACATGTGTTTAGCCCTTCTCATTTCCACTGTGTATATGCAAGTTAGGATACATATATAATCAACAACGAATAGACGATACCGTTCTGTGGCCAACGAAATGCTTTTATTTGGGCGAGCTTTCGAGATACACTGATCTCTTCTTCCCGCGGTGTTAAAATGGATAAAGCAAGAAAGGTTTGTACTTAAAAACATTGCATCTTGGAATGTATCTGACTGATGCCTATCCCTCCCCCCTGTGCAGGATGCGATTTATGACTTAAGGTGTTAAATGGTTAGTGATGTAAGAGTTAGTGATGTAAGAGTGTGTGTGTGTGTGTGTGTAGATATAAATGTATAAAACACCCACAGTATACACAGCGCTTTACAAAAGGTTTGTGTGGGAGTGTATACCAATGGTGTGGTAGGTGTAGAAATGTAAGAGATTGTTGCAGTACTATTAATGTGTGGAGATACTATGTGGTCCATATTGGTATATAGGGATAGACCTCCTTGCTTTATCCATTGCAACACAGCCGGAAGAAGAGATCAGTGTATCTCGAAAGCTCGCACAAATAAAAGCATTTAGTTAGCCACAGAACGGTATCGTCTATTCGGTTATCAAGTGTGTGTGTGTATATATAATTCATATATATATATATATATATATATATATATATATATATATATATATATATATATATATATATATATATATATATAGAATCCAATGCACAGCCGGCACACCATATGCAAGTAAATAAGTTTTGGTGCTTATCCCATAAAGCAATAACAGACCATACGATACCGGTTGCAACACGACATCAAGGGACAGCACGCAGGTAAGTAAATCAAAAATGTTCTATATTTGATAGAAGACACAAAAACCGACGTTTCGGTCCCCCAGTGGGACCACCTTGAGAAAGGTCCCACTGGGGGACCGAAACATCAGTTTTTGTGTCTTCTATCAAATATAGAACATTTTTGATTTACTTACCTGCGTGCTGTCCCTTGATGTCGTGTTGCAACCGGTATCGTATGGTCTATATATATATATATATATATACAGTGTTCGACAAACCTATACATTTGCTCGCCCCGGGCGAGTGGATTTAACCCCCGGGCGAGTAAATATTGGCCCAAGCAGCACACGTTTGGTACTAGGTGGCGAGTAGATTTTTTGGTGATTTGTCAACCACTATATATATATATATATATATATATATATATATATATATATATTTATGAATTTCCCCATCCAAGATAAAGGAGTGCTGGCAGAATATATAAGGCTGACTGAACAGAAGATAATGAGACATTACTCCTCAAATGAAAGTCTGTTTGAGAAAATATATCCTAACGTAGCCCTAACAAAGGATCTCTGAGGGTTGGAAGTGTAAAGAGATGATTAGAGACATTACATACTAAAATCTATTCAAGTCTGAGAGAAGAGGAGATTTAAGTAATAGCTCTTTAGCACTTACAATTATAGGGCACTTAATAACTTTGTTTCATCAAAATGTTTGCTTAAGAGATGAGGAGTCTTCTGCAAACTGAAATTAGCAATACCATCTAGGGATTCAAAAGTCATGAACTTTCATATATGAAGGGTGTTGTTATGACTGTAGGTTATTGCTTGCACTTATGTTAGCCTTTGATCCCAATTAGCCTTTTGGGGGGTGGGGGTGGGGTTCTAGAGGGCTTGTATTAACCATTTGTTAAACTGGATCTATTTCTAAGATTTTTTAAGGCTTTTGAAACATATAATTCAATACATTAGGTTTATACACACCGGCCAATGAGAGCCATGGGAGGGCGGGCGGACCGACGGACGGACCAATCAAATGGTCTACAGAGACTCACAACCAAGATTTTCAGAATTATATATATAGATGAATTTCAATACATGTATGAGCTTAAAATAAATTCAATTTTATATCTTTTCTTCTCTCACTTATTATGTAAGCCATAAATAATCTGTTTTCATTATGTTGTATCTCTATGGGACAATCTAATCTAGCACAAATTACCTGCAGTAGCTTTAGAACTACTGTATATAACCGGAGCAATTATTTCAAAACTGAAATTGAAAATGAGTGGTAAACAAGATAATTTATCAACAAATCCAAGCTATTATCTATTAGTTTCCCAGCAGATAAATGAACAATTAAACTATGATTATTTCAAAACTTGATCTATCAATTTACAGTATTACAACAATTTTCTAATCAGCTTTATCCCAATACATGTGATTTAACTCAAGCTGACATTTACCCTACAGTTTTCGCAATGTTAATCAAATCCATGTTTTGTTATTTGGATTTACAAAACTTTTTCTTGAACACATTTCTGCATAGTTTTGATTCTGTTTAGTATGAGGACAGCTAGTGCTTAAGCAGGGGCATCCAAGTGTTCTTTGTTCTTGTGTGTGTTTATCCAAGTCCAACTGCACACATGGCACAATCCCAGCATTGTGTCAAATGAATAACCTTTCAGCTGTGTGCATGCACAAACAGAAAATTAGGGACATGCTGATGATGTCTTATCTGATAAGCTATCAAAATCATGAACCTGGACTAAAGAATAAGAATAACATGAACAAGCAGCAGAGGGTCACAAAGTACAATAATTCGACATTGTTGAAAGCAAGCTGACCTGAATATTTATATTGTGAAGAATAAGGTCCCACATGATGTACAGTAGTGCACATAAAAACTTAAAACGTATGTTGACAGACATGTTTTCAGGGAACACTGTATACTATCTATTTGTTCCCAAATAACTCCCAAGTGCATTGTTAGATACCGTTACATCTCTTGCACAGTAACATACTGCATAGAATAGAGCACTTATTTTACCATTTGTTTCACTATTAATTTCATATTAATAGTAAAAAGGAATTTAGAGATTGAATATCTTTAATTGTAGTGCTGAGTTGCATCAAGCGATCGAATGTGGTTTTTCTATCCCACACCTTTAATTGGTAGCTTGAGTAATAACCTATAAACTATTTTGTTGTAAAAATGTTAAATATTACTGATTTATCCAACAAAGCTTCTTAGAAATTAATACATTATAATAGTAAGTAATAATCCCCGAAGAACAGGGCATTACTGGCCATTAATGCCCTGGCTGGAAGAGTTGAAGGCCCGAGGCGAAGCCGAGGGACTTTAACCCAGCTAGGGCATTTATTGGCCAGTAATGCCCTGTTCTTCAGGGATTATTACTATTATAGGCTAAATGTAGACGTTTTTCATAAATAATAGACACTTTTGTATAGTTAAATAGATTTTTTAATTAAAATAAAATGGTAAATACATGAAACCACTGTGTACACACACACACACACACACACACACACACACACACACACACACACACACACACACACACACACACACACACACACTGGAGCTCTAGACACACAACACAGCACCTCCTCTACACTCACAACAGAGCACATCTACACACACAACACAGCAGCTCTACACACACACAAACAACAAAGCAGCTCTACACACACAAACTCTGCTGCTACACACACATGCTACACCCATAAACACTGCTGCAGACACCGACACACGCACACACACGCTGGAGCTCTATACACACACACATCAGCTCTACACACATACAAGAGCACAACACACACACTGCAGCCACAATAAAAAATGCAGCCACTTACTAAACTTTGCACTGCCCCCCCCACCTCTACACACAACACAGCACAACACAGCACCTCTACACACACTCCACACTGCACCTCTATACACAACACAGCACCTCTACACACACAACATACAAACACTGCACCTCTATACACAGCACCTCTACACACACACCCACACACACACACCCACACACACACACACACACTGGAGCTCTATAAACACACACGTGGCACCTCTACACAGATATACAAAAGCACAGCACACACACTGCTACTGACACACAAACTGCAGCCACAAAGAAACTGCAGACAGCCACTTACTTCATTGCTTTGCAGACTCTCTCTCCCCACCCCCCACTCCCCACTCAACTGAATCTGCTCAGAAAATCTCAGTCAGCTCGGGAGGGGGAGGAGTCAACCCGTGGCTGATACGTCCTGACCAATCCCCTGCCCTGTCTCAGAGCTGTTACTTCAATCAGATGAATCCCCTGCCCTGTCTCAGCTGTTCTGAAAGCTGATTGGCTGGAAATAAACACATTGAAAACTACACATTCTGCTGCTTAAATTCCGGGCATTACTGATTGGATAATGCCCGGAATTTTAACCAATCAGAGAACAGGGTTTTCAATAATGCCCTGAATTTTACTGCTTTAGCCTATAATGTGTATTATAGGCTAAAGCAGTAAAATTCCGGGCATTACTGAAATCCCAGCCCTCCGATTGGTCAGGATTCCGGGCATTATTCATTCAGTAATGCCCGGAATTTTTGACAACTTGCCAACTCACCTCAAAGCAGAGATGCAGGGGCTCGTGCTGAGAAAAAAAAACGGCAAGGTCGAATCTTAACTGTAGCAGCCCTGCTCTCCTCACTGATCACACTGAACAAGCAGCCTCTCTCCCCCTCTCTCGCACTGCCGTGTCCCAACTGGTAACTTTGTTGCTTGCAACAAAGTAATGTTTGTAACCACATCTATTGCCTGTGCTACTCTAAGGTAATTTGTATTTCTTTTTATTTAGTTGTAGTTAATATCACAGTCCCCCCACTTCTCTCCCACATCCCCCTCCATCCACCTCTCCTCCTCCATTCCCCCCCTCACCTCTCTCTCCCCCCTCCCCTCTCACCTCTCCCCCCCCTCACCTCTCTCTCCCCCTCACCTCTTTCCCCCCCCTCACCTCTTTCCCCCCCCCTCACCTCTTTCCCCCCCCTCACCTCTTTCCCCCCCCTCACCTCTCTTCCCCCACCACCACTTCTCTATCCCCCCTCCTCCACCTCTTTCCCCCCTCACCTCTCTTCCCCCCCCTCACCTCACTCTTCCCCAACCTCACCTCTCTCTTAACCCTCACCTCTCCCCCTCCCCCCACCACTTCTCTCTTTCCCCCCTCCTTCACCTCTCTCTCCCTTACACCTCTCTTCCCCCCCTAAACCTCTCTCTCCGGCCCTTAGCCTTCTCATCTTCTACTTTACTACTTTTTCCTACACAGGTATATACACTGATAAAAATCAATGACTACAAAAATGTATCTTTTTTATGAAAATTTAAAAAAAGCCTACATTTAGCCTATAATAGTAATAATCCCCTCAGAACAGGACATTACTGGCCGATAATGCCCTGGCTGGGTTAAAGTCCCTCGGCTTCGCCTCGGGCCTTCAACTCTTCCAGCCAGGGCACCCTCTCCCTCTCCCTGTGTCACCCTCTCCCTCTCTCCCTGTGTCACCCTCACCCTCTCCCTGTGTCACCCTCTCCCTGTGTCACCCTCTCCCTGTGTCACCCTCTCCCTCTCCCTGTGTCACCCTCTCCCTGTGTCACTCTCTCCCTCTCTCCCTGTGTCACCCTCTCCCTCTCTCCCTGTGTCACCCTCTCCCTCTCCCTGTGTCTCCCTCTCCCTGTGTCACCCTCTCCCTCTCCCTGTGTCTCCCTCTCCCTGTGTCACCCTCTCCCTCTCTCTCCCTCTCCCTGTGTCACCCTCTCCCTGTGTCACCCTCTCCCTGTGTCACCCTCTCCCTCTCCCTGTGTCACTCTCTCCCTGTCCCTGTGTCACCCTCTCCCTGTGTCACCCTCCCCCTCTCCCTGTGTCACCCTCCCCCTCTCCCTGTGTCACCCACCCTCTCCCTCTCCCTGTGTCACCCTCTCCCTGTGTCACCCTCCCTCTCCCTGTGTCACCCTGCCTCTCCCTGTGTCACCCACCCTCTCCCTCTCCCTGTGTCACCCTCTCCCTGTGTCACCCTCTCCCTGTGTCACCCTCCCTCTCCCTGTGTCACCCACCCTCTCCCTGTGTCACCCACCCTCTCCCTGTGTCACCCTCTCCCTGTGTCACCCTCTCCCTCCCTGTGTCACCCTCCCTCTTCCTGTGTCACCCTCCTTCTCCCTGTGTCACCCTCCCTCTCCCTGTGTCACCCTCCCTCTCCCTGTGTCACCCTCTCCCTCTCTCTCCCTGTGTCTCCCTCTCCCTGTGTCACCCTCTCCCTGTCCCTGTCACCCTCTCCCTGTGTCACCCTCCCCCTCTCCCTGTCACCCTCCCCCTCTTCCTGTCACCCTCCCCCTCTCCCTGTCATCCTCCCCCTCTCCCTGTGTCACCCTCCCCCTCTCCCTGTGTCACCCACCCTCTCCTTCTCCGTGTCACCCTCCCTCTCCCTGTGTCACCCTCCCTCTCCCTGTGTCACCCTCCCTCTCCCTGTGTCACCCTCCCTCTCCCTGTGTCACCCTCCCTCTCCCTGTGTCACCCTCCCTCTCCCTGTTTCACCCTCTCCCTCTCTCCCTGTGTCATCCTCTCCCTCTCACTCTCTCCCTGTGTCACCCTGTCCCGCTCCCTGTGTCACCCTCCCTCTCCGTGTCACACTCTCCCTGTGTGACCCACCCTCTCCGTCTCCCTGTGTCGCCCTCTCCCTGTGTCGCCCTCTCCCTCTCTCTGTCACCCTCTCCCTCTCTCTGTCACCCTCTCCCTCTCTCTGTCACCCTCTCCCTCTCTCTGTCACCCTCTCCCTCGCACTCTTCTTCGCTCTCTCTGTCGCACTCTCTTCTTCGCTCTCTGTCGCACACTCTCTTTGTCTCTCATTCTCTCAGTGTGTGTGTCTCTCATTCTCTCACTTTCTCTGTGTGTGTCTCTTTCTCTGTGTGTGTCTCTTTCTCTCTGTGTGTGTGTGTGTGTGTGTGTGTGGGTGTGCCGCTCTCTGTGTGTGTGTGTGTCTGTCTGTCTGTCTTTCTCTCTCTGTGAAGCGCCGACTTCCAGACACTGGTTAAGGGGTTCAGGAAACTAGTCATTCACATCTGGCTTTTATTTCTAGATCCGACATTGACACACACACACACACACACACACACACACACACACACACACACACACACACGACTAATTGTAGTATAATGTAATACAATAAATACATTTATGTCAAAAACGAATGTTGTTCTGACTAGGAATTTATTAAATGTATTTTATTTATATATTTTATTTTAAAGCGGGGTTGGGGGCGGGGGCGGAAGCGTGCTGTCGTGCGCTCCCGCTCAGCACTGAGCCCCTACAGCCGCAATTAGAGCGGCTTTAGTAGGGGCTCACCTGCGCTTCCGCAAGCGCGCGTAAGCGCAGGTCTTAGGGGAATTTAAAATTCCCCCGCTTGCCGGCGCGACAGGCCGGTCACGTGAGCGGTTCGCCCAATGAGGGCGAACCAGCTCCGTGACGACACTGGCCCGCCCCCGGCCAGTGACGTGCCCGCCCCCTGACGGCCCGCTGACAGCGCGTGCGCTAAGCAACCGCAAGGCCAGGTAAAGCACCCGCTTTCCCTGCGCCTCAGCACGCCAACAGGGAGCCTGGCCGAGGCCTAAGAATGATGTGTGTTCAAAATGTCTCTGAGCATCAATTAATTGGAACTTTATACATAGCCTTGTACATCTACTCAGCTATGTATTCTGAAAGGCACTCCCCAGCCCGCCCTGATTACTTTTGAAGACAATTTTGCAGCATCAGCAGTCAATTAGTTGATGCAACACCATGACAATCCTTTATTTAAGCATGAATAAACATTTTAGATCTCCAGTACTATTTCCTTACTTTCACACAAAGTAATCAGATAATATTTTGTTTATTAATTATGTCCAAAATCCATTCTGAAGGATTAGTGAATAAATATTTGAGTTTTGGAGATTAAGGGATTGGAAATGCATGTTCCAGTTTGGTATTTTGTTTGCAGCTGCCAAGAAAGCTTTACCTTTACTTTGCCAAAAAAAATGACCTTAGCCTTAACCTGACAGTGTGACCTTCTGTGAGATGAGAAATTGCTCCGACTCTCACATTTTCCTGCTATAAACATATTGTTGTATGTGGCATAATAATGTCCCACCAATATTAAGGACAAATAACAACATTGCACTTGAGTCCTACGATAACTAGGCCTAAATAGTTTTCCAGTTTATCGTTTAATACATACTCAATACTACTCTTATAACACTTAAAATATAAATAGTTGTAGTATGCAATGATGCATTTAGAATAATTTCAAAACAATATACTGTATATGTAGATGGTATGGTACCTGCAGTGGTGGATTTAAAAATCCGCCGCCCACAGGCACTTACCTTTGTGCCGCATGGACCACCTCCTCCTGCAGCGCCACCTTCCTCAAGTGCTGTGGCGTCAAATGACATTGCGACGTCACATGGCATCAAATCACGCTGCGATGTCACATGGAGTTGTGTTGCCCTGGCAACATGATGTTGCGGCATCGCGTTACCATGGCAATGTGACACCATATGACATTGCAGTGTAATTTGGCGACGTTGAAGGAGGAGGGTGGTGCTGCAGGAGAAGGTAAGACCTTTAGAGAGGCCCCACGCTCTCCCCTGGCAATCAGTGGGAAAAAGAGCAGGGCCTCTGTATATGGGGGAAAAAAAGGGAAAATTGTCGCCATACGCCTGGGCCTATCGGGTCGAATGGGAAATCCGCCACACTTGGTACCTGAGCTTTCAGAACTACAAAGTTCTACACAATAATCACTGTGAAATCAGAAGAGATATGCCAACTTTTCCTGTTCTATTGATAGAAGTGAAAAAATAGACAGACGTCTACAGATGTCCATTGCTCCAGTCTCCTTTATTCTCATCCCCGGTAGTGATTTTCTTTATTTCCCTGGCATGTACATATATAAGCACACATGCAATGAGAACATGCAGGATGGAAGCTGTGGTACCCAGGAACCTGGATAATCTTCATGTCCATTTCTTTTTCAGTCACTGTGGCACCGACTTTAAAGCCCACAGTGTGCTCACTCGCTCATGCCTCTTGGCCATGCAGCCAGGAATGGTATTTCTTGGAAATAAGTCCATTTAAGAGAACAAAAGTTAAAAGCCTTTGGAAAGAGTATTCCACTACATGAAGTCTGGCAGTGACTTTAAACAACCTGGGGAGCAATACTTTAATATAAGGCTGACTGCTGCTTAACAATTAGCAAAGTTGTTTACATATGTTAGCTGTGTAGGCATTACTGCTAAAACAGCAAATAAACTTTTTGCAGAAGTTGTACTTTAAATCACGATATGATTTAAATCAGTATTTTCCAAGGAGTGCATTATTTGGTATTTATTTTCATTTTTGACGTTTCCACAGTTAGCTAAGTACACTATCAATTTGAAAAGACATAGTATACAAAATGTGAGGTCGAAAATAAATGTTTAAATATACTGTAATCATTACATCAATATTCACCGACATTGAAAGTACTAAATCAATTTAAGACTATAACAATACTATTAATACTTACTAAATATTTAAAACATTTTCCAATTGTCGTTGTATAACTAGATGCTTAAATTCTATAAGCAATGTTCCACAAGATGGTATTAAAATTTCTGCTTTATTTTTTAATTCATATTTCAATTGGACAAAAGCCATATTTATCAGAAAATGTTGAAATCTGAAAAATCAAGTATTTTCTTTCAAAATGATTTAAATATACTGGAAGAAATATTTCACAAAGCAAATTATTTTGTTTATTGAAACCATCTCAGTAATTGAATAGGCCTTTGGGATAGTCTTTACATAAACCACAATCTGCTATGGGCTCCTAATAAATTGATCGTAATAACATTAAGGGTTTTCCTCCTTATTTTGAATGTGTGCACCTTTTTCTTCTGGCTGGTAATGCCACATCCAAGACAGAGTATAAAGGTGGCTCCGCATAATCACACACATCAATAAAAGGTCCATTAAGGAAACATATAGTATGTAGGCAAACCCTTTTTCAATTCAATATGTTCATATTCTTCCTGACCCCTAATGCTCTGTGTTGTCCTATGCCAATACAGTGCCATGCCATGGATTCATTTTATTTCTAAAGAACACCACTGGTTGTTCATGCTCCTTCTGGCATCTAATTGACTGCACTTTGCCCTCCTACACTAACGACTCTAAGCTCTGATATAAAGCTAATAAACAACTCTATTAGCTTTATATCAGAGCTTAAACAAAAATATAAATAACAGGCTGCCTAAAAGTACTTTAAGCTGTTTTTCACTTTTTGAGTACTTGTTGATTCTCCCTACTACTGAATAATTAAGCTCACCTTCGCATTGCTTTGGGAGTCTCTCCAACCAGAAAAGTTATTTCGCCCATTCTATGTACTTTCTTTTGATTGTGAATTTCCGGACACAGTAACAGATTGTAATTTTTTGTCTCCAACGCTTTCTTCGTCTTCAGTGAAAATTGTTCATCTGAGATATGTTCAGATTTCTACGGTAAGAAAACATGACAGTGAATGCTGTTGTTTTATGATGGAACATAATATATTCTCAAACAAGTTTTATTACACAAATGAACATAATAATCTGTACTAAAAGTCAAAGAGCTGAATGTTGTATTTGCCTAATTGTGCCATACCCTATAACATGTAAGTGTACACAAGAAAAGAATGGAGATATCACTAATCTGCATCTGGGAATGGTCTTGCTTCTTGTTAGATAGGCATCACATTGTGACACTCGTACCTTTTACTTTATTGACAGTAAAAACAATGCAGGGATATGCTGGGTATATTTTTTAACAATGTTCTGCAAGTAACATCTCAAGTAATATATAATTTCTTTATACAACATAAAGTTTGTTAAAAGCAAGTCAATGTCACCTTACAAGCAAGCAAGCAGCTTCGTTGAGCAAGGGGAACATATTGAAAAAAACATAAGCATTGGGGTTTCACATTACATTACTGTACAGTATGTTACATTTCAGACAAAGGTGGCAGAAGGAACCCATCCATCAACTTCAACCTCACATATTTTATGTAAACTTTTCTACAAGTACAGAGGAAGTAACATTTTTTCCCTATATAGATTCACATGGTATAGATTTAGTCAGTTGACAAGCATATATATATGTATGTATGTCTTTATTTATATAGCATATCCAAACTCTTTTATTGAGCCAACATAGTGTTGGCTCAATAAAAGAGTTTGGATATTCTAAATCCGTTGTGCCTTTGTTCCTTCCATTATCTACCCAGGACTGATTACAGGCTTTCGTACAAGCATTGGAGCACCAGGTACTGTATCATTTTTTTGTTTATTTTGAGGTGTGCAGCATTTTTCTCATTTGTTTGGTTTATTTATATAGCGCCATTAATGTAAATAGAGCTTCACAGCAGTAATACATGTGACAATCATATAAATAACAAGTAATAACACATAAAGTGGAAAAGTGCTTCAGACAAAAGTACCATTTAGGAAAAGGAGTCCCTGCTCCGAAGAGCTTAAAATATAATTGGTTGGTAGGAAGAACGTACAGAGACAGTAGGAGGGCGTTCTGGTAAGTGCGTCTGCAAGGAGCCAAGGTTTATGTATGAGGCGTTAATTATCAGCCATGGAGATTCTCATATGCTTCCTTAATTAGGTGTGTTTTGAGATGGGTCTTAAAGGTGGATAGAGAGGGTGCTAGTCAGATATTGGGGAAAGGGAATTTCAGAGGTGTGGGGCAGTCAGTAAGAAAGGTTTAAGGCGGGAGAGGGCTTTAGATACACAAGGGGTAGAGAGAAGACATCCTTGAGCAGAACGCAAGAGTCGGGATGGTGTATGGTGAGAAATTAGGGCTGAGATGTAAGGAGGAGCAGAAAAGTGTAGAGCTTTAAAAGAGATGAGGAGAATTGAGTGTGTGATACAGGACTTGATAGGAAGCCAGGAGAGGGATTTCAGCAGGGAAGATGCTGAGACAGATTTCGGAAATAGCAGAGTGATTCTGGCAGCAGCATTTAGGATAGATTTTAGAGGCAACAGGTGAGAAGCAGGAAGGCCAGACAACAGGAGGTTACATAGTCGAGACGGGAAAGTATAAGGGTCTGTGTCAGAGTTTTTACAGACAAGCAACAGAGGAAAGGGCGTATCTTGGTAATATTCCAGAGGAAAAATGACAGGCTTTAGCAACCTTTTTAATGTGAGAGAACGTGAGAGAGGAGTTGAGTGTGACCCCTAGACAGCGTGCTTGGACTACTGGGTGAATGATAGTACTTCCAACAATAATGTCGCAGGAGGCAGTAGGGCCAGGTTTGGGAGGAAGCATGAGGAGCTCTGTTTATACCATGTAAAGTTTAAGACGGCAGAGGACCATCTAGGATGATATCGCAGAGAGACATTCAGAAACTTTGGTCTGTAAAACAGGTGTAAGGTCAGGGGTCGAAAAGTAAATTTGTGTGAAATCAGCATAGAGGTGATATTTGAACCCAAACAATGTGATTAGGTCACCTAGAGAGAAAGTGTAAAGAGAAAATAGAAGAGGTCACAGGACGGAGTCCTGGGGTACCCCCACAAAGAGATCGATAGAGAAGCTATTAGCAAAAGAGACACTGAAAGTACGATGGGAGTGGTAAGATTAGATCCAGGATAGAGTTTTGTTACGAATGCCAAGAGTATGGAGAATGTGTGAAGGAGAAGAGGGTGGTCCAGTACCAAATGCTGCAGAGAGGTCAAGTAAAATGAGCAGGATGTAATGACCTCTGTCTTTGGCAGCATGGGGGTCATTCATTATTTTAGCGAGGGCTGTTTCAGTGGAGTGAGCAGTGCGGAAGCCAGATTGTAGAGGGTCTAGGAGAGAATAGGTGTTGAGAAAATGGAGCAAGCGAGAGAATACAAGACGTTCAAGAAGATTACAGGCAAAAGGCAGGAGGGAGACAGGCCAATAGTTGGGTCTACTGTGACATGGTTGTAAACTTAAAATACTTTGGCCAAAGTATTGAACTAAATTACCCATATTTATGAAGTATGAATATAGAAAAAATACATATTAATGTACTAAATAATTTCTCATTGGATGTTGTATTGGGGCCTTTTTTATCTCCTGTTGTACAGATTTTCATTTGGACTTATTAACTTGCACTTAGAGTGGGCATTTTGATCCCCTCTTTACTTTTTGTTTATCTGAATGGTAGGCTTTTAATTTTTACTATCAAGACTATTATACAAATACTACTTCGGAATACAAGGGAAAAGGGAGAAAATGAAAAGTAATAGAGTAATAGTAAAACTAAAGGCAACTGAGTTGGGCTATGTAAAGGGAGACAAAGATACAGCAGATAACCTTAATAATTTTGCAGCAGAAATGAAGGCAAGTGTAACGGATCGGGGGACTCGCGCTTCCCAGCGTGTCCCCGTCTCCTCTGTTCCCACAACTTCCAATCACCCCTCTTCCCTGCGTTCTCACTCTCTCCCTTCCTTCTCTCGCCGTCGCTCCTCCGTGGCGCAGTTTGTGTACCCTGACGCGCATTCGGGTCACGTGCATGGCTCCCGCACTGCGCGCACACGTTCCCGGCCACTCGCTACCCTCTGCGGTACTAGCACCCCTCGGCGTACGCCTGTATACCCAGCCCTCACATTACCTGGCTCCTCCGCCTCTCCTTCCCTTCCGCCTCCGGTGCCAAGCGTCCCCCCGGCGGTGCGTTTCTCGCGCGGTGCACGCGCATAACACACTTACAGAAGGTGCGTGCACCCGCTCCAGTTATTTGCTGCCCCTAAACTCTAGCTCCGCCCCCCTGTGGCTTACAAGCTTTTCCCCTTGATTATTTCCGTCTCCTCCCCTGCTCTCTCAGACCTATCCCTGCAAACTCTCACTCAAGCCTCTGCTCCACCTCTCTTCCCTATTGGTCCTCCTTCCTTTATAACCCCTCTCTGTCCTCTTAGTCATTGCTCTGCATAGCTTTCCTGTAGCTCCTGTGTGTGCAGTGTCTATGCCTAGCTCCCTTGTCTATTTCAGCGCTGGTTCCTGTCCCTGCCCCTGTTTGGATTCCCTTGGTTTGAACTTGTGTACTGCTTTGGATTTGACTACTCTACCTTCTCCTGCCCTTGAACTCTGGCTTACGGACATCACTATGCGGCTTTCTCCAACCCTTGAACCCTGGCTTACGGACATCACTACGCTGCTCCCTCCAACCCTTGAACTCTGGCACACGGACCTTCAGATCTTCAATCTCTGGCATCCCGGACTCAGCAAGTATACGTTAACCCTTTCTTACCAGGCCCGGCAACGCATTACCACACTCCGGGCACGCCCTCACTGCTGTGGGTGCGTGTTATACCCTTACCCACCTCAGTACTGGGGACTGGCCAGGTCAGCGGGCATACAGGCGTTACAGCAAGGAACTAAAGTAAGGAGCCCAGAATATAAATTGAAAGGAGCTGGACACATGTTCTAATCACACTCATAAAACGGAAAGTGCACAAGTCAATGTGGCCACATGGCATATATCCACGAAACTAAAGAAGGGGGTGGGTGATGGCAACAACCTTAGCAGCCGGTCACTATTAACAAGTGTAGTTCCAAATGACTGAAGAGCAAACACTGTCTAACTTCACAAAAGAAGAAGTAGGGAATAGGCAGGTAACTACAGGCCAGTGACCCGGAGGTCAGTAGTGGGAAAATGAAGGGAAACCCTGCAGGAAAAAAAGAATAGTTGGATATTTAGAATCCCAGGCATCATAGATTTACTGGCAGAAATCATGTCAAAGAAATCTAATTGAACAGGGTGAAGGAATATATGTATATTAGCTAGATTTTAGTAAGGCCTTTTTTCACACGGTCTATGGTGGTTGAATGTGTAAGACATTGGTTGAAGGATACGCTACAGAGAGTTGTGGAACATGGAGTGCATTCGGTGAAGGAGAAGGTCATCTCCGGAGAATCACATGGACCTATACTTTGAATGGTACCCCTTAATATATTTATTAGGGACATTACATGTGGTCTGGAAGGAAAACCATGGGGAGTCTGGGGGGTCTGGGATGAAAAGGAGAAACAGAAATGCAGGTTCTGCCATATCCAATTCCACAAGTATGAATACAGTAATTAATGATTCTGACATACCGTTCTTTATCTCACAATACAATAGAAATAGTAATGATATTAAAACTATTTTACGTAGACATTGGAATGTGTTGGAGATGGACTCCTCATTAAAAGATTATCTTCCAGTAGGCCCCAAATGTGTGTTTAGGAGAGCCAAGACTTTAGCAGGACTTGTCTCACCAAGTGACATCTTTAAAGATACTCCAAAAGAGAGAGATTTGTCCACTAAGGGTTCATATCATTGTGGAGCATGTAGTATATGCAGATTTATGGTGCCATCAAAGTGTTTCTCATCCCGCAGTCCACAAAGGTGATTCAAGATTAATAGCTTTATGAATTGTAACACTAGATATGTTATATATCTGCTCACTTGTGGCTGCGGAATGGGATATGTGGGGATGTGGGTAGAACCACTAGATTGTTAAAACTGAGGATCCAGGAACACGTTAGGCTCATTAAGAAGGGAGACCTTGCACACCCAGTGGCAAAACATTTTAATGAATGTAGAAATGGAGATTGACAATCTTACCTTTTTGGCCATAGATAGAGTCATACCCAGACAAAGAGGGGGAGACATGATTAATCTATTGGACCGTATGGAATCCAAATGGATTTTTCTGCTAAACACCAAATCTCCACATGGTATTAATGTAGAATGGAACCTTACCCATTTTCTTGGAGAATAATAAAGATAGTACATATTGTTAGGAACTCGGCATATTCTCTAATCTCCAATTTCTTTTAGAATAAAAAAAGCGTATAATGTATAATTTTGATGTACTGGAATAATTTGCTTGAAGGGACCCTTGACATGGGTGTACTTTAAAAACTTCTAAAAAAAAAAAACAATAAAAAACATCTAAAAAAAACCAAAACTTAAAATCATAATAGATGTTGATACACAGGCGGCACACTTTATTTGAGTGTGGCTCATTCCGCAAGCCGGGATATGTCCCGGCTTGCGAGCCGCACTCCCTCGGCGTACCGCGCATCACCGATGCGCGGTCACGCGTCATCGGGTGCCTGTGCCACCTGTACGCGTGCCCAGGGCTCCCCGAGGGAGCCCTGGTGTCGCGCGGATTTGAGGACGGCGGCGGGACGTTCCGGGGGACCCGGCGGACCCGGTGAGGAGAGGGGGAAGCCCCGATCGGCGGGCCTCTCCTCCGAGGCTTCGGCGCGCGCCCGGGACATCCCGGCGCGCGCCAGGTTACTGTCGCGGCCGAGACCGGGCAAATGCTCAAATAAACTCGGCCGCGACAGTAGTTCTTGGTAGGACATATTGTCTGTATCAATGGTTCTCAGTCTTCTATAGATTTTCATCTTACTTCCTCTTGCTTAGAATTATTTTCTACCAAGATTTTATTTCAGATTATTGATTATTTTGATAACTAATTTGTATAATGAATGGTGCTCCGATTCAGTGCTATTGAATGTATTCATCTCTGTCATATAACTTTCATATAAGCAGAATTGTGTGCTATTATAACTTGAGAGTTTTTTCTAAAGTATTATGTTTGTATTTCTCTTTTTTTCATTTTGAAAGGAGTTTTCTTCATGACTTTAGTCAGGATTCTTAAGATTGTAAAGAAAATTGTAAATTAAATATTTGAAGAAATAATTTCATAAACGATTACACATGAATAGCAATTTTCAACTATAACAATTTCTGCACAGTTTCTTTAGGAGACTATGGTATATATGTACGTAAGTTATGTTTTTAAATGTTTTTTCTGTGCCCATTAACAATAATAGAACTAATATCCATATGCTATTTAATGCTTTCATTACTGTGTATAGCTACGATTTGTTTTTCTATTTTGAATATGGCCACTTGGCAACAGATCACGATTTAGGGGCGTTCCCACCCCTCATCTCGGGCACCCATTGGCTCCCATTTCCTTAGGAATGTCACTACCAACATGTCATGCCTTTTGCATTAAAACGAGCTGTGGGTGGAGCAGAGCGTCCCATGTGAGCCATAGGGAGCCGTCCCCAGTGATGACGCGACGTGCTCCGTTCTGTCATGCTCACCGGAGTAGCGGTTCAATAGAGGTAAATATGAGGACTTGAGCTTTCTTTCCACAGCGCCGAGATGCATATGTGGCTATACGGGTAGGATTTGGCACTCCAGAATTATTCGGAGCGCTTGGGGGCGTGTCTGAGAGGACCGTGATGACATCTCGTAATGTGGGCGGAGCTACGTCGTTACCTGTGGTGCGAAAATGGGCAATTTGAATGGGTATATAAGGAAGTAGGTTTATGATCATGTATACTCCTTGATAAAGTGTTTTACATGAAACGCGTAGGAGGGTGAGTGCCTCCACTTTTTTAGATGGATCAATAAAGGAATATTTTTAATACTACTTGTTTGGGACCCACTTTTGGCTGTTGTGCCAGAATCACCTTTTTTCTCAGATTTACCTCCCTACTCCAGGCTGCACGCATACCAGGACTTCAGGATTAAGAGATTTCTGTGAGTACTTTCTTATTCATGATTACTCAATGTGAGTCCAGGGACCATCCCAATGAGGGTTTGATGTTTTTTTTTTAGCCTTACACCTTACCCTTCAGGGAAGTATTGGCCCACCTTGGGACTTTACTACTTATAAGCAGTTATCCATATCCTTATCCAGTCCTGTTTTATGCATACATATTGAAGGGATTCAGTGCTGAAGCGCCTTTGTCACTTGGAATTGGAAGGAAAACCATGCCTTTTTGCAGATGACACAAAGATCTGCTACAGGGCTTACACGCCAGAAGGGGTGAAAAAAAAGGAGTAATGAATTATGGAAACTAGAGAAATGGTCAATGTCACAACCAGTACTTGGGTCAGAAACCCCAAATAACAAATATAGGATTAATGGCACAAATGGCAAATGCTACAGAAAAAAGGGACCTAGAAATTGTTTTAGCCGACTCAAAAGTAAGCAAGCAATGTTACAAAGCAATGGGGAAAGCAGAAATAATGCTGCGTTGTACATCTATGGAAATGTACAGTAGTAGCAACATAAAAGGAGAGGTAGTTATGCGACTATATATCATTGGTAAGACCTCACGTTGAGGTCTGTGTCCAGTTCTAGAGACCATATCTCTAGAATTAGATAAATAAATGAGAGATTGTGTAAAGTACTAAAAAGATACAGTAGATGGTTTAAATCATAACATTTACCAGGAAAGACTAAAGAACCTCAAAACGTACAGATTGGAGGAGCTAAGTTAGAGCGATTATACGTTTCAAACTTTTAAATATAATGGAGCAAGAGGATATGCTCTGAAGCCCAACAAAGGTTGTAGAGGCTAAAACATTAAGTTGAAACGGCTTGGGACAGACATACTGTATTATTTCAAATATGAAAGCAAGCCCATGGATAAATTGGGCTTGGGGCTTTACAACAGAAATGAACATGGTCAATGTAGATGGGCCAAGTAGTTCTGATCTTCTGTTAAATTCTGTGTATTTATGGGATTCAATATAGTTCAGAGTGGCCATTCGGGCCGTTTTCAGCCGAAAACCCCCATTGATGCCAATGGGTTCTTTGGCTAAAAACAGCCTGAATGGCTGCATCAGACTGTATTGAATTAACCTCTAAATTACAGAACTTTAAAATGGGTAGGTAGGGAGACGCAGACAGCGACAGACTACAACGCTAGTTGCCAAATAATTAATTCAGAAGACGTCATGCAGGATATGTGATATGGATGTTGTGAGTCAAATTGATGTGGTGAAGATCCTGTCTTAAAGCAGCTTGTAGGAATTTGTACAAGACATGCTTTTGTTGCACTAAGAAAAAAGTTAGTAAATATGGTCCTGCCACAAAATGTATTTTTACCATACTACACTGTACTGTATGACAGTTTTCAGACCCCAGATGATTAAATCAACCCTAAATAATTTTTCACTGTGCTAACTAGATAACTTATGAAAAATGGGCTTCTAATGAACAATTTGTGAAAACATTTTAGAGATTTTAAGAAGTGGCTTCAGGACATCTTTTTTGTGTTGCGTGCTTTACTTGAAAGCCAACAGGGACTGTCATTGTTTAACAGAACTGAAGTGTTCAACAAGTCCTCTTCAAAACCGCATGTTTACCAGCCTGGAACAATTCAATTAATCTGAACAAGGAACATCAAACTCAAGTCAGTCTGCTTCTTTTATATTTTCAATGTGCACCATATTTCCTGCAATAACATATTGGCATTCTTGTTTACTGTTATTCACTTTGTATCATATTTATTTTTGTCACTATTTGGATTATTAATGTGACAGCATGTATTGACTCAGTGGAGTTGTCCCATTGCTATAGCAATGAGGTGCCTCTGACTACATCACACAATGACATCACGATGTTGGATATGAAAATGATGTAAAGCAGGTACGGTTGTCCCGAGAGTTGTTGTGCGATGCAGAGTCTCCATTTTTTTGCCTATAAATTGCACTAACATGTTGTATTTGATAGACTTACTCTTGAAAAGGGGTTATACCCGAAATGCCAATGAATTATCAGGTGTCTGCCTTTTGAATAATTTTTTTTAAGTGTTATTACACTTCATCTAATTGTGCATCTTATTTGTATATGCACTTTACTTTGAATTTATAAGAAAAAAAAAGTGTGCAGACTTCTGTTTTGCTGATTGCTTATTTTGTCTTGGTATATGCAGTATGGTCCCAACATCAAGTCACTAAGACAATGAAGTAGAAGACTTCTACCATAAAATTAACTAATTTAACAGCAAAGGAAATTGTCACCTCAAGGTCGTTATGCGAGTATCAATGCAAAGATTGGTGCCCAGGAAAAAGACAAAGCATCAGTTGGTAAGTATGGTTACAGTGAGAGGAATGAACGTGGCGACAGATTGGTAGAATTTGCAGAATGTGAAAACGTCTACATCATTAATTCATTCTTATAGAATAATCCAAACAGAAAATGGATATGGAATGGACCTGTCATATTCTCTAGCCTGCTGTACCCATGCTTGGCCACCGGGACTGCTGCCACTCTCAATGTCTTGTTCTAGCCTGCAGTGCCTATACTTGTCCACCGGGATTGCTGCTGCTAAACTAAGGAACATTCCAGACCCTGATACCTGACACCTCTGCACCTGTGCACCACCTCTCATCCTGCCTATATAAACCTCCCTTTCCTGTTCCTCCCTTGCCTGTTTATACTGGTTCCTTAGCTCCTGCAAGGTTCCTGTGTTTACTGCTGTGCTAGCTATTGCTATCATCCTGTTCCAGTCTCCTTGTTGCCGACCTCTGCTTGTTACCCGACTTCGCTATCTGCCGCCTGCCTCTGATCTCTGCTTGTGACCCCTACTTCGCTCCCTGCTGTTCCTGCCACAGGGATCCACTTCAGCCGAAGTCCAATCCTTGACAGAATAAACAGGCCCTACCATGAATTCCGCTGGAACAGACCCGGTCCAGGCTCAGACACTCCATGACTTACAACGTATCATGGTTGGTTACCAAGAACAACAAAGACACGTGTTCAATCGTCTTGGCCGCTTTGAAGAACAAGCCGCCACCGCGGAAGCTGAGAATCGTGAACTACTTGCAGCCTTAATCACCATGTCTGGTCAAACACTGTGCCTGTGCAAACCGCACCCCGTATATATCCCTTACGGAAAAAATTTTGGGGAAAAAACAATCTTTCCGGAATTTCCTTAATCAATGCAGACTTGTGTTCAAGCTTCAGCCCACCATTTATCATACCTAAGAAGCCCAGGTTGGACTGATCATAACCCTGCTCAAGGATGAGGCCCTTGCTTGGGTCCCCCCTATGTTAGAACAAGATAGCCCACTACTAAGGGACCTGGAGGAGTTCATCGAAGCCATGAGTCTTATTTTTGATGACCCAAATCGTAGTGCAACCGCTGAGGCAACTCTGAACAATCTTCGTCAAGGAAGACGCTCGGCAGCTGAGTACGCCGCTGAATTCCCCAGATGGGTTAACGATACTGATTGGAATGAGGCCGCGCAGAAATATCATTTTCGGCAGGGTCTCTCGGAGCAAGTTAAAGATGAACTAGCCCGGGTGGAGCCCCCAGAGAGATTTCACGACTTTGTCCGTTTATGCATCCAAATTGATCGCAGGCTTACGGAAAGGCGATTGGAGAGACAGGGGTTCATGCCAAGCAACCCCGGGTTTAGAGATGTCAGTACCCCAAGACGTTCCAGGGAGACTGAGGAGGAGCCGATGCAAGTAAATACACTGCGGGGACCCATCTCAACCGGGGAAAGGAATAGATGCTGAACAGAAGATCTCTGTTTATATTGCGGAAACGATGGGCACTATCTCGCTGATTGCCCAAACAAGTCCAGGCGGTCTTCTTTCCAGAGCCCTAGGAGAAATCAGCTGCACGCTATTTCAAAGACTGTTTTCTCTGCTTCTCAAGGGAAAGATAACCCTCCTTCGCTACACCCTCACCTCCTGGTTCCTATTATAATCGAGGAAGGAACACATCGTTTTTCAACCACAGTAATGGTCGACTCAGGGGCGGCAGGGAATTTTATGGACATAGAATTCGCCAAGAACAATTCGGTATCATTTGTAGCCAAGGAATCGCCAGAAAGGATGGAAGTCGTTGACGGTTCTCCCTTGAGCTCTGGACCTGTTACCCATGAAACCAGTAACTTAACACTAATCATGGAGCCCAATCACTAGGAGAAGATTTCATTTGGTCTCATTCCATCACCTTTGTTTCCAGTGATTCTGGGAATTCCATGGCTCATAATCCATAACCCACTAATTGACTGGAAGACAAAGACCCTCACGTTTCCCTCGGAGCACTGTCAGCTAGCCTGTCTACCTAAAACTCCTATACCAGAGTGTGTAGGAATACATAAGATTTCCTCGTCTCAAGAAAATCTTCTGCCGGCTCCATACTCTGAGTTTTTAGATGTGTGTGACAAGAAGAACGTGGATACGCTTCCCCCACATTGCTCTTATGACTGTCCCATTGAATTATTACCGGGTGCTGCCATTCCGTTTGGAAGAATCTATTCCCTCTCAGAACCGGAATTGAAGGTCCTCAATGACTACCTACAGGAGAACCTATCAAAGGGTTTTATCCGACCCTCTACTTCTCCAGCAGGCGCTGAGCTCTTCTTGGTGGGAAAGAAAGACGGTTCTCTACGCCCCTGCATTGACTATCGGGAACTAAATAAGATTACGGTGAAGAACAGGTACCCATTACCTCTGATTCCTGAACTATTGGAAAGAATTCCGTCAGCCAAAATGTTTGGTCCGCATTCGACCCGGTGACGAATGGAAAACAGCCTTCCGAACCAGTTATGGGCACTATGAATATCTGGTGATGCCTTTTGGACTCTGTAATGCCCCTGCTACCTTCCAGCATTTAATCAATGATGTCCTCCGAGAGTTATTGGACCAATTCGTAGTGGGATACCTGGATGACATCCTAGTCTTCTCAGATAACATCATGGATCACCAGAGACATGTCCGAATTGTCCTTGAGCGTCTCCGTAAGTACAAATTGTACATCAAGTTAGAAAAATGCGAATTCGAAAAGACCAGCATGCAATTTCTCGGTTACATCATCTCTCCAGAGGGTTTGAGTATGGACCCAGGCAAGATTCAAGCCGTGGTGGAATGGCCAATCCCTCGAAATGAAAAGGACATTCAGAGATTTGTGGGCTTTGCCAATTTCTATAGACGTTTTATTAAAAATTTCTCTGGCATTATTGCCCCAATCACCCAACTCACACGGAAAGAATTCCCCTTCAAATGGTCTCCTAAAGCAGATGTGGCATTCGAACAATTTAAGTCACTCTTCACATCTGCCCCTATCCTCATCCATCCAAACCCAGAATTACCATTCATCTTGGAAGTGGATGCATCCGACTCCGCTGTTGGTGCCATTCTGTCACAAAGAATTAAACCCAAGATGCTCCTTCATCCATGTGCCTTTTATTACTACCAAATGTAAACAGCTGAATGAAATTATGACATCGGAAACAAAGAACTCTTGGCTATAAAAGCTGCATTCTCGGGAGGCGCATGCGCGATGGTGAGGTGGATAGCCGCTTAAGCTAAGAGCTCCCGCCCCCGCCGCACGAAGCACATAATTATAGGACACAATAAACATATTTTTGCGCCCCTAAGTGCCATACACCATCAGAGGAACACCCCAGGATGGCCCCGCAGCCGACAAAAAAGAAACAGACCGGCGACCTGAGAAGATATCTCAGCCGGACGGCAACGAAGGGGGCTGAGGCAGAAATGGCGCCGGGTTCTGCCGCGGGCTCCGAATCGGAGCATGATGAGGAGGTGGAGGATACGGAGGGCCTGCTACCGGTCAGAAGATGCGACTTCGACCGGCTATACAACAGCATGAAGTCGCTCTTCCGAGCCGAAATCCAGGAACTGAGGAAGGAGGTCCAGGGCTTCGGGGAACGAACCGGAGCGTTGGAGGAAAGTATGGCGGCCACCACTACCACCACGAGGAAGGCCGAGAAACGGGCAAACAACTTACAGGCCCAGATCACAGAGTTGGCGGACAGGCAAGAGGACTCCGAAAACAGAGACCGCAGGAGTAACCTCCGCATCAGAGGAATAACAGAAGACATCACAGAAATAAAGGACTTTGTCTCCCGCTGGCTGTCTGCTTTATTACCGGAGGTCCCGTGGCGGAGTTGGCGATGGACCGCTGCCACCGGGCCCTCCGAAGTCGCCCAACAGCCAACGACCAGCCGCAAGATGTGATAGTGAGGATGCACTATTACAACACCCGAGAGGCAGCACTGCAAAAGGCAAGGGGCCCAGGGACCTGTAACTTCGAGGAGACCTACCTCCAACTATACCAGGACCTATCCCCCATTACCCTGGCCCGAAGAAGGAAACAAATGCCGGTAACTAAATTGCTGCGCGATCGGGCGATCAGGTATAGATGGACCTTCCCATTCGGACTCCTGGTCCTGAAGAATGGGAGGGCCATCTCTATGAAGGAGCCTGAAGATGCCCCGGAGTTCCTCCGCAAATTGGGACTAGAGGAAGGCCCAGCACCGGCCTCCAGGAGGGCCCAGAGCCCCACAACGGAGTGGCAACAGGCCCTCAGTACCAAAAAGCATAAAGACTGGTCAGCGGAGGGAGAAGAAGACTGAAATCGAAAGTGGTGGCAGATTTCCTTTTTTTGGCTATGGTTGAGCCACTGTTCAAGTTCTTCATAAGGCCACCCTGAGGTTGTTATAAACTGAAAAACAAGCCTTTCACCACCTCTTAATGATCCCGGGACTATTATACCAACGTTAATAGACACTACAAATACCCGTATCACTTACCGTACCTGCGGATCCAAATGCTGCAAACTCCGCGAACCCGGAAACCAGCCGTGACACGCACAACTTGGAAGATGGCGTCGCCACGCCGCGTGGCAGGTCCTCCATCACTCACCGGATGAAGAAGGGTGAGACGCGGGAAGAGCTGACGAGAGACATCCGCTTCCCCCGACGTCCGGCGATAGAATGGCGGCAACCGGAAAGACGTCAGCGGAAATAGAGGAGCGGCCATCTTGGTAGAGGCAACTCACCCCCGGCACCGGAAGTGCGGACTACGAGGCCCGCTACAGGCAGCTTACCACTTCCGGAACAGCGGACAGAGACTGGTACCCTCGTAAAAGGGTCTCTGGACACACAGCGACAAAATAAAAGTTTGACCTAAGCAGCAGATCCCCTCATCCCCCTAATAGGAAGAATTGGGTAGGATGGTCCGTGGTTCACAGCAACTTCAGCAGCCAACGCATGGATGTCTAAAAAATCTTTATTGATCGCTAGCAGCAAACATCAGGCAACCACTCTAACATGTTTCGTCCAGGCTATGGACTTTTTCAGCAGATCCCCTCATCCCCCTAATACCCCACCCCTCCTACGTACCCTAAGCCCACATATCACATCCCCGTACCCCAAACCCCACCTCCCCCCCTTATACACCATATGCAAATACCATGCCATCACCTCACCTCCCCCCTACCCAGAGCTTCAGGACTATCTCTCTCCCCTCCCCCACCCCCACCACCCACTCCCCCCCCCTCTTCCCTTCCCTCCCCCCTCCAGACCCTGGACAATATGATGACCGCAAATGAATTGTTCTGGGATATATTGGCTCAGTGCCTCAGGTTTTAAAGTCACAGAGGTAGGAAGGTGCCCACACCTGGATATGTTAGCAAACAAGCCCCTGGTGGATACCCCCATGGGGAACACCACTAAGTCCAGATATTATCAGAAAACATAAATGCAAACTTCCTCCACCTCAACCCCCCCCCCCCAATCCCTCCCCCCAAACCCTTCCCTCTCCTTCTCCTTCCCCCCCCCCCCCCCGGCCACCTCAGATTGCTCAGATAGGATAGTACAAAGTAGCAGGTACACACTGAAGGGGTAAAGCACAAAAATGGTTTTCAGTGATGAGGGTAGAGGGGTGAGAGACCCAATATTCTCTCAACCAGGGAAAAGGCACAAGTTGATGTTGAAAATGTTTATAGTAATGTTTACTGTGTTTTTTTTTTTTTGTTGTGTTCAAAGGCGGGGACAGGCAGCACTACGCCCGCCGTCGGCATGGGACTCCAGGCGGGATTCTGGGGCTTACCCCCAAGGAGACCCGCACAAGACCCCACTGGGCCGGTGCACTTGGGACGGGAACCCTCTCCCTCAGAGAGTGGCGGCAGAACCCAGACCGGACCCCCAGAAGGGGCAACCTTGGTACCCAATGGGGATCAACCCCATGGGCTCACCAAACCCTCTATATGTTGTTGTCTCAATGTTCCTCATGTATTCCCTATATATGTTCCCTACTGTTCTCCCCGCTCCCAGGCCAATAGCACCCGTGACCACACGACGTGCATCCGTCGTCTCCAGACACGCCACCAACATGGGACCACTGCTAGGCCCGCCACCGCAGCGACTCGCACAAGATGCACCAATGGGTAAGGACCTCACAGTCATATCTCACAATGTAAAGGGCTTTAACAGTCCACAAAAACGACGTCTGGCCATGACAGACTACAAACGACTGAATCCTGACGTTATCCTTATACAAGAGACACACTTTTCCTGACGTAACTCCCCTAAATACATAGATAGCAGATACCAGACCTGGGTGGCAGCCTCAGCCAATAAGAAAAAAAGAGGAGTTGCAATCCTGTTGCACAATCGCCTATCGATAGACATAAAAACCACAAAGAAAGACGCAAACGGTCGGTTCATAATAGTGGTCGGGACCATACGTGGCCAACCAATTACCATTGCAAATGTGTATGCCCCTAGTGACCGCGCAGATTCCTTCTTTCACAGATTCTTTATGATCTTATTAAAAACACACAAGGTGCCATAATTTTAGGAGGGGACTTCCACCACACACTCGACCCGCACGCTGACAGATGTACCCCAGGCGGTCAGAAAAATCCGCGGGGTAGAGCTGCCTGGATCAGAGGCCTCCGGGCCAATAACCTGGTTGATATCTGGCGCGAGCAACACCCAGGTGACAAAGAATACACATTTTATTCCCACCCACACGACCGATACAGCAGGATAGACTACCTCTTTGTGACCAATAGAATGGTTTCGCTGATCTCCCACACGGGAATCCATGATATTTCATGGTCCGATCACGCACCAGTAGAGCTGCGGTGCACCGATTTTGTGCTGAACAGGCCTGGAGCGACCTGGAAACTCAATGAGTTCTTAATTAAAATCCCCAAGGTGGAACAATCAATAAGGGGAAAGATCAGGACCTATTTCGACGAGAACACAGGTAGTGTGGCATCTCAGTCTACCCTATGGGAGGCCCATAAGGCGACACTACGAGGAGAACTCATAGGGATCGCAAGTAGGCGGAAGAAAGAAAGGGAAAAAAAGATTCACACTTTACAATCTGACCTAAAAACCCTCTCCGCCCTACACAAACAAAACAAACAAGCACAGACCCTTAAGGCATGGCTAGATACTAAAACACAGCTAAATTTACTGCTGGCCTCCCGGGCTGAGAAGGAGCTGACATGGTCCAAACGAAAAAAATTTGAACGTGCCAACAAGCCAGATACCCCTCTTGCCCGCAAACTCCGAAACTCGAGTACTAATTTCCATATACAGTCAATTCGCACTAAACAAGGTGGCCTTACTTCTGACCCTAAACAAATTGTGGAAGAGTTTAAAACCTATTATGAGACCCTATATGACGGGGCGAAGGTCTCCCATTGCGAGACCACTCGTAAGCAACTGAAGACATTTTTGAAGGAGGCAAATCTACCCAAACTATGCAGAGGGGAAAGGGAGGCGCTACAGGCAGATTTTACAGATGAGGAAATATCCGAGGTAATCAAATCACTGAAGTCATCAAAGGCCCCAGGCCCTGATGGCTTCTCTAACTTATACTACAAAAAATTCCAAAAACTGTTAGTACCTCATCTGGCTAAGTTATTTAACTCATTTCTAGACGGTGCCCCTATACCCGGCCAAATGCTCCAAGCGTCTATTTCAGTGATCCCCAAACCAGGGAAGGACCCAGCTGACTGTAAGAGTTATCGTCCGATCTCATTGATCAATTCCGACACAAATTTTTTTTCCAAACTTTTGGCAAACCGCCTAAATATGGTTATGCCCAAGCTGGTCCACCCAGATCAAGTAGGGTTCATCTGCGGGAGGCAAGCGGCGGATAATACTAGACGGATCATAGACTTAATTGATGTGGCCCAAAAACATAATATTCCATCTATGGCTCTTAGTTTAGACGCCGAAAAAGCCTTTGATCGCATTGATTGGCCCTACCTAACAGAAACGCTTGGGGAGTTTGGGGTGAGTGGGAGAATGTTGGGCGCCATTCTAGCTCTGTATAATGGACCGAGGGCGATGATCCGGCACCAGGGCTTCCCCTCAGAGGTATTCCCGATACGGAGCGGCACCAGACAGGGTTTTCCCCTGTCCCCATTATTATTCGCACTATGCATTGAGCCCTTGGCGGCGAGTATTCGTAATAACCCAGACATAACAGGTATCCTCAGACCCCCCTCCCTCCCCCCCCTCCTCCCCTGGGTTTGTCTTGTTTGTCTCGTATGTCCTTCGTCTGTCTTTATTCTCTTTTCTTTTCCCTTACTGTATGTCAGTAGCTGTACCATTTGGTAATGAAAAACAAAAACTTGGGCAAGGGATCACTCATGCATGATATTGGGTTGTTAGATAATATGTGTATTGTATTGTATTGTATTGTACCAATAAAAACTTTTTTGTTGAAAAATAAAAAGCTGCATTCTCTGAGTGGAGACATCTACTGGAGGGGGCCAATCACCCAATTACAGTCTTTACGGATCACAGGAACTTAGAATTAATTCGATCCGCAAAGAGACTGCCTGCGCGACAAGCCAGATGGGCTCTCTTCTTTGCAAGATCTCAGACCGTCCTGGCTCCAAGAATGGGAAAGCCGATGCCTTGTCACGGTCATTTCCTAATCCTAGTTCAGACAAAGAGCAAGAAGAAACTATTCTTCCAAAAAGAATTTTTTTGGGCGTCACATTCTCCGCCGATCTCATCACACGAATAAAGGGAGCCTACTCAAATGACTCTTTTCTTAAAAACCCTCCTCCAGAAGCAGAACTATTTCTATGTGATGGTCTCTGGAACTGTAAGGATCGTCAGTTCGTCCCTAAGGAGGTAAGATTAGAGGTGCTCCAATTAATGCACGACTCCCGACCCGCTGGTCACCCAGGTGTCCTCAAGACACAGGAACTGTTGTCTCGCTCTGTTTGGTGGCCTAAATTAGCACAAGATGTTAAAGACTATGTCCTCTCCAGTGAGACTTGAGCTAGGACTAAGACCCCTCGAGCATCACCTGTGGGTTTGCTGCAGCCTCTTCCGTTTCCAACTCGTTCTTGGGGGTCCATATCAATGGAATTTATTGTTGACCTGCCCCGATCAAGTGGACATAATACCATCCTGGTAGTGGTGGATCGACTTACAAAGATGGCTCACTTCATTGCAGCACAGAATCTTCCTTCTGCAGACCAGACAGCCAAGTTGATTGTGAAAGAAGTCTTTCGGCTTCACGGGGCTCCTGATGAGATCATATCCGATAGAGGGGTACAATTCACTTAAAAATTTTGGAGGACCCTCTGTTGCTCTCTAGGAATTCGTTTAAATTTATCATCTGGCTATCATCCACAATCGAATGGCCAGACAGAAAGGACCAATCAGACTTTGGAACAATACTTACGATGTTTTGTTTGACATCTCCAGGATGACTGGATTGATTTCCTACTATTAGCTGAGTTTTCATACAACAACTCACATCATTCATCGACTCAGAAGAGTCCCTTTTTCTCAAATTATGGATTTCATCAAACCTTTATTCCTCGTTTTCCATCTTTCCGGCCCCATTCCGTTACAGAGAAACTGGAGATTCTGCGAGACATCCAGGAGACCCTCAAAGAGACACTTCGTGTGACTCAAGTAAAGTACAAAAGAGCAGCAGACCAACACCGCAGACCCTCCCCAGAATTTCAAGTCGGGGATAAAGTCTGGCTTTCTAGAAGAAATCTACGTTTAAAGGTTCCAACCATTAAATTGGGCCAAAAATACATCAGGCCATTTAGCATCTCAGCACTAATAAATCCAGTGTCCTTCAGATTAGAGCTTCCTGAGACTATCAAAATACACCCCGTGTTTCATTCTTCTCTGCTGAAACCTTTCTGTGAGAATCCGTTTCCTGGACAGAGACTTCCTTACCCTGAACCCGTCCTCGTGGATAACGAAGAGGAATTCATTGTGGAGAGAATTTTGGATTCCAGGTTACACCGAGGGAAACTACAGTACCTGGTTCACTGGGGGGGCTATGGCCCAGAGGAGAGGTCTTGGGAACCCAAAGATTTTGTACATGCTCCGCGACTAGTCAAAGCTTTCCACCGGAGATATCCAGACATGCCTAGCAAGGATCGTCCGGAGAATGCTCTTGGGAGGGGGGAGTAATGTCATATTCTCTAGCCTGCTGTACCCATGCTTGGCCACCGGGACTGCTGCCACTCTCAATGTCTTGTTCTAGCCTGCAGTACCTATACTTGTCCACCAAGATTGCTGCTGCTAAACTAAGGAACATTCCAGACCCTGATACCTGACACCTCTGCACCACCTCTCAACCTGCCTATATAAACCTCCCTTTCCTGTTCCTCCCTTGCCTGTTTATACTGGTTCCTTAGCTCCTGCAAGGTTCCTGTGTTTACTGCTGTGCTAGCTATTGCTATCATCCTGTTCCAGTCTCCTCGTTGCCGACCTTTGCTTGTTACCCGACTTCGCTATCTGCCGCCTGCCTCTGATCTCTGCTTGTGACCCCTACTTCGCTCCCTGCTGTTCCTGCCACTGGGATCCACTTCAGCCGAAGTCCAATCATTGACAGGACCCAATGGAATCAATAATAAAATGGACTATATCTTGGCTAACAAACACGTGATTGAAGACTTCACAGCCCTCAACCGGTTTGACGCAAGAAGTGATCACCAATTGGTTCGCTGCAAATTACATCTGAATGCAAAGATGTAAAGAAGAAAACGGATTAAAAGACAAAAACAATCAACATCAAAAACCTCAAGAATAACCGCAGGGAATTTAAACTAGAACTGAAAAATTGCTTCAATTTGCTCAAAATGCATGTGGACACTATAATAAACAATTATGAGGATTGTAGTTGAAAGTGCAGAAAACCTGGAGGATATCCTAGGATCAGAAAATATCAGATGAGACAAAGCAGTTACTGAGGAAACAACAAGAGACGAAACAATCCCAATAAGCAAGATCAATAATTGAATATGCAGAGCTGTGCAAGACAATCCGCAAATGTATAACTGAAGATGTAAAAAAAAAATGTAACTGTGATATGGTGATATGGTGAGGAAGACTATCGAACATAACAAATGCTTAAAGAAGAAAAAGCAGCAACATATGCTTGGGAAGAAGCAAATTGTTGCACTCAACAATAAATAAACTGCACTCATCATAAAGAGAGTTGAGGACTTCTATATTAAATATTATTATTTATGAAATTGTACGAAAATACAGTGCATAATTCAGCAGATTTAGAGCGAGAAGAAACCAGCAATGACGTACCATGCTTCCTTCCAGAAGAAGTGACAAAAACAATAAAAGCAATAAAATCCATAAAGAATGGGAAAGCTCCTGCGGAAGATGGAATCTTGAATGAAGCTGGGGAAGAAGTAGAGAAAACCCATGCTTTTTACATGCTGCTTGAAGAACAGGAGAATTCCAGGACAATGGAGCAATGACATAGTTAAACTCATCCACAAGAGACAAAGACGACCTCAAGAGATGCAGACCAATCAGTCTACTTCCAATCACTTAACAAAGATACTCACTAATCAGCTGCAAGACCCTGGACTTTGCCCAGGCGAGAGAACAAATGGGATTTCGCATTGGATACAACAGAATAGAACACATGCAGGTTGTGTAAGAACTGATTTCCCAAAGTAATGAATACAATATACCACTTGTTTTAGGATTTGTAGACTACGAAAAAGTTTTTGATTCTGTCTACATTTCAGTGGTTTTAAATACATTAAGCAGCTAAAGCATTGGAAATCATACACTGATATTATAAAGAACATTCATGAGAATACCACATCAACCATTAGATTATATAAAGATACATGCAAGGTAAGGATCATTAAGGGAGAGCGACAAGGAGATACCATGTCACCAAAGCTTTTCAGAGCAGTACTTGAAGAATTTGTTCAAGGTATTCCATTGAGAAGAAAAAGGAATACAAATTAACAGACACCTATGATTTGCATATGCTATTGATATTTTTACCACAACTCCAAAAGACATCAAGCAACAAATCGGATAACTTGCAGAGGAATGTGGGCATTCATATGAATCTGAGCAAGACTAAAGTGACGTTCAACAAATTGTCAACTTTTCAAATATAGAAATTAATGGAATAGAACTAGAAATAGTCGAAAGCTATGTCTACCATTGTCAGCAAGTCTCCTCAAAATCCAGGCGCAGGATCACCCAAAAAAGAGAATATATAGTGCACACTGTTTCAGAAAAAATATAATATAAACAGGCTGTTTATTTATCTACATATTGTAAGTGGGCTGACATATGAGCCAAGATTTAATCAAGATACCCCCCATATTGTTTCTGAAACAGTGTGCACTATATATTCTCTTTTTTTGGGTGATACTTTCTTTTCTTTTTTTATACTTTCTCTTCTTTTTTGGGTGATCCTGCTCCTTCTGGAGTTTGTGGAGAGTTGTTTGAAGTCGAGGACTATGGGAAACAAGTCCTCGTCAGAGGTTTTTGAGCATTATTCACCTACACATTTACTAGTTCACTGATACAGTAGAGGCAACGCTTATTCTAACATTTGCCTTAAACTAGCCGGGTTACATTCAGGGTATGTACTGGGTATGTTCTGGGCTAGTTTGAGGCACATTTAAGGCATTTCTGCATTGACTAACGACCCATAGGATTAACACAGCAGGGATCCCTGGCATTCCAATTCAGTTTGAATGGGACTGCCAGGGACCCCCGCTGTTAATCTGATAGGCCATTAATCAATGCAAAAATGCTGGGGCTAGTTTAAGGAAATGTATTCAGAATGTACCTGGGTGTACATGGGTCTTTTGGGGAATTGCCACTGGTTTTTGTTAGAATAATCGCTGCCTCTACTGTATATCACTTTGATCCACCAATTACTTATCTGTTGTGTGAAAGCGCTGTCTAATATCACTGGGTTGGTGTAAACATGGTCATCAAGTAACCAAGGATGGGGACCTTTTCAATAAAATCAATAGAAGAATGAAGATTGGATCGAGCACATTTGCAAGAAACAAGAAAATCTTTGAATGGAACATTCCACTGTCCCTCAAGAGGAAAGTTTTTGACACTAAATGAAAAGATAATTCAGAAGCTTCAGATAACTCAAAGTAGTATGGCGAGATGTATGCTGGGCATTACCCAAGAGAAAGGAAAAAGAACAAATGGGTTAGAGAGCAAACAAACGTCTGTGCCATGACCATGAAAGATTAAGAAATTAAAATGGCAGTGATGAAATGAACATTGTTGGACAAAGATGGCACTGGACTGGATTCCAAGGAAAATTAAAAAACCAAGACCAAAAGTACTGTAAGATGGGAGCATAAAATCAGGAAATTTGTTTGCAACAACATAGGGATGATAGGCTTGCAATTGCAGTACCTGGAAGATCATTGGGGAGGCCCTCATCCAGCAGGGGATTGACAAGGGATGAAGATGATACACATACATACATACATACATACATACACACAAAACAAGAAAAAAAAATATGGATAGGAAGTCCTACAAATGTAAGCTCATTTATCATAAACACAGAAATGACAATACAAAAAACTAATAGTGTTCAGACAAAATGACATCCTTTTTGATACTGGAAGGTTCTAGGGAATGACAGGGCTCACACATATTGATGACTATGACGGCAGGGGCATCGTGGCATTCTCAAATAAAGGTTAAGCTATCTCTGCTAGTAAATATGGCTACTCACTAAAACAGTCAAGGTGCCATTCAAGGTTGGAAAATGGCTTCCAACCTTGGTAGTCTCTAACTGGGATTATGCATCTCCGACTGTATGTGTTTCTACTGTTTTAAATGTATCTGTGTCAGATAATGAGTCATAGGGCTATCCTTTGTGTGGGGCCAGGTGCTGTATTAAGGGACAATGGGAGACCTGGAAAGGACATGCCCACTTGCTGGGAGAGTACACACTACAAGGCCGGAGCATTGTCCTGTCCCCAGCAGTGAGGCATCGAAGACCTGCAGGAGGTATAGAACTGAATTTGAGGGCTGGAGTTTGGGTCCTAGCCCCGTCGGCCCAGTTCTCATTGGTCAGTTCAAATTTATCAAGCTCCCAGGCCTCGGGGCCTTCCTAAGGCATTGACTCCACCCCCTCTCCTGATTGGTCGGCACCCGGTTCTCCCTGTTTCCAAATGGGTACCGGGAAAGTAAAGAAGCCGATGCCAATCAGAGCTTGATAGTATTTATTCATGGTTGATATCAGTGTCTAAAGACCAACAGTAGTGTGAATTTGGTGGACCTGGGCAGTCATCCCTGGGATCGTGGAACAGACTATAGAGGAGACATCCAGGGTAAGCATTTTATATTTCCAATAAACAAACTGCAAACTGAAGATTTAATTCTGAATTTACTACAGGGACATCATTTTTATAATAAGATGTGTAGGTAATAAAGTGGTCTAAAGGAGCACTATAACATTGGCAGATATATCCAGATTGATTTCTAAAAATCCTATTTAAAACTTGTTAAAGTTATGAAACATGTACAATGCTGCTTGATTTGTTAGTTTTTTTTTAAACCATATTTAATGCTGAGAAGTAGGTATTTTAAATATTCAGGACAAGAATTCTGTCCAGAATGGCAATATGGCTGCCGGCAACACCCTCACTCCACTGACCAATAGAAAACTTCAGTCATTGGGAGATGATATTGCAGTTTTACTCTTAGTGACCCTGTGTGAGGATTCTGGAGCCACGCCGCTCTCGGCGTGCTCCTCACTTACCTGCAGCTCCATTTGGGTCTCCCGCGGCACACGTGGACTCCGGAGGCAAGCCGCCGTCAGCTTTTCCCTCTATGCGCGCGCGCGCACATCTTCCTTCCTCTTCTGCTCTCAGAGCAGGGCGTGGGTCCGCGCACGCAGCCGATGGCACTGCCTCACGGAGGCGCGGCCACACGGAGGCGCTCCCGCCTCTTAAAGGCACAGCGCCTCTTTTGATGGCTACCACCAAACTCAGCCAGGCTGCTGGGCTTTATGGCTCCTCCCCTGGGACTCCTTCTGGACCTATACCTGCTGTAACCTGGCCTTTCCACACACCCCTACCTTGCTGCGCTGCTATTGGTTCCTCTCTCCTATATATACCCTGCAGAGTCACTGACTCGTTGGCTGAGCATAGAACCAGTTGTTCTCACCATTCTCTGCCTCCTTAGTCTATTCCGCAGACTTCCTCGTGAACTGAACCGGCTTCCGCTACGTCTACCTGTACCTCTGGCATCCCGAACTCGGCTTACAGCTACACGACTCTCCGCACCTCTGGCATCCCGATCCTGGCTTACGGTAAACTACAACGTCCCTCTCTCTTACCCCGGACTTGGCTAACGGCCCCTCTACCTACCGTACCTCTCCTACCCCGATCCGGAATCCCAGACCACTCTTCAATCAAGACGTGCCCTCGTGGCTGTGGGTGGCGTTATTTCCTATCCCACCTCAGCACCGCGGTCCCGTCTCGTTTGTGGTGAGCACATCCTAACATTATGCTCAGCCCTACAAACATGGACCCCGCTGAGGTGGAGCGCACTTTAAACGCTCATACTGCTCTGTTTGCCAGACTAGAGACTTACCTAGACCAAGCAGATAAACGGACAGATACCTTGCAGCAAACCGTCCATACCCTTACTCTTCAATTTCGTACCCTCTCTCAGCAACTGTCTCCCGTGGCAGCTCCTGTACCGGCTAGTCCTGCTCCGACACCTCCGTCTGCGTCTGCTCCGGAACCACGGATTCCGCCTCCCAGACACTATGCGGGGGATCCTCGAGGATGCCGGGGTTTCATTAACCAATGTCTCGTCCAATTTAACTTCTCTCCCTCTCGCTTTGTGTCTTCTGTCTCCAAGGTTGGTTACATCTACTCCCTTCTCACCGACCAGGCACTGGCGTGGGCCTCTCCCATTTGGGAACGACAGGGGGCCATCACACAGGACATCGATCTCTTCGTCGAGGAATTCCGAAGAGTCTTCGATACTCCCGCACGGAGGTTAACGGCATCTTCTGCTCTTCACCACATAATCCAGGGAGATCGTTCGGTTGCCGTGTATGCAGTGGAGTTCCGCACCCTTGCTGCTGAGACAGGTTGGAATGATGAGGCTCTATCTTCTGCATTCTGGCAAGGTCTGTCGGAGACCCTAAAGGATGAGCTTGCTGCACGAGATCGTCCCACTAACCTGGAGGAGTTGATCGCTCTCTCCATTCGTGTGGATCAGCGTCTGCTGGAGCGGAAATACGAGCGTTCCCATGTCCGTATACGGGTTTCAAGAACTCTTGCTCCCTCCTTCGTGGCTCCGCTACCTCCTTCCGGGGACATTCCAGAACCCATGCAGTTGGGAGGCAATTGGCTGTGTCCTGCTGAGAAACTGCGTCGGCGCAAGGCCGGCCTTTGCATGTACTGTGGCAATTCCGGTCACGCTGTACCCCAGTGTCCTCACGCACCGGGAAACGCCAGCTCCCAATGAGATCCCGGAGAGTTTCGTTGGGAATATTGACACTTTCTCCCATCGTCCAGAACATCCTTCCCACCAGGATAACCTTGCCCATTACACTGTCTGGAGAGGGGTTTCACACTCCGGCACAAGCGTTCATTGACTCTGGTTCTGCAGGTAATTTCATTGATGAGACTTTTGCTAGACTGAACAATATCCCTTTGGTCAACAGGAGGACGCCGGTAGGACTGGAGGCCATTGACGGTCGACCGCTTAAACCAGCTTTTATCACGCTACAGACGGTGCCTCTTCTTCTACAATTCGTCAACGTCCATACGGAGATCATTACCCTCGATGTAATCCACACTCCTTCTGCTGAGTTGATTTTGGGTCTTCCTTGGCTTCAACTTCATAATCCTCGCATCGACTGGACGGATCAGAAACCTATCCAGTGGGCTCCTTCTTGTGCCAAGACCTGTACCCAGATTTTCAAGAGAATTGGTGGTTTGTCTACCTTATCTGAGAAGATTAACTCCTTACCCTTTGAGTACTGGGAATTCCGTGATGTTTTCGACAAGGCACGTTCCGAGATTCTACCTCCACACCGTTCTTTTGATTGTCCTATCGACCTACTTCCGGGCGCACCTCTTCCCAGGGCAAGATCCTATCCTCTCTCTCTCCCAGAGACAAAGGCCATGAACACTTACATCGCTGAGAACTTAGAGAGGGGTTTCATCAGAAAATCGTCTTCCCCGGTCGGAGCAGGCTTCTTCTTTGTCAAAAAAAAGGACGGCTCTCTCCGCCCATGCATAGACTACCGGGGTTTGAACAGTATCACTCGTAAAAATCGCTATCCTCTGCCTTTGATTCCGGAGCTCTTCGACCGTCTCCAGGGAGCAAATATCTTTTCTAAACTGGATCTAAGAGGTGCCTACAATTTAGTAAGGATACGAGAGGGGGACGAGTGGAAGACTGCTTTTAACACTCATGACGGCCACTATGAATATCTGGTTATGCCGTTCGGTTTGTGCAACGCACCAGCAGTTTTCCAGGATTTTGTCAACGAGATTTTTCGGGACATTCTGAACTCATTTCTTATTGTTTACTTGGATGACATCCTCATTTTTTCTAAATCCACTCAAGAACACATCAAACATGTTCAACAAGTACTGTTACGTCTTCGGGAGAACCATCTTTTTGCGAAGCTGGAGAAATGTCAGTTCCACCTCAAATCTGTTGCATTTTTGGGTTACGTCATCTCGGACTCTGGTTTTAACATGGATCCAGAGAAACTTAAGGCTATTCTGGACTGGCCTCGTCCGACTACTCTTAGAGCCGTGCAACGTTTTTTAGGTTTTGCAAACTATTATCGACGTTTCATCCGCAATTTTTCGTCCACCGTATCTCCCATAACTGCCCTCACCAAGAAGGGTGCTGATCCTTCATCTTGGTCGGAGTCCGCCATAAGGGCGTTTGATCTGCTTAAGAGGGCTTTTGTGTCTGCTCCCATCCTCACCCACCCAGATCCTAAACTCCCATTTACCTTGGAGGTGGATGCTTCGGACATTGGGGCTGGGGCTGTTCTGTCCCAGAGAACTTCTCCCTTAGCCAGACTGCATCCATGTGCGTTTTTCTCGAAGAAATTTTCGTCCGCTGAACGGAATTATGATGTCGGGAATAGGGAGCTTTTAGCGATCAAGTTGGCTTTAGAGGAGTGGAGACATTTCTTAGAGGGGACTGAGACACCCATTACCATTCTGACGGATCATAAGAATCTCCTCTACCTAGAAGGGGCACGGCGTTTGAACGCTCGACAAGCCCGCTGGGCTTTGTTTTTTTCACGATTTAACTTTCTCATTTCCTTCATTCCTGGCTCCAAGAATCTAAAAGCGGACGCCCTATCACGACAGTTTCTGGCGGAGGACAGGTCTGAGGAGCAGCTGGAGTCTATTATTCCTTCTAGTTGTATCCTCTCCGCTAATTCGTTTGATATCATGGGCAAAATTCAATCCGAACAGTCACGGATTCCTGAGGGACTCAAGGTTCCGGAGGGAAGACTCTACACGGCACCTCAACACCGCAAGAAGGTTCTCGAGTGGTGTCATTCCTCTAAATCAGCAGGACACCCAGGGATACGGAAGACCAACGATCTGGTTCAACGTACCTTCTGGTGGCCTGAGAGGGCTAAAGATGTGGAGGAGTTTGTCAAGGCGTGTAATATTTGCGCTCGCAACAAGGTGCCTCGGGTCAAACCTGCTGGGCTTCTACTTCCGTTACCCATTCCAGACCGTCCCTGGAGACATATTTCTATGGACTTTATTGTAGAGCTTCCAGAGTCCAAAGGAAAGAATACCATTCTGGTGGTCATCGATCGTTTTTCCAAACAGTCGCACCTTGTTCCTTTGAGGGGTCTACCAAATTCCCCCAGGCTGGCAGATGTCTTCATTCAGGAGATTTTTCGTCTTCACGGAGTACCTTCTACCATTGTCTCGGATCGTGGGTCTCAATTCGTGTCGAGGTTTTGGCGTGCCTTTTCCCAGAAGTTGGGGATTTCGCTTCAGTTCTCTTCTGGGTACCATCCACAGACCAATGGACAGACGGAGAGGGCCAACCAAAACCTAGAACAATACCTTCGATGTTTTATAACTGATACACAGGAGGACTGGGTGGATCTTCTTCCATGGGCCGAGTTTGCTCTGAACTCTCTTCGCAATGATTCTACCCAAGAATCTCCATTTTTTATAAACTTTGGATTTCATCCGTCTCGGTCACCTTTCTCTTCTCTCTCCTCAGGGGTGCCAGCAGTGGACAAGCACGTCTCTCGCCTGAGGGTCTTATGGTCTAAGATTCAGGAGAATTTGAAGCTCGCTACAGGGAGACAGAAACTCCAGGCTGATCGACTTCGACGTCAAGTACCGGAGTTCGCCCCAGGAGACAGGGTATGGCTCTCGTCCAGGAATATCCGTTTGAAGGTTCCTACCATGAAGCTCGCTCCCAAGTTCCTCGGTCCCTTTACCATACTTAGGAGGATTAATCCTGTGGCTTACAAGCTATGTCTTCCACCTTCTATGAAGATACCTTCGGTCTTCCATGTGTCCTTACTGAAACCAGTGTTTCAGAGTCCTCGCTTTTCCAGAAGAACTTCTCCTCCACGTCCGATTATGATTCAAGGTCAACAGGAATACGAGGTGCAGTTTGTCCTGGATTCTAGAATTTCCAGAGGAGGAGTACAATACTTGGTTCACTGGAAGGGGTACGGACCAGAGGAGCGTTCATGGATTCCTCACCGGGATCTTCACGCACCTCGTCTTCTACAGGCTTTTCATCGCAAGAATCCTTCCAAGCCTTATCATGGTCGCCCGGAGGTCGCCCCTGAAGGGGGGGGTACTGTGAGGATTCTGGAGCCACGCCGCTCTCGGCGTGCTCCTCACTTACCTGCAGCTCCATTTGGGTCTCCCGCGGCACACGTGGACTCCGGAGGCAAGCCGCCGTCAGCTTTTCCCTCTATGCGCGCGCGCGCACATCTTCCTTCCTCTTCTGCTCTCAGAGCAGGGCGTGGGTCCGCGCACGCAGCCGATGGCACTGCCTCACGGAGGCGCGGCCACACGGAGGCGCTCCCGCCTCTTAAAGGCACAGCGCCTCTTTTGATGGCTACCACCAAACTCAGCCAGGCTGCTGGGCTTTATGGCTCCTCCCCTGGGACTCCTTCTGGACCTATACCTGCTGTAACCTGGCCTTTCCACACACCCCTACCTTGCTGCGCTGCTATTGGTTCCTCTCTCCTATATATACCCTGCAGAGTCACTGACTCGTTGGCTGAGCATAGAACCAGTTGTTCTCACCATTCTCTGCCTCCTTAGTCTATTCCGCAGACTTCCTCGTGAACTGAACCGGCTTCCGCTACGTCTACCTGTACCTCTGGCATCCCGAACTCGGCTTACAGCTACACGACTCTCCGCACCTCTGGCATCCCGATCCTGGCTTACGGTAAACTACAACGTCCCTCTCTCTTACCCCGGACTTGGCTAACGGCCCCTCTACCTACCGTACCTCTCCTACCCCGATCCGGAATCCCAGACCACTCTTCAATCAAGACGTGCCCTCGTGGCTGTGGGTGGCGTTATTTCCTATCCCACCTCAGCACCGCGGTCCCGTCTCGTTTGTGGTGAGCACATCCTAACACCCTGTTGCTACTCCTTGCCAATTTTTAAAAAAATATCTCGGACGTTGAGGTGGTTTTTGGCAGTCTGAGTTTAACAGTTGAGCTCTAAGGGACCCCCAGGATCAAATTATGTAAAAGAAAAAATATATATTCCTGGGAGGAGACTGCGGTTAACCCACACTAAGAATAATGTGCCATAAGACTACCACAGACTTGTTACAATACCAGTCTAGTCATGCTAACTATTTTCTCCAGTTTTGAGAGTTTCTATCTTCACCCGCCTGCTAAGGGATGCTGAAGTGCACAAGGCAACAATGCTTTTGTTTACACATCTGTTCAAATACAAAAGATGAAAACACTTTTATTGGGATAGCATCCAAATCCGGTGAACTTAGAAAGTCATACACTTACTTGTCTTTGCAAAGGAAATAGAAATGACTGTGAAAACATGCATTGTAAATAAACTAACAGATGGTATTTGTAATTGTAAAGAACAAAAAAAAAAAAGTTTTAATTGCATTTTGTAAAAACATGTTAAGAAACTCTTGTTCTTTTCAAATCAACTGGTCAAGGATTTTGCCTGGAGGTCCAAAACGTTACAGTAAACACAATTTTCTAAAATTTCATTCTGGTGTATGCCTAAAGCAACCATGAATTATCCTTGAATTGTCTTAAATCAGCATTCTGGGATCCATGCCAATCAGTTACAAGACCTACCACAAACTCACACAGAAAGAGAGTTGCTTTTAACTGTTTGATTTGTTCAATATGAAAAGAGAGATGTTTCCAAAATCTTAATTTTCCTGTTACAATGTGTTTAGCAATCTGTTAATGAAGACATCTAAACACACAGTATTTAACCTAGGTTCTTCATGAGTAAAATCTAGACGCATGTGAATGCATTGCTATGTTTCCTGCTCATCCTTACAATTGTTGTACTGTATGCTGCTTAGTAAATATTAGCCTACTCTGTTACACACGAGCAGGCAAATTTACTGATGAATAAATTATTATAGTGTACAATTAAAACATAACCAAAGCAAACCCCACATTCTCAAAGTCCTTCTGATAGCCCCATATCCCCAGTAGTATCAAATACTTTATTTTGTGTATCACTGTTGCAAATATTTCAGGTTAGAAGACATGCAGATGCATTCATGGATTCTTTGACTTTGAGATATCTATATATATATATATAGACAGTGTTCGACAAACCTATACATTTGCTCGCCCGGGGCGAGTGGATTTAACCCCGGGCGAGTAAATATTGGCCCAAGCAGCACACGTTTGGTACTAGGTGGCGAGTAGATTTTTTTTGTGTGGCGAGTAGATTTTTTGGTGATTTGTCAACCACTGTATATAGATATATATATATATATACAGTATGTAGAGGTATCTGTACTGTGTTAGCCGGGCTTAATCATCAAAAACGAATAGACAATACCGTTCTGTGGCTAACAAAATGCTTTTATTTGTGCGTTCTTTCGAGATACACTGATCTCTTCTTCCGGCGGTGCTACAATGAATAAAACAAGAAAGGTTTAACTTAAAAACAGTGCATCTTGGAATATTATCTGTGACTGAAACCTATCCCTCCCCCCTGTGCTGTATGTGATTAATGACTGGAGGTGTTAAATGGTCCCTGAATGTTAATTATGTAAGAGTGTGTGTGAGTGTGTGTGAGTGAATGTATGTAAATATAAATTTATAAAGCGCCCACAGTGTATACAGCGCTTTACAAAAGGTGTGTATGTAGCGCTTCACAGCAGTGATAAACGTAACATAATAATATAACACATAATGGGATTAAGCGCTTGAGACATAAAAGAAACATTTGGGAAAAAAAATTAGTCCATGTCCCGAAGAATTTACAATTTAAGTGGTGCGTAAGAATAACGTACAGAGACAGCAGGAGTGTGTTCTGGTAAGTGCGTCTGGAAGGGGTCAAGGTCGATGTATGAGGTATATAGTATCCGCCACAGAGCTACCCATATGCTTTGTTAAAAAGGTGTGTTTTAAGTTGGGTCTTAAAGGTGGATAGAGAAGGCCTTAATTGGATAGAGGAGAAGGGCATTCCAGACGTGTGGGGCAGTGAGTGAGAAAGGCTTTAGGTGGGAGCGGGTTTAGATACACAATGGGAAGACAGAAGACATCCTTGAGCAGAACACAAGAGTTGGGATGGTGTACTGTATAGTGAGAAATTAGGGCTGAAATGTACGGAGGGGAAGAAGAGTGAGTAGGATAATTTTGTGTGTGATATGGGATTTGATAGGAAGCCAGGAGAGGGATTTCAGCAGGAGAGATGCTGAGACCGATTTAGGAGTAAAGTAATCCTAGAGGTAGCAGTGTTTAGGATAGATTGAAGATGAGAGAGGTGAGAGCCAGGAAGGCTGGACAGAAGGTTACAATAGTTTATACAGGATGATATAGGATGATATATAAGGTTAGGGGTTGAAAAGTAAATTTGTGTGTCATCAGAAAAAAGATGATATTTGAACCCAAGAGATGTGATAAGGTCACCTAGAGAGTGTGTGTAAAGAGAAAAGAGAAGAGGTTCCAGTACAGCGTCCTGGGGTACGCCAGCAGAGAGATCAACAGAGGAGGACGATGTGCTAGCAAAAGAGACACTGAAAGTACGATGGGAGAGGTAAGATGAAAATCAGGATAGAGAGTATGGAGAATGTAAAGGAGAAGAGGGTGCTCCACAGTATCCAAGGCTGCAGAATGGTCAAGCAATATGAGCAGAGAGTAATTACCTTTGTCTTTGGAAGCATGGAGGGCATAGTTATTTTGGAGAGGGTTATTTCAGTGGAGTGAGCAGTGCAGAAGCCAGATTGTAGGGGGTCTAGGACAGAATAAGCAGTGAGAAAATAAAGTAAGCGAGAGAACACAAGGCGTTCAAGGAGTTTATGGAGTGTCTGATGTCAAGGAGTGTTCCACAAAAGGCAAAACACTCCTCTCTTACTCTCCCGAAAAAAATGTCCCTGGGGTGAGTCATGCTCAGGCAGCCAATAGGAAGTTGTAACATCAGAATATGACATTGTAGCTCTCTACTGGGCACCCTCCCCATACCACAAAAAAAGAAGAAAATATTATAGAAACTGGAGGGGTTCATAACCATCATGACCACCCAGTTTTTATAAGCCCAACAATTATCGGGGGAGATATTGCTGCTTTAACCACTTCAGAAGCTTTATGACGTTCACTCGTCTTCACAAGGACCATGCAGACAGATGATCAGTCAAAACCGTCGCTTTTCTATGGGAGATCACATTCACTGCTCCTGTGGGGCTGTGGACGTGATCTAAACAGAAGTGGAGGAACGTCCTGTTCTGTGCGTGTTATGTGATCACTGAGGAGCACTGAAGGGGTTAAGCAAGAGAATGAGAATAATGATTTTTGTTCTTGGTCAGCTACCATAGATCGCACCATTGAATAAGGGAACTATCCACTGGTTCTGGGTATGGATTTAATAGAACCCACACTTGGGGAACTGCTGGTCTAAAACATTCTGCTTTAAAGGAAATGTAACATCAACTATGCACTTTTCACCTATTAAAAAAACAAAAAAACTCACGGTCGGTTGAAGCTTTAATATCTACTGTGTTAATGATGAATCTCAATATAATATAATTTACAAAGTATAATCAAGTGAAGAATTCAACTCTGATCTTTCCCTTGAGACATCAGTATTCCAAGTGAGAACAATTTTTTTCTTCCAATCTTGTTTTAACCTTTCAAAGTAAAATAAACTTGAGTCATGAGTAGATATTAATGATTTCTTAAATATCAAATTTGGGCCATCTCATTGAAAAAGCAGAACACATCCAAAATAACTAAAGCATTTGTCTGAAAACATTATCATGATTTGCCAAAAAAACAGCAGAATAGCTTTATGTAGTAAGATTATATGAAAGGTTTTCCATATGATGATCCGTGGAAAAGATAATGAGGAAAAAAAACATTGGGTTTCAAACTAAGTATACTTTTCTTGTTTCCTTTTTATACAGATAAAGGATATTACTTGGTCTGCAGTTTTAAGGTATGATTCATCAGACTTTACTGTGCTATTTTTCTTCTGTTCGCGTAATTTAAAACAAGACAAATTAGTTTGTTCAATCGAACATTTAACAACACACACTGTTTGTCTGCTTCACTCATCTCAGCAATATCACCTGCTGCTGCTTCCCTCAGAAGTGTATGTGCAGAGCTCCAGGCATTTGGTAAGGAATCAGCTTTATTCTTTCTTTATTTGGTATTTTTTGGCTTGGATCTGTGGGGGAGTATACTGTGAGTATACTGGGAGTTTTATAGAGGGTTTTGGGTGCATTTTCAGGCTTAAAAACCATTTTTGGTTTTCACCCAGGGGCTGCAGTGATTTAACCCAGCATAGCTGCAGTTTAGCTGGCTGGAAAACTGCAGTCTCACCCCTCTCTCCTCCCTCACTACTGGAGGTTTTTACTGGTTGTTTAAACTTCCAATTTCACTCTTTTGTTTTTCTTAAGCTTGATTCCTTTTCTCACTTGCTATTGAGAGCTCTGTGTTTTTTCTATAAAGACTTGTAAATTGTGGTCTTTTGCTTACTATAACAGAGAGAGAGTTAATAATAAGAGGAAAAGGATTTAAAACTGCAGCAGGTTTTAAAAGCTGCTGTTTTTTCCCCTTGCAGAGAGATCTCTTCTTAAAGGGACAGTTTTCTCTCAATACCTCTCTCACTAAGCAATACCTTCCCCTGACTTAGAGGCTTATTTGTTATCATGCCTGGAAAGGGGAATAGGACTAGTGCGGCAACGGGGGCGACGCCCGGTTACAGAACACCAAAAACTGTGGCCCCTAGGAGCAACACTCTTAGTGACAGCCCTAGGCCTGGTCCTTCCAGTGCCCTGGCCACGCCTCCCCCAGCACCTGTTAGCAGCGTAACCCCTGCAGTCCCAGTTCAAACATGGGCGCATGTGGCAGTTGCAGGCGTTGACCCCAGCAACAACAATGCTGGGGCCACGCCCTGTTTGAGCAGGAAGCTTGGGGTGAGGTGCCCAATGTCACCTGGCCTAAACATGGAGATATATGTGAGGGCTGTGGCTGATGTGGTGGGTCCCTCTGCTGTGGTGGCGGCCAGCAAAATGTATGGGAGGGGCATTTTCTTCCTTCGTACGCTGGCTGCCACTCACTACCTGGTGCAGAAAGGCATCAGTGTAGGGGGGAAATACATCCCTATGGAACCCATGGAGGGGTTAGGCACAAAGGTCATTCTGTCAAATGTGCCCCCCTTCATCCCAGATTGCCTCATGAAGCCGTACCTGCAAGCCCTGGGAGACATTAAGTCCCCCATAAAAAAATTATCTTTGGGCTGCAGAGATAGGGCGCTGAGGCATGTACTCTCATTTAGGCGGCAGGTAAACTGCTGCTGCCAGGGAGCAATGAATCTGTGGAGGGTTCGTTTAGGGTGCCCTACGAGGGCATAGCATACACTGTGTTTTATGGCACGGAGGGGGTTAGATGTTATCTGTGCAGAGAGCTGGGGCACACTCGTAGGAGTTGCCTCAGAGGGAACAGAGGACCCATCCCTACTCCTGCACCCGCCCCTCCCTCTGCCAAGACACTCGGTACCGCTGTGCCCACCACAGCGGGGCCCTCAAGGGCCCAGGTCCCTCCTGAGACCGCAGGAGATGTCGCTGTCCCATCCGGAACAGTGACTTCTGCACCTCTTCCTGGAGAGCGGAAGGAAGGAGAGGGGGTCGCCCTGGAGCGGCCAGCCTCTGTTAGCACTGTCTCCCCCCAGGAGGAAACACCCTGTGCCACTGCGCCCACCGCAGCGGAGCCCTCGGGGGCCCAGGCCCCCGCTGGGACCACAGGAGATGTCGCTGCCCCATCTCGGACAGTGACGTCTACACCTCTCCCCCAAAGAAGGAGAGAGAGTGAAAAGGCCTCGAAGGCCCAGGCCCCCTCTGGGACCGCAGAAGATGTCACTGCCCCATCTCAAACAGTGACATCTGAACCTCTCCCCAAAGAACAGAGGGAGAAGGAAAAGATCTCGAGGGCCCAGGTCCCCCCTGGGACCACAGAAGATGTCACTGTCGCAACTCAAACAGTGACATCTGAACCTCTCCTCAAAAAAAAGAGGGGGAAGAACAAAGTCACCCCACAACAGTCACCCTCTGTCGCTGTCCCCCCCCAAGAACCCCCTAACCCCATTGTAAGCACCGTACAGGGTGAAGGGGAGCGGGAGGAAACTCCTGCTATGGAGACAGCGGCACCCTCTCCTGGGAAATCAATCCCCAGGAAGAGCAAATCAAAAACCAATAAGAGGGTGATTGAGGAGGTTGAGAGTGAACCATATTATGTTTACCCTCTGAAGTCTCGGAAGCGGAAAGAAAATCAGTTCCCCACAAGGTGGTCCTGTCCAACCCACTGGTTGGGATTGACCAGTGTAAGCCGGATCCCACAAATGTACAGCCCCCCCCCCTTGAATTTCTGGAAGGAATGCAGCTGGAGGTACCCGATGCCTCTGGTGACGTTGGGGAACCTCCCAGCGCCCCTCTCGGTTGGAGAGCATCCCCTGGAGAATTGTGCTTCGGTAAATTTGACATGCCGAGTGCACCTATCTTCAGAGCCAACCAAGATCCCCCTTCGGCTGTACCGCCTTTGGGTGACGCACATAGGGATAAAAAGCCCCGGTTTGCGTCACCAGAGGAAGGAGATGGGTTAGGGCTGACCCCTGTTGATGAGGGTTTGGAGGGTGTTGTGGTGAGCACTTCCGATTACATCTGGGAGTTGTCTGACTTGAACCCTCTTGGTGCAGAGTTTTGGGCGGGCACTTTGTTGGGAGTGAACGCTGGGAAAGACCCTCCCATTGAAGCCCTTGCTAAGGAGTGCCCCCCCATGGTTGGTGAGAGCCCTCCCACGGATGGTGGGTGCCCTCCCGCGGATGGTGGGGGCCCTCCCGCGGATGGTGAGGTCCCTCCCGCGGACGGTGGGGGCCCTCCCGCGGATGGTGAGGGCCCTTCCGTGGTTGGTGAGTGCCCTCCCGTGGGTGATGCGAACACCCATGGCATGTGTGTTTCTGTGGCCCCCGAGGACTCTCGGGAGACCACTGCCTCTGCCATGTCGCCACCAGCTGCCCCTGAACATCCTGACTCGGGGATGGAGGTGGAGAGCACAGTGGACCCCCTCGTGGAAACACCGAGGAGGGGATCCAATTTAGGGCTGAGAGAGGCCCCCGCAGAGAAGGAAGGGGGTCTTGAATTCTCCAGCCAAGAGGAGCCTGGGGAGTTGGGGCTCAGAGGGGAGTCCTCTGGCACCATGGAGTCGGTGGACTCCTCGATCACCATTATCCCTGCCCGGGAGCTAGATAGTTTCCTGGATGATACCCTCTGCAGACACGGACATACGAAGGTGCAGTTGGCCCTTGAGAGGTGGAAGGATGCTTCGGTCATTCTCCACTCTCTCAGAGTATATATCAAGGCTAACCACAAGGCCAAACTTTTTGGGACTATCGAACATACTCGGGTCCTAAAGTTTAACAAAGTGTTGCGAGAGCACGTAAAGGCTTCTCGGGGTGTAGCACCCTGAGCGCCGATGGGAAGCAAAACTCTTGATTACCAATGGCTTTGAGCATCGGTACGCTAAACGTAAATGGATGTAAGGACGGGTTTCGCAGGTTCCAGGTACTCTCCTTTTTACAAAAGGGAAAGTATTCTGTGAGTTTCCTGCAGGAAACCCATACCACTCCAGAGGCTGAAGCCAGCTGGCATCTGGAGTGGCGAGGCAAGGTCTTTTTCAGCCACCTCACTTCGACATCTTGTGGGGTGGTGACCCTGTTCTCTGAATCCTTTCAACCTGAGCTGCTGCTTGCCAAAGCTGTTGTTCCAGGTCGCCTGTTGCATATCAGGGTCCGACACGAGGACTACACGTTTAATTTCCTGAACGTGTATGCTCCTGCCAACGGACCCCTGAGAAGGCAGTTCTTCGTCAGAATGTCTGAATACCTGGAGACAGTCGACGCAGACGAATACGTGGTGCTCGGGGGTGATTTTAACTGTACCCTCGAGGCTCGGAAAGACCGGAATGGTCCGGAGCCACACCCGTGTTCTGCGTCGGCCTTGCGGGAGGTCATCACCCGCTACTCCTTGGTAGACGTCTGGCGAGAACAACATCCTGAGGCATCCACTGAGTTCACCCATGTTAGGGTGTTTAGGGGTGAACGGATGTCCTGGTCCCGGATCGACAGGCTGTATATTTCCAGCCACAGCCTGTCGCGAGCCCAGTCCAGTGCCATTAGGCTGGCGCCGTTTTCGGACCACAATTGTGCGTCCGTGACGGTGACGCTGCTACCTGCAGCACCCTCGGCCGCATATTGGCACTTCAACAATACGTTGTTGGAGGACAAGGGGTTTGCGACGACGGTCCGAGACTTTTGGATGGCCTGGAGAGGTTGCAGGTCAGACTTTGCCACGTTAGAGCAGTGGTGGGACGTGGGCAAGGTTCATCTTCGCCTCGTGTGTCAGGAGTACACAAAAGGTGCCAGCAGGCGGCGCGATGCTGAGATCGAGGCCCTCAGGGAGGAGGTGCTCGATCTCGAGAAGCGGCTGTCTGTGGCAGGAGACCAGTACCTGCAGAGTATGTACGTGGAGAGGAAGTACACTCTCCGGGACTTGGAAGATCGGAGAGCTCGGGGGGCATATGTGCGATCCCGCATCAACTTCCTTCGAGAGATGGATCGCGGGTCGCGCCTCTTCTACGCGCTGGAGAAAAAGAGGGGAAACCGTAGACATATCACATGCCTGTTGGCAGAGGACGGTACCCCTCTGACTGACCCGGAGAGCATCCGGGACAGAACCCGGAGATTCTATGTAGATCTTTTCTCTCCGGAGTCCATCCAGCCAGATAAATGCAGGGTCTTATTAGAGGGGCTTCCCACGGTCAGTGAGGATGGAAGGGAGCTGCTTGAGTTACCTTTGACTCTGGCCGAGCTCTCTGAAGCCCTCAGTCTCATGTCCCACGGAAGAGCGCCGGGGCTAGACGGGCTGACTGTGGAGTTCTTCCGGTTTTTCTGGGAGATGCTGGGACCTGATTTCACCAAGGTCCTAGCTGAAGCCCTTGAGATCGGTGAGATGCCACTTTCGTGTCGGCGGGCAATACTGTCTTTGCTGCCGAAGAAGGGGGATCTCCGTCAGATTTCTAATTGGCGACCGGTCTCACTGCTCAGCACGGACTATAAGATCGTAGCCAAAGCGCTTTCGCTGAGGCTCAAGTCCGTGCTGGCAGAGGTGATTCACCCTGACCAGTCCTATACTGTCCCAGGCCGGAGCATTCATGACAACATTTTTCTGGTCCGGGACCTGATGCACTACGCGCAGAGGACTGGTCTGTCACTCGCCTTCCTGTCCCTAGATCAGGAGAAGGCGTTTGACAGAGTGGATCACCGTTACCTTATGGAGACCCTGCGGGCGTTTGGCTTCGGCCCACAATTTGTGGGCTTTCTCCGGATGCTGTACGCCTCTGCAGAGTGTCTGGTGAAGATCAACTGGTCCCTGACGGCACCTTTTGTGTTTGGTCGGGGAGTACGTCAAGGGTGCCCCCTGTCTGGGCAACTGTACGCGCTGGCCATTGAGCCCTTCCTCTGCCTACTGAGGAGGAGGCTCACCGGGCTGGTGCTGCGGGAGCCCGACATGCGAGTAGTCCTGTCGGCATATGCCGATGACGTGCTCCTCGTGGCCCAGGACCTAGATGATCTAGAGCGGGCACAAGCGTGCCAAGAGGTCTACACCGCGGCCTCTTCTGCTCGGATCAACTGGTCCAAGTGCTCCGGCATATTGGTGGGTCCCTTACAGGTGGACTCTTTGCCCCCCACGTTTCGGAATGTCTCGTGGGAGAGCGATACTCTCAAGTATCTGGGAGTCTACCTGTCTGCTGCGGAGGACCCGGCCCCAGAAAACTTCAGTGATCTTGAAGAACGGGTCATTGCTCGTCTGGGGTCATGGGTGTATCTGTCGAGAATGCTTTCCCTTAGGGGAAGGACCCTGGTGATTAATCAGCTGGTGGCCAGTCAGCTTTGGCACCGGCTGATAGCCATGGGTCCGCCCCCCGAATTTATCAACAAGATCCAGAGGAGATTGATGGATTTTCTCTGGATGGGGAAGCATTGGGTCTCTGCGGGAGTTGCGTGTCTCCCTTTGGAGGAGGGTGGACAGGGAGTGGTGTGTGTCCGTTCCCAGTTACACACTTTCCGCCTCCAGTACCTGCAGAGATACCTATTCGCAGATCCGTCTCCGCAGTGGTGCCAGCTGGCGACCTTTTTCTTTCGCCAGCTGCGCAATATGAGGTATGACCGGCAATTGTTTATCATCAGGCCTGAGGGTTTAGGTAGAGACCTCTCGGTGCTGCCGGCATACTACCGGGACTTACTGAAGGCCTGGAAATTGGTCTCCGCGACCAGGAAGAAACAGGCGGTGGGGGTTGATATCCTCGCCGAGCCCCTGCTGTATAATCCGGCAGTGGGGGCTCGGATGTTGGATTCACCCTCTATTTGCCGCCGGCTAATCCTGGCGCAGGTGACCAGAGTCGGGGATCTCCTGGACTTTGAGCGGCGGGACTGGGTAGGAGCAGAGGAGCTCGCGCCCCGTATGGGTCTGCTTACTGCCCGCGTGCCTCGTCGTTTGATCCAGGAGATTAAAGATGCCATCCACCCCGACTCACGCACCTTCATCGAGGGGGTTTTGCAGACCGGAGAGCCTTGTCAACCTATCAACTTCAGCTCTCCGAATTTTTGCGTAGAACCCAAACCAAGGCAACCCCCTCGAGTTCCTATCTCCCCAAACCTCAGCAGGTTGGGGGATATGTCCCCAGCATGTTTTCGCGGCATGCCGAGGAAAGTCCTGTATTCTCTGGTGCTCCACATAGTGCACTACCTCGCCCTTGTCACCCGCCCAGATACCATCTGGAGGCGGGTATTTTTTGGGAACGAGGGCGAGAGACCCCGGTGGAGAGAGCTCTATTCAGCTTTGGTTCCCCGTCCCGCCGGGGATTTGAGTTGGAGGGTCCTCCACGGTGCACTGAGCACAGGAGAGTATTTGGCACACTTCACGGACTCCCCCGCCGCCTGTCCCTTCTGTGGCGAGCGGGAGTCTGTATTTCACATTTATTTGAGTTGCGCCAGACTGCAGCCCCTCTTGTCCTTCTTGAGGAGCCTTCTCCTGCAGTTCTGGTTAAACTTCTCTCCTCATCATTTTATTTTTGGGTGCCCAGTGTCCCGAGACAATAAGCCTAGGGATCTCCTAGTTAACCTGCTCCTGGCAGTGGCTAAGGTAGCCATTTACAAGACCAGGAAGCAGCGTTTAGAGAAGGGGGTCCCAACGAACATCGTGGCAGTGTTCCGGGCGCTGGTGCACTCCCGTATTCGGGCAGAGTTCACGTACGCCGAGTCCGCTGGGACGGTTTCGGAGTTTGCCTCCCAGTGGGCGTTAGGCGGGGTGCTCTGCTCGGTATCCCCCATCAGGGGTTCTTCTGAGTTAACCCTTCTTTTTTAAGTGCACTTTCTACAGTGCACTTGCTGATTCCCTTATATATTTGTTTGACTGGTTTTTCTTTGTTCTACTTGGCAACAAGTAGAATTGCTGTTTAACTGAATTGGCCGGCTTCGCCGGCCAATCAGTATTGAACCAGATCAAAATAGGCTGCTTCCCTCAGAAGTGTATGTGCAGAGCTCCAGGCATTTGGTAAGGAATCAGCTTTATTCTTTCTTTATTTGGTATTTTTTGGCTTGGATCTGTGGGGGAGTATACTGTGAGTATACTGGGAGTTTTATAGAGGGTTTTGGGTGCATTTTCAGGCTTAAAAACCATTTTTGGTTTTCACCCAGGGGCTGCAGTGATTTAACCCAGCATAGCTGCAGTTTAGCTGGCTGGAAAACTGCAGTCTCACCCCTCTCTCCTCCCTCACTACTGGAGGTTTTTACTGGTTGTTTAAACTTCCAATTTCACTCTTTTGTTTTTCTTAAGCTTGATTCCTTTTCTCACTTGCTATTGAGAGCTCTGTGTTTTTTCTATAAAGACTTGTAAATTGTGGTCTTTTGCTTACTATAACAGAGAGAGAGTTAATAATAAGAGGAAAAGGATTTAAAACTGCAGCAGGTTTTAAAAGCTGCTGTTTTTTCCCCTTGCAGAGAGATCTCTTCTTAAAGGGACAGTTTTCTCTCAATACCTCTCTCACTAAGCAATACCTTCCCCTGACTTAGAGGCTTATTTGTTATCATGCCTGGAAAGGGGAATAGGACTAGTGCGGCAACGGGGGCGACGCCCGGTTACAGAACACCAAAAACTGTGGCCCCTAGGAGCAACACTCTTAGTGACAGCCCTAGGCCTGGTCCTTCCAGTGCCCTGGCCACGCCTCCCCCAGCACCTGTTAGCAGCGTAACCCCTGCAGTCCCAGTTCAAACATGGGCGCATGTGGCAGTTGCAGGCGTTGACCCCAGCAACAACAATGCTGGGGCCACGCCCTGTTTGAGCAGGAAGCTTGGGGTGAGGTGCCCAATGTCACCTGGCCTAAACATGGAGATATATGTGAGGGCTGTGGCTGATGTGGTGGGTCCCTCTGCTGTGGTGGCGGCCAGCAAAATGTATGGGAGGGGCATTTTCTTCCTTCGTACGCTGGCTGCCACTCACTACCTGGTGCAGAAAGGCATCAGTGTAGGGGGGAAATACATCCCTATGGAACCCATGGAGGGGTTAGGCACAAAGGTCATTCTGTCAAATGTGCCCCCCTTCATCCCAGATTGCCTCATGAAGCCGTACCTGCAAGCCCTGGGAGACATTAAGTCCCCCATAAAAAAATTATCTTTGGGCTGCAGAGATAGGGCGCTGAGGCATGTACTCTCATTTAGGCGGCAGGTAAACTGCTGCTGCCAGGGAGCAATGAATCTGTGGAGGGTTCGTTTAGGGTGCCCTACGAGGGCATAGCATACACTGTGTTTTATGGCACGGAGGGGGTTAGATGTTATCTGTGCAGAGAGCTGGGGCACACTCGTAGGAGTTGCCTCAGAGGGAACAGAGGACCCATCCCTACTCCTGCACCCGCCCCTCCCTCTGCCAAGACACTCGGTACCGCTGTGCCCACCACAGCGGGGCCCTCAAGGGCCCAGGTCCCTCCTGAGACCGCAGGAGATGTCGCTGTCCCATCCGGAACAGTGACTTCTGCACCTCTTCCTGGAGAGCGGAAGGAAGGAGAGGGGGTCGCCCTGGAGCGGCCAGCCTCTGTTAGCACTGTCTCCCCCCAGGAGGAAACACCCTGTGCCACTGCGCCCACCGCAGCGGAGCCCTCGGGGGCCCAGGCCCCCGCTGGGACCACAGGAGATGTCGCTGCCCCATCTCGGACAGTGACGTCTACACCTCTCCCCCAAAGAAGGAGAGAGAGTGAAAAGGCCTCGAAGGCCCAGGCCCCCTCTGGGACCGCAGAAGATGTCACTGCCCCATCTCAAACAGTGACATCTGAACCTCTCCCCAAAGAACAGAGGGAGAAGGAAAAGATCTCGAGGGCCCAGGTCCCCCCTGGGACCACAGAAGATGTCACTGTCGCAACTCAAACAGTGACATCTGAACCTCTCCTCAAAAAAAAGAGGGGGAAGAACAAAGTCACCCCACAACAGTCACCCTCTGTCGCTGTCCCCCCCCAAGAACCCCCTAACCCCATTGTAAGCACCGTACAGGGTGAAGGGGAGCGGGAGGAAACTCCTGCTATGGAGACAGCGGCACCCTCTCCTGGGAAATCAATCCCCAGGAAGAGCAAATCAAAAACCAATAAGAGGGTGATTGAGGAGGTTGAGAGTGAACCATATTATGTTTACCCTCTGAAGTCTCGGAAGCGGAAAGAAAATCAGTTCCCCACAAGGTGGTCCTGTCCAACCCACTGGTTGGGATTGACCAGTGTAAGCCGGATCCCACAAATGTACAGCCCCCCCCCCTTGAATTTCTGGAAGGAATGCAGCTGGAGGTACCCGATGCCTCTGGTGACGTTGGGGAACCTCCCAGCGCCCCTCTCGGTTGGAGAGCATCCCCTGGAGAATTGTGCTTCGGTAAATTTGACATGCCGAGTGCACCTATCTTCAGAGCCAACCAAGATCCCCCTTCGGCTGTACCGCCTTTGGGTGACGCACATAGGGATAAAAAGCCCCGGTTTGCGTCACCAGAGGAAGGAGATGGGTTAGGGCTGACCCCTGTTGATGAGGGTTTGGAGGGTGTTGTGGTGAGCACTTCCGATTACATCTGGGAGTTGTCTGACTTGAACCCTCTTGGTGCAGAGTTTTGGGCGGGCACTTTGTTGGGAGTGAACGCTGGGAAAGACCCTCCCATTGAAGCCCTTGCTAAGGAGTGCCCCCCCATGGTTGGTGAGAGCCCTCCCACGGATGGTGGGTGCCCTCCCGCGGATGGTGGGGGCCCTCCCGCGGATGGTGGGGGCCCTTCCGTGGTTGGTGAGTGCCCTCCCGTGGGTGATGCGAACACCCATGGCATGTGTGTTTCTGTGGCCCCCGAGGACTCTCGGGAGACCACTGCCTCTGCCATGTCGCCACCAGCTGCCCCTGAACATCCTGACTCGGGGATGGAGGTGGAGAGCACAGTGGACCCCCTCGTGGAAACACCGAGGAGGGGATCCAATTTAGGGCTGAGAGAGGCCCCCGCAGAGAAGGAAGGGGGTCTTGAATTCTCCAGCCAAGAGGAGCCTGGGGAGTTGGGGCTCAGAGGGGAGTCCTCTGGCACCATGGAGTCGGTGGACTCCTCGATCACCATTATCCCTGCCCGGGAGCTAGATAGTTTCCTGGATGATACCCTCTGCAGACACGGACATACGAAGGTGCAGTTGGCCCTTGAGAGGTGGAAGGATGCTTCGGTCATTCTCCACTCTCTCAGAGTATATATCAAGGCTAACCACAAGGCCAAACTTTTTGGGACTATCGAACATACTCGGGTCCTAAAGTTTAACAAAGTGTTGCGAGAGCACGTAAAGGCTTCTCGGGGTGTAGCACCCTGAGCGCCGATGGGAAGCAAAACTCTTGATTACCAATGGCTTTGAGCATCGGTACGCTAAACGTAAATGGATGTAAGGACGGGTTTCGCAGGTTCCAGGTACTCTCCTTTTTACAAAAGGGAAAGTATTCTGTGAGTTTCCTGCAGGAAACCCATACCACTCCAGAGGCTGAAGCCAGCTGGCATCTGGAGTGGCGAGGCAGGGTCTTTTTCAGCCACCTCACTTCGACATCTTGTGGGGTGGTGACCCTGTTCTCTGAATCCTTTCAACCTGAGCTGCTGCTTGCCAAAGCTGTTGTTCCAGGTCGCCTGTTGCATATCAGGGTCCGACACGAGGACTACACGTTTAATTTCCTGAACGTGTATGCTCCTGCCAACGGACCCCTGAGAAGGCAGTTCTTCGTCAGAATGTCTGATTACCTGGAGACAGTCGACGCAGACGAATACGTGGTGCTCGGGGGTGATTTTAACTGTACCCTCGAGGCTCGGAAAGACCGGAATGGTCCGGAGCCACACCCGTGTTCTGCGTCGGCCTTGCGGGAGGTCATCACCCGCTACTCCTTGGTAGACGTCTGGCGAGAACAACATCCTGAGGCATCCACTGAGTTCACCCATGTTAGGGTGTTTAGGGGTGAACGGATGTCCTGGTCCCGGATCGACAGGCTGTATATTTCCAGCCACAGCCTGTCGCGAGCCCAGTCCAGTGCCATTAGGCTGGCGCCGTTTTCGGACCACAATTGTGCGTCCGTGACGGTGACGCTGCTACCTGCAGCACCCTCGGCCGCATATTGGCACTTCAACAATACGTTGTTGGAGGACAAGGGGTTTGCGACGACGGTCCGAGACTTTTGGATGGCCTGGAGAGGTTGCAGGTCAGACTTTGCCACGTTAGAGCAGTGGTGGGACGTGGGCAAGGTTCATCTTCGCCTCGTGTGTCAGGAGTACACAAAAGGTGCCAGCAGGCGGCGCGATGCTGAGATCGAGGCCCTCAGGGAGGAGGTGCTCGATCTCGAGAAGCGGCTGTCTGTGGCAGGAGACCAGTACCTGCAGAGTATGTACGTGGAGAGGAAGTACACTCTCCGGGACTTGGAAGATCGGAGAGCTCGGGGGGCATATGTGCGATCCCGCATCAACTTCCTTCGAGAGATGGATCGCGGGTCGCGCCTCTTCTACGCGCTGGAGAAAAAGAGGGGAAACCGTAGACATATCACATGCCTGTTGGCAGAGGACGGTACCCCTCTGACTGACCCGGAGAGCATCCGGGACAGAACCCGGAGATTCTATGTAGATCTTTTCTCTCCGGAGTCCATCCAGCCAGATAAATGCAGGGTCTTATTAGAGGGGCTTCCCACGGTCAGTGAGGATGGAAGGGAGCTGCTTGAGTTACCTTTGACTCTGGCCGAGCTCTCTGAAGCCCTCAGTCTCATGTCCCACGGAAGAGCGCCGGGGCTAGACGGGCTGACTGTGGAGTTCTTCCGGTTTTTCTGGGAGATGCTGGGACCTGATTTCACCAAGGTCCTAGCTGAAGCCCTTGAGATCGGTGAGATGCCACTTTCGTGTCGGCGGGCAATACTGTCTTTGCTGCCGAAGAAGGGGGATCTCCGTCAGATTTCTAATTGGCGACCGGTCTCACTGCTCAGCACGGACTATAAGATCGTAGCCAAAGCGCTTTCGCTGAGGCTCAAGTCCGTGCTGGCAGAGGTGATTCACCCTGACCAGTCCTATACTGTCCCAGGCCGGAGCATTCATGACAACATTTTTCTGGTCCGGGACCTGATGCACTACGCGCAGAGGACTGGTCTGTCACTCGCCTTCCTGTCCCTAGATCAGGAGAAGGCGTTTGACAGAGTGGATCACCGTTACCTTATGGAGACCCTGCGGGCGTTTGGCTTCGGCCCACAATTTGTGGGCTTTCTCCGGATGCTGTACGCCTCTGCAGAGTGTCTGGTGAAGATCAACTGGTCCCTGACGGCACCTTTTGTGTTTGGTCGGGGAGTACGTCAAGGGTGCCCCCTGTCTGGGCAACTGTACGCGCTGGCCATTGAGCCCTTCCTCTGCCTACTGAGGAGGAGGCTCACCGGGCTGGTGCTGCGGGAGCCCGACATGCGAGTAGTCCTGTCGGCATATGCCGATGACGTGCTCCTCGTGGCCCAGGACCTAGATGATCTAGAGCGGGCACAAGCGTGCCAAGAGGTCTACACCGCGGCCTCTTCTGCTCGGATCAACTGGTCCAAGTGCTCCGGCATATTGGTGGGTCCCTTACAGGTGGACTCTTTGCCCCCCACGTTTCGGAATGTCTCGTGGGAGAGCGATACTCTCAAGTATCTGGGAGTCTACCTGTCTGCTGCGGAGGACCCGGCCCCAGAAAACTTCAGTGATCTTGAAGAACGGGTCATTGCTCGTCTGGGGTCATGGGTGTATCTGTCGAGAATGCTTTCCCTTAGGGGAAGGACCCTGGTGATTAATCAGCTGGTGGCCAGTCAGCTTTGGCACCGGCTGATAGCCATGGGTCCGCCCCCCGAATTTATCAACAAGATCCAGAGGAGATTGATGGATTTTCTCTGGATGGGGAAGCATTGGGTCTCTGCGGGAGTTGCGTGTCTCCCTTTGGAGGAGGGTGGACAGGGAGTGGTGTGTGTCCGTTCCCAGTTACACACTTTCCGCCTCCAGTACCTGCAGAGATACCTATTCGCAGATCCGTCTCCGCAGTGGTGCCAGCTGGCGACCTTTTTCTTTCGCCAGCTGCACAATATGAGGTATGACCGGCAACTGTTTTTCATCAGGCCCGAGGGTTTAGGTAGAAACCTCTCGGTGCTGCCGGCATACTACCGGGACTTACTGAAGGCCTGGAAACTGGTCTCCGCGACCAGGAAGGGGCAGGCGGTGGGGGTTGGTTTCCTCGCTGAGCCCCTGCTGTATAATCCGGCAGTGGGGGCTCGGATGTTGGATTCACCCTCTATTTGCCGCCGGCTAATCCTGGCGCAGGTGACCAGAGTCGGGGATCTCCTGGACTTTGAGCGGCGGGACTGGGTAGGAGCAGAGGAGCTCGCGCCCCGTATGGGTCTGCTTACTGCCCACGTGCCTCGTCGTTTGATCCAGGAGATTAAAGATGCCATCCACCCCGACTCACGCACCTTCATCGAGGGGGTTTTGCAGACCGGAGAGCCTTGTCAACCTATCAACTTCAGCTCTCCGAATCTTTGCGTAGAACCCAAACCAAGGCAACCCCCTCGAGTTCCTATCTCCCCAAACCTCAGCAGGTTGGGGGATATGTCCCCGGCATGTTTTCGCGGCATGTCGAGGAAAGTCCTGTATTCTCTGGTGCTCCATATAGTGCACTACCTCACCCTTGTCACCCGCCCAGATACCATCTGGAGGCGGGTATTTTTTGGGAACGAGGACGAGAGACCCCGGTGGAGAGAGCTCTATTCAGCTTTGGTTCCCCGTCCCGCCGGGGATTTGAGTTGGAGGGTCCTCCACGGTGCACTGAGCACAGGAGAGTATTTGGCACACTTCACGGACTCCCCCGCCGCCTGTCCTTTCTGTGGCGAGCGGGAGTCCGTATTTCACATTTATTTGAGTTGCGCCAGACTGCAGCCCCTCTTGTCCTTCTTGAGGAGCCTTCTCCTGCAGTTCTGGTTAAACTTCTCTCCTCATCATTTTATTTTTGGGTGCCCAGTGTCCCGAGACAATAAGCCTAGGGATCTCCTAGTTAACCTGCTCCTGGCAGTGGCTAAGGTAGCCATTTACAAGACCAGGAAGCAGCGTTTGGAGAAGGGGGTCCCAACGAACATCGTGGCAGTGTTCCGGGCGCTGGTGCACTCCCGTATTCGGGCAGAGTTCACGTACGCCGAGTCCGCTGGGATGGTTTCGGAGTTTGCCTCCCAGTGGGCGTTAGGCGGGGTGCTCTGCTCGGTATCCCCCATCATGGGTTCTTCTGAGTTAACCCTTCTTTTTTAAGTGCATTTTTTACAGTGCACTTGCTGATTCCCTTATATATTTGTTTGACTGTTTTTTCTTTGTTCTACTTGGCAACAAGTAGAATTGCTGTTTAACTGAATTGGCCGGCTTCGCCGGCCAATCAGTATTGAACCAGATCAAAATAGGCTGGTTCACTCACCTCAGCACTACAGTATCACCTGCTGCTACTTCACTCACCTCAGCACTATCACCTGCTGCTTCACTCACCTCAGCACTATCACCTGCTGCTCCACTCACCTCAGCACTATCACCTGCTGCTTCACTCACCTCAGCACTATCACCTGCTGCTCCACTCACCTCAGCACTATCACCTGCTGATTCACTCAGAAGTGTATGTACAGCGCTCCCAGGCATTGTGGAATCAGGTTGTATTCTTCTTTTCATTTGTGTTATTTTGGAGTGAAACTGTGGGGGACTGTGTGTTTTGTAGAGGTTTAAAGGTTGTTTTTTTTGGGGGTTTAAAAACCGTTTTTTGGTTTTTCACCCAGGGACTGCAGTATTTTTCAACCCAGCACAAGCTGCCTTTTGGCTGGCTGGAAACTGTAGCTTTCAACCCCTCTCCCCTCCCCAAACACTGGTTGTTTTACTTCTAATTTCACTTTTTTTTCTTAAGCCTGATTCCTCTTTTCTCACCTGCAATTAAGAGCTCTGTGTCTTTTCTTTAAAGACTTATAAATTGTGTGGCTTATTGCAGCAGAGAGAGAGTAATAAGGGGAAAAGGGAGAAAACTACAGCAGGTTTTAAAAGCTGTCTTATTTTCCCCTCCCATTGCAGAGAGGTTAATTGGTTCTTAAAAGGACAGTTCCTCTTTGCACCTTTCTCTCTAAACACTACCTCCTCCCCTGACTAAAAGGCCTATTATTATCATGCCTAAGGGAGGTAGGAGTAGTTTGGCAACGGGGACCACACCCGGATACAGGACACCAAAAACTGTGATGCCCAATGTCACCTGGCCTGAACATGGAGATCTATGTAAGGGCTGTGGCAGACGTTGTGGGTCCCTCTGCTGTGGTGGCGCCAGCAAGATGTAAGGGCTGTGGCAGACGTTGTGGGTCCCTTTGCTGTGGTGGCGCCAGCAAGATGTCTTCCTCCGTACGCTGGCTGCCACCCACACCGTGGTGCAGAAAGGCATCCAATCAATGTAGGGGGGATCTACATCCCTATAGAACCCATGGAGGGGTTAGGCACAAAGGTCATCCTTTAAAATGTGCCCCCCTTCATCCCAGACAGCCTCTTGCGGCCGCACCTGCAAACCCTGGGAGACATTAAGTCTCCTATAACAAAATTGCCTTTGGGCTGCAGGGATAGGGCGCTGAGGCATGTGCTCTCATTTAGGCGGCAGGTACAACTGCTGCTGCCGGGGAGCACAGAATCTGTGGAGGGTTCCTTTAGGGTGCCCTACGAGGGCATTCAATATATTTTTTTCCTATGGCACGGAGGGGGTTAGGTGTTATCTGTGCAAGGAGCTGGGGCACACTCGTAGGAGTTGCCCCAAAGGGAACAGGAATCCCACCTCAGCTCCTGCACCCGCCCCTCCCTCTGCCAAGACACCCGGTACCGCTGTGCCTACCACAGCGGGGCCCTCGAGAGCCCAGGTCCCCCCCTGGGACCGTAGGAGATGTCGCTGCCCCATCTCGGGCGGTGACGTCTGCACCTCTCCCAAAAGAACAGAGGGAGAAGGTAAAGCCCTCGAGGGCCCAGGTCCCCCCTGGGACCGCAGAAGATGTCGCTGCCCCATCTCGGGCGGTGACATCTGCACCTCTCCCTAAAGATCAGAGAGAGAATGTAAAAGCCACCCTGGAACAGCCACCCTCTGTTGTCGCTGTCCCCCCCCAAGAACACCTTACCCCCATTGTAAGCACCGTACAGGGTGCGGGGGAGCAGGAGGAAGCCCCTGCTGGGGAGGCAGCGGCACCCTCTCCTGGAGAATCAATCCCCAGGAAGAGCAAATTTAAAACTAAAAACAAGAGGGCGTTTGAGGAGGTCGAGGTGGGTGAACCGGATTACGTTCACCCGCGGATGTCTCCAAAAGAGAATGCAACATCAGTTCCGCACGATGTAGCTCCATCCGGCCCACCGGTTGGGAATAACCAGTGTGAGCCGGATCTCATAAATGTACAGCCCCCCCCCATCGAAGATCTGGAGGGAATGCAAGAGGAGGTACCCGACATCTCTGGGGTCGAAGGCCAAAGTGCTCAACAGCATGAGGCCTTACCCCTAGAAATAGATGTTGGGGAGCCTCCCAACGCCCCTCTGGGTTGGAGAGAATCCCCCGGAGAATTGTGTTTCGGTGAATTTACCCCACCGGACACAAAAAAGATACCTGTCTTCGGGGACCCGGGGGTCGACCGTGATCCCCTTCCGGTTGTACCGGCTTTCTTATGACGCACATAGGGATAAAAAGCCCCGGTTTGCGTCACCAGAGGAAGGAGATGGGCTAGGACTGACCCCTGTGGGTGGGGGTTTGGAGGGTGTTTTGGTGATCACTTCCGATTACATCTGGGAGTTGTCTGACCTGAACCCTCTTAGTGCGGAGTTTTGGGCAGGCACTTTATTGGGAGTGAATGCTGGGATAGACCCTCCTTTTGAGGTCCTTGCTAATGAGTGCCCTCCCACGGGTGGTGAGAGCCCTGTCGCGGATGGTGGGGGCCCTCCCGCGGATGGTGGGGGCCCTCCTGCGGATGGTGGGGGCCTCCCGCGGTTGGTGAGTGCCCTCCCGCAGGTGATGCGAACACCCGTGGCATGTGTGCTTCTGTGGCCCCCGAGGACTCTCGGGAGACCACTGCCTCTGCCATGTCGCCACCAGCTGCCCCTGAACATCCTGACTCGGGGATGGAGGTGGAGAGCACAGTGGACCCCCTCGTGGAAACACCGAGTAGGGGATCCAATCTAGGGCTGAGAGAGGCCCCCGCAGAGAAGGATGGGGGTCTTGAATTCTCCAGCCAAGAGGAGCCTGGGGAGTTGGGGCTCAGTGGGGAGTCCTCTGGCATCATGGAGTCGGTGGACTCCTCGATCCCCGTTATCTCTGCCTGGGAGCTAGATAGTTTCCTGGATGAAACCCTCTGTAGACACGGACATACGAAGGTGCAGTTGGCCCTTGAGAGGGGGAAGGATGCTTCGGTCATTCTCCACTCTCTCAGAGTATATATCAAGGCTAACCACAAGGCCAAACTTTCCGGGACTATCGAACATGTTCGGGTCCTAAAGTTTAACAAAGTGTTGCGAGAGCACATAAAGGCTTCTCGGGGTATAGTACCCTGAGCGCCTATGGGAAGCAAGACTCTTGATTACCAATGGCTTTGAGCATCGGTACGCTAAACGTAAATGGATGTAAGGACGGGTTTCGCAGGTTGCAGGTACTCTCCTTTTTACAAAAGAGAGAGTATTCTGTGAGTTTCCTGCAGGAAACCCATACCACTCCAGAGGCTGAAGCCAGCTGGCATCTGGAGTGGCGAGGCAAGGTCTTTTTCAGCCACCTCACTTCGACATCTTGTGGGGTGGTGACCCTGTTCTCCGAATCCTTTCAACCTGAGCTGCTGTTTGCCAAAACTGTTGTTCCAGGTCGCCTGTTGCATCTCAGGGTCAGGCACGAGGACTACACGTTTAATTTCTTGAATGTGTATGCTCCTGCCACCGGACCCCTCAGAAGGCAGTTCTTCGCCAGATTGTCCGAATACCTGGAGACAGTCGACGCGGACGAACACGTGGTGCTCGGGGGTGATTTCAACTGCACCCTCGAGGCTCTGAGGGACCGGAATGGTACAGAGCCACACCCGAGTTCTGCGTCGGCCTTGCGGGAGCTCATCACCCGCTACTCCTTGGTAGACGTCTGGCGAGAACAACATCCCAGGGTATCCACTGAGTTCACCAATGTTAGGGTGTTTAGAGGTGGACGGATATCCTGGTCCCAGATCGATAGGCTGTACATATCCAGCCACAGCCTGTCGCGAGCTCAGTCCAGTACCATTAGGCTAACGCCTTTTTCGGACCACAATTGTGTGTCCGTGACAGTGGCGCTAATACCAGCAGCGCCCTCGGCCGCCTATTGGCATTTCAACAATACGTTGTTGGAGGACAAGGGGTTTGCGACGTCGGTCCGAGACTTTTGGATGGCCTGGAGAGGTTGCAGGTCAGACTTTGCCACGTTAGAGCAGTGGTGGGACGTGGGCAAGGTTCATCTGCGCCTCGTTTGTCAAGAGCACAGTAAAGGTGCCAGTAGGCGGCGCGATGCTGAGATCGAGACCCTTAGGGAAGAGGTGCTCGATCTCGAGAGGCGGCTGTCTGTGGCAGGAGACCAATTCCTGCAGTGTGCGTACGTGGAGAGGAAGTGCGCTCTCCGGGACTTGGAAGATCGGAAAGCGTATGTGCGATCCCGCATCAACTTCCTTCGGGAAGAGGGTCGCGGGTCGCGCCTCTTCTACGCGCTGGAGAAAAAGAGGGGAAACCGTAAACATATCACCTGCTTGCTAGCAGAGGACGGTACCCGTCTGACTGACCCGGAGAGCATCCGGGACAGAACCCGGAGGTTTTACGTAGATCTTTTCTCTCCGGAGTCCATCAAGCCGGATGCGTGCAGGGTCTTATGGGAGGGGCTTCCCACGGTCGGCGAGGGTGGAAGAGAGCGGCTTGAGTTACCTTTGACTCTGGCCGAGCTCTCTGAAGCTCTTAATCTCATGTCCCACGGAAAAGCGCCGGGGCTAGAGGGCTGACTGTGGAGTTCTTCCGGTTTTTCTGGGAGATGCTGGGACCTGATTTCACCGAGGTCCTGGCCGAAGCCCTGGAGACTGGTGAGATGCCCCTTTCATGTCAGCGGGCAATACTGTCTCTGCTGCCGAAGAAGGGGGATCTCCGCCAGATCTCTAACTGGCGACCGGTCTCACTGCTCAGCACGGATTATAAGATCGTAGCCAAAGCGCTCTCGCTGAGGCTCAAGTCCGTGCTGGCAGAGGTGATTCACCCCGACCAGTCCTATACTGTCCCGGGCCGGAGCATTCATGACAACATTTTTCTGGTCCGGAACCTGCTACACCACGCGCAGAGGACTGATCTGTCACTCGCCCTCCTGTCCCTAGATCAGGAGAAGGCGTTTGACAGGGTGGATTACCGTTACCTCATGCAGACCCTGCGGGAGTTTGGCTTTGGCACACAATTTGTGGGCTTTCTCCGGATGCTGTACGCCTCTGCAGAGTGTCTGGTAAAAATGAATTGGTCCCCGACGGCACCTTTTGTGTTTGGTCGGGGATTACGTCAGGGGTGTCCCCTGTCTGGGCAACTATACGCGCTGGCCATCGAGCCCTTCCTCTGCCTACTGAGGAGGAGGCTCACCGGGCTGGTGCTGCGGGAGCCCAGCATGCGGGTAGTCCTGTCGGCTTATGCCGATGACGTGCTCCTCGTGGCCCAGGACCTAGATTATCTGGAGCGGGCACAAGCGTGCCAAGAGGTCTACACCGTGGCCTCTTCTGCTCGGATCAACTGGTCCAAGTGCTCCGGCATATTGGTGGGTCCCTTACAGGTGGACTCTTTGCCCCCCCGCGTTTCGTAATATCTCGTGGGGGAGCGATACTCTCAAATATCTGGGAGTCTACCTGTCTGCTGCGGAGGACCCAGCCCCAGAAAACTTCAGTGAGCTTGAAGAACGAGTTATTGCTCGTCTGGGGTCATGGGTGTATCTGTCGAGAATGCTTTCCCTTAGGGGAAGAACCCTGGTGATCAACCAGCTGGTGGCCAGTCAGCTTTGGCACCGGCTGATAGCCATGGGTCCGCCCCCCGAATTTATCAACAAGATCCAGAGGAGATTGATGGATTTTCTCTGGATGGGGAAGCAATGGGTCTCTGTGGGGGTTGCGTGCCTTCCTTTGGAGGAGGGTGGACAGGGAGTAGTGTGTGTCCGCTCCCAGTTACACACTTTCCGCCTCCAATACCTGCAGAGATACCTATTCGCGGATCCGTCTCCGCAGTGGTGCCAGCTGGCAACCAGTTTCTTTCGCCAGCTGCGCAATATGAGGTATGACCGGCAACTGTTTATCATCAGGCCTCAGGGTTTAGGTAGAGACCTCTCGGTGCTGCCGGCATACTACCGGGACTTACTGAAGGCCTGGAAATTGGTCTCCGCGACCAGGAAGGAACAGGCGGTGGGGGTTGATTTCCTCGCCGAGCCCCTGCTGTATAATCCGGCAGTGGGGGCTCGGATGTTGGATTCACCCTCTATTTACCGCCGGCTAATCCTGGCGCAAGTGACCAGAGTCGGGGATCTCCTGGACTATGAGCGGCGAGACTGGGTAAGCGCAGAGGTGCTTGCGCCCCGTATGGGTATGCTTACTGCCCGTGTCCATCGTCGTTTGATCCGGGATATTAAATATGCAATCCACCCCGACTCACGCACCTTCATCGAGGGGGTTTTGCAGACCGGAGAGCATTGTCAACCTATCAACTTCAGCTCTCCGGATCTTTGCGTAGAACCCAAACCACGGCAACCCCCTCGGGCTCCTATCTCCCCCAACCTCAGCAGGTTGGGGGATATGTCCCCGGCATGTTTTCGCGGCATGCCGAGGAAAGTCCTGTATTCTCTGGTGCTCCATATAGTGCACTACCTCGCCCTTGTCACCCGCCCAGATACCATCTGGAGGCGGGTATTTTTTGGGAACGAGGGCGAGAGACCCCGGTGGAGAAAGCTCTATTCAGCTTTGGTTCCCCGTCCCGCCGGGGATTTGAGTTGGAGGGTCCTCCACGGTGCACTGAGCACAGGAGAGTACTTGGCACACTTCACGGACTCCCCCGCCGCCTGTCCCTTCTGTGGCGAGCGGGAGTCCGTATTCCACATTTATCTGAGCTGCGCCAGACTGCAGCCCCTCTTATCCACCTTGAGGAGCCTTCTTCTGCAGTTCTGGCTGGGTTTTTCCCCTCATCATTTTATTTTTGGGTGCCCAGTGTCCCGAGACAATAAGCCTAGGAATCTCCTAGTCAACCTGCTCCTGGCAGTGGCTAAGGTAGCCATTTACAAGACCAGGAAGCAGCGTTTGGAGAGGGGGGTCCCAACGAACATCGTGGCAGTGTTCCGGGCGCTGGTGCACTCCCGTATTCGGGCAGAGTTCACGTACGCCGAGTCCGCTGGGACGGTTTCGGAGTTTGCCTCCCAGTGGGCGTTAGGCAGGGTGCTCTGCTCGGTATCCCCCATCATGGGTTCTTTAGAGTTAACCCTTCTTTTTTAAGTGCACTTTTTACAGTGCACTTGTTGATTCCCTTACATATTTGTTTGACTGTTTTTTCTTTGTTCTACTTGGCAACAAGTAGAATTGCTGTTTAACTGAAAGATCAAAATAGGCTGGTTAACTTCGTTGACTCATTCAGAAAGCGAAAACCAGCACACGCCGTCAGGAAAAAGTTTATTTTACTGTGGGAGCTAGCAAACTCAAATTCGCCACACTTGTGGCGATTGGCGACAGGGTTGCCCATCTCGGCACTAGTGCATTAGATTAATTAACAACACAAAAATAGATGTTTAGTATAGTTTGAATTCCACCTCCAAACTCCCTAAGTAGCATTTTAAAGACAGGGAGGTTTTTGACATTTAAAAGTATAATGTTTCAAGATGGTTATGCCTGGGCCTGAGATTTTTTTTTAATACAGAAGAGGTCAGAATGACTTGCAGCACAAAGTACTCACAGAGTAATTAGTTGCAAGCTAGAGTTCAAGGTTTTTGAAAAGCTGATATCTCATGTTAGCATTACTTTACTCTATTAAATATATGAAAATCTGTTAGTCACAACCTTCGTGCTGTACCTGCTACTTCATACAGTGATTTTATCAATCATTTGAATGATTTTAGTTTACGTTTACAGAACGTTTCTTCTCAAAAGAGATGTACAAAGAGAGCCATTCAATTCAGGATTAATCACTATAGCAACTGAAATGTGGTGACGGAGAAGAGGGAGGTTGTATTCCTCTCAGCTTCCTACCAGCTGTCATATGCAACCTCTGCGGCATGAACCCAGGCCAAAATATAGACGTATCCGCACTGAGAAACCATATCTATATTTTGTATAAATTGGTACAAGTATCACACTATAAAAGAAGAACTTAATCCCTCGAACTCGATGACAGACACTTGGCACTCTCTCTGGTGTTTGACAGAGGCGTAACAGGATGCTTTGTAGTATTACCTGGATCAATAGTAAACTCCTCTTTATGTTATTGCAGCGTGGTGTAAATGAGAGGGCTAAGCTTGCTGTCAGTATTGCATATGCAGTGAGGCCCTAAGTACTATAAATACAGAAGGGAAGTTATTAAGAGCACCTTTATATCATATTTGTCTGAGAATTTCAATTTTTAACATTGCTGATATAAAGGCTTTCATTACAGTGCACTTGATTTGCAGTTTGCTTACACTGTTTTGTATTCCGTGAGAAGAGATGGGTCGTTTACAATATGTGCAATGTTTGAAGACAGAATTCCATTTAAATCCATTTCTGTAAAAGCAAATGGATATAATAAGATGTAATTGTATACTAGTGATTCACTTTAAAGCTGCAGTTCATGCTGCCGTTTTAAAAAAATAAATAAAAATTACATTCAATATGTGCATCACCAGGAGAGGGAGTGGCTCAGTGAGTAAAGACACTGACTGGCACTGAGATTTTGAAGCAGGGGAACCTGGTTCAACTCTCGGTGTCAGCTCCTTGTGACCTTGGGCAAGTCACTTTATCTCCTTGTGCCTCAGGCACCAAAACCATAGATTGTAAGCTCTACAGGGCAGGGACCCGTACCTGCAAAATGTCTCTGTAAAGCGCTGCGCACAATTAGCAGCGCTATACAAGAACATGCTATTATTATTATCAATACAATCTGCACACTGACAAGTGATTAGCTAAGTTGCCGATCGATCCGTTCTCCTGTAATCGATCGCTGAAGATTCAGTTTGGGAGTTTTTTAAATCACTGTTAGGGCTGCAGAAGACTACCCAAGATGCAAAGTTCTGTGTGGAAGATCATGTGACCAGGCAGGCACTAAATACAATTGGTGCACTGCTAGAGACAGGGCAGGGCTTTTAAAACAGTTAGATCCAAGAGCTGACACTCCTGAACACCAAAACATGGAGCAGAGGTAACCAAATAGGCTTAACCTTTATTAGTGAGCCTGGTTACCTCTTCACCGTCACACCCATCCCTCTAGAAAAGCTTTCTGCTTTCCGTAGTCATCAATACACAACAAAATACAAACTTTAGTGATGAAATTCATCTTGAAATATTGTCACCTACTGTAGATGCCAAGAAACCTAACTGGGCTTCAAATAGTAAATATGATTTCCATTATCTGATGAAAGAAGCACAGAAAGAAAACTTAAAGGTGGGATTCTATCTAGGGTATTATTAATTTTTTGTACTAGGTTTAAAGTAGGGGGTCTCGGGAAATGAACCTCATTAATTTTAGCCCCGGAACCCATTGCTTCCCAAGATACATACCTCCGAAGATGATGCGTTACTAGTGAATAATATGGCAGTTTAGAGGTCACGCTTCACACGAGCCAATAGGAAGTCGCTATGTCATCCATAGCGACTTCTATTGTCCTGCGCCCCATGGGACTTTTAAACTTGCATGAAGAACTGAGGCACCTTCCGAGTTATGTATCTCAGGAAGCAGGGGGTCTCGAAACTGAATTTAACGAAGTTCAACTCCAGAAACCCTATGCTTCCCACCTAAGGGATTTTTGTTTCCCTGTTAAATGCTCCTTTAAGTCACATTTACAATAAGCAGTACCTAAGCAAATAAAAAGTGCCTTGTAACCATGGAGTTTGACAGAAATGGTCAAGGAGTTGTGGAATAGGTACAAAAAAGTAACACCAAGGATATCACGTTTCACAGAATGATAAATAACCAACGCTGGTTAAGTACAATAGTAGCTTTAAAAAGACATATGTCCTTTGTGTTTAACCTCTTGCTATATTTTCAGATTGCTCCATGGATCAATTATCTGCCTAATATTTTAACCTATTCAGAATATCCAATATGTTATTAATTATATCAATTGTATCTGCAAACACAGTCTCCAAGGTTAGTACATTCCATGTTTTTTTGTCCTTCCTGTAAAGAAACCTTCCTTTGCTGCTGGTGAAATCCCCTAAACCCATGAAAATAACATTTTAAGAAAATAGGAAATGAACATGTAAGCTGCAATACCAAATGTATCCAGCACCCTAACAGTACATATTTCACAGTATAGCAAATGTGCATGTGGTAATATTGAATTATGTTGAAGCATCTTCAGCAGGTAAATCTAGAAATCCCTCCATCTACAGCCACACAAGAACGCTCCCCCAGAGTACCAACAGGAAACCCCTCTCACTTTGTACTTCATCCAAAAACCCACCCTCAGTAGCCTCAAGGGAAATTAACATGGAGATAAAAAAGTGTGGATAAGCAGAGGTGAGAGGGGAAAACCAAGCACACAAGGTCGACAAGCGCGCGCGCACACACACAAACTTTGTTCAGTTTTTATTATTTTTAAGGAAACTGAAATACTTAAAAGTAGCATGAAAGTCGGTGTGTGTTAGTAGCACTATTATAGTAGGTGAACTGTTTCCACATGTGCTGATAGTTGCTAGTCTTTCCAGGTAATCTCCCATGAGTTTAAATCTTACTTTCAAAGAGGTTATAGAAGACTTCGAAAATGCACAATGGCTAATTTTCTTTTCACTTCATGTGTCCCTTCCAGACAAGTCACTAATGTTGTTTAACTTAGCATCAAAACTCTGTGGAGAAGAGACACAGATTTGGAGTTGGTGCAAACTATCACAAACTAGTCTTGCCAGATACAGAAAAAAATGGTTTCTCCTTACCTTTATTCGATGGGCTGTGACATTAGCAGGGAGCTGGGAGAATTGATTTAATTCAAAGACATCTCGCACTGCCCACCGACTCAAGTGATTTTCTGCTTTGCTTGAACCAACCACATTTTGATTTGAATGAATATAAGCTACTTCCTCAACTCCATCTGAGAATAAAAATATGACGTTTCAAAAGATGTATAAACTTAATAATATACATCAATGTTGAAAATTATGCGATTTCTTGAACTCGTCCATTCACTTTAAAAAATAAAAAAAAACCTAGGCCCTTATTCTGTAAGCTGAAATAGCACCGTTTGTGTATTACCACACTTCACAGAATTAGGGCCTTAGAGACACATTCTTCACATCCTGAGAGGTGACTTTTGTGTGTTTCATCCACATTGTTCTTTAACTTGCACAAATACACACCGAGTACAGTATATTCTTTCCCACAGAGAATTAACACAGCAGGGGTCCCTGGCAGTCCCATTCAGTTTGAATGAGACTGCCAGGGACCCTCGCTGTTAATCCGATGGGCCATTAGTCTGTCTGCAGAAATGTCACTGAAATGTTGCAGCATGTACCTGGGTCTTGTTGGTGATTGCCCCAGATTTGTTTTAGTATACTCGTCGGCACTACTGTATGTGGTCACTAGCTGACTGACTAACTTGACTTGGTATTTGAGAAAATGACTCCATTTACATACATATGCCCAAATATATTAAAGTTCTAGTTTGTTTGGCAGTACACAGATTGTGTTTTACAAGTCTATGTAGTCCACTATCTCAATAACCAATTGTGTGTGGATACTCTGATTATTTAAAAGCACTAAGGAAATCTGTCTGCTCTCAGCAACCTCATACAGTAGAAATAATTCAATGCTGATGCTGAAATGTATTGTTGAACAAAATGTCTTATCTTGAAAGCCAACATTTGATTGCAAGATTGGTTTCGATAGTGAAAAGTCAAAAAAGCAAAAATGAATGTATAATCCATTTTCTCTGTATGTTCAAAAGTTTTCTGCATATTCAGAGCACTGCAGTGTTGCCATCTAAATTGTTAAAGCTGTCTTGCCCATAGTTTGCATCTTTTTTAGTTTACCTGTGTCAAAGCATTTCAATGTGATCTGTTATTTAATGTTTGCTCTAATGGCCGATTATAATACAATAAAGTATTTATTTCATTTGTTCATAAAAACAACACAGTGAGTATCAATAACTTTTACAGCTTAACCTGAAATGTGATTAAACCATTCACTGCCAAATAAAACCATTACACTAAATAGATGGAATGCAAACAAGAGCCGGGCGCTTACCTTACGTGTTGTGTCAGGGTGGGGGGTGCAGTATGATGCTTGAATAACAAACCAAATGGAGGTGGTCTCTCACAATGGAGTCTGTTAAGGATCCCTGTGCACAACCCCAGAAAGGGGTTTCCAAAGCCCTTGTGGGATATAGAGAGAGAAAGAATAGGGGGAGCAAAAGGGTTTAGAGCATATTAACCAGCAATAACAATCTTAATACAGGTCACTGTCTCTGGAGTGTCAATATACAGATGATAAATCAATACTCACACGGCCCTGTGTGAGCAAAGTTGCATAGGGGTGTCTTGATTTTGGGGGTCTGGTCTGTCCACGTAGTTAGTGGGGTTAAGGGTATACATAAGTGAAGCAATAACCATAAACACTTACACGGCCATGTGTAAGCACAGTTGTTGAAAGGTATCTGTGGTATACACCTAGATTGCCCGTCCAAAGTAATCCCAGGGGTGCTGTGCACGCTGCTGCTGGCAGGCAGGGGGTTAAATACGGGTCTCCGTCACGGTTCTCCCGTTCTGGGGTTCTTTTCCTCCCCGTTTCAGCAAGGGTAGTGAGTGAGGCAAAATTACAGTGTGATATCAGCAATGATCTTTAAAAACGTAAACGTTTATTAAACATTGAATATTGAATCACAACAAATGCACTCACATAAAATAACACTGTCCCGGCGTGCTCCCGTGGCTGTGGTTCGCAGATGTTCCTGGCCGCACTCTCCTCCGCGTCCGGAGTCGGAATAGATGGCGGTTCCTGGCGCGGCTGTGTCTGCAACTGCTTCCACCAGCTACGGAAGCCCCAATAGTTCAAAAGTCTTCACCGAAATAGAGCTACGCGTTTCGCCGTGTAAAACGGCTTCCTCAGGCTCAAAATGTGGTTTGAAGGGGGTCAGTATATAGGTTTATATAGACCCATGTTAATTAATACTGTTAACAGTTTAATGTTTATTAGATTTATATTTAGCATTTGTCAATGCAGTGTCCTTTCAATGCTACTAATGCCCAATAAATAAACCGAGGGGCTACTATTTCTAAAGCACAGATACTCATTAATTAAAAGGGTTAAATCAATACAATTGTGTCAATGTTTGATCTCTAATTAAAACTCCTAGTTAAGTGGCTGTTCTAGAAGGTTCACAGAGGCTGTTATCTCTGTAGTGTTTCCTTCATGATCTAAAGTGCAATATATATTCTTACCTATCAGCATAACATTTTCCAAAATTTAATACATTACAATTCATCAAAAAATACAGTATGGTCATAACATAAAAACCTAATACATTGCAAAAACACATTTTAATCACTGATATAGTTATAATCTAATTTTCCTAAAAATACAATGTAACACTCAATCTAAAAATGAATAAGTTTTTACTTCTGAGCATAAAACCCGATTAAATTAAAAATTAAAAATTAAGATTTTTTTGGCAATTGACAGTTTTCCTTATATCTAGAAGAAAGATAAAAAAGGAAAGAAAAAAAAAAAAAAAAAAAGGAAGATAAAAAAGATAAAAAAGAGATAAAAAGGGAGTCAGAAACAATAGTAATATGTTTAAGTACTAATCTCAAAATCCCTTATATGTTAGAGGCAGGTTTTTGATTAAAGGAGAAATAGTAGCCCCTCGGTTTATTTATTGGGCATTAGTAGCATTGAAAGGACACTGCATTGACAAATGCTAAATATAAATCTAATAAACATTAAACTGTTAACAGTATTAATTAACATGGGTCTATATAAACCATACTGACCCCCTTCAAACCACATTTTGAGCCTGAGGAAGCCGTTTTACACGGCGAAACGCGTAGCTCTATTTCGGTGAAGACTTTTGAACTATTGGGGCTTCCGTAGCTGGTGGTAGCAGTTGCAGACACAGCCGCGCCAGGAACCGCCATCTATTCCGACTCCGGACGCGGAGGAGAGTGCGGCCAGGAACATCTGCGAACCACAGCCACGGGAGCACGCCGGGACAGTGTTATTTTATGTGAGTGCATTTGTTGTGATTCAATATTCAATGTTTAATAAACGTTTACGTTTTTAAAGATCATTGCTGATATCACACTGTCATTTTGCCTCACTCACTACCCTTGCTGAAACGGGGAGGAAAAGAACCCCAGAACGGGAGAACCGTGACGGAGACCCGTATTTAACCCCCTGCCTGCCAGCAGCAGCGTGCACAGCACCCCTGGGATTACTTTGGACGGGCAATCTAGGTGTATACCACAGATACCTTTCAACAACTGTGCTTACACATGGCCGTGTAAGTGTTTATGGTTATTGCTTCACTTATGTATACCCTTAACCCCACTAACTACGTGGACAGACCAGACCCCCAAAATCAAGACACCCCTATGCAACTTTGCTCACACAGGGCCGTGTGAGTATTGATTTATCATCTGTATATTGACACTCCAGAGACAGTGACCTGTATTAAGATTGTTATTGCTTTTTAATATGCTCTAAACCCTTTTGCTCCCCCTATTCTTTCTCTCACTAAATAGATGGAGCTAGTTATTAATATTAAGGAGAGATTTATAATTGATCAACACTTGTTGTCATGCGCCATCTCTGCAACTGAGAGCTAAACAGATCGTAAATGTGATCTGATTTGTTACGTAAAGTGAAAACTCAGAACAAAAAATTGGTGGTCAGAAAAAACTTTCTGAAACCAGAAGCTAGTTAGCCAACTTGACACAGTGTTTACATTGGAAGCACAGCATTTGCTTTGCTGCAAGATTGCTTTGTATTAAAATTATTACCTAAAATTCTGTCCAAGGAACCAAAATGATCTTCCTTTCGGACAATTCTATCATCCTTGACAAAGTCCTCATGCATTCTGGAAGGATCCGACTGAGTGACTGAATCACTCTCACTTATTGGCCTTTGTGATTTTGACCAAGTCTGAGTTCTGCAATTCTTTCTTTTGTATATCAGGTCTTGATGACTAAACTTAACTTTCTTGATGGGAAGATTGTCATTATCCGAGGATGAAAAGGCATCTATTGTCTGAGAATTATCATCCGCATTCCTTTTCTTATGGGAGGAGTGCTTATCTTGGGTCTTTGTCCGTATCGAATCACTATGGTTACCCAACACATTCCGCTTTGGTATTTCAATGTCATCTGACTCGTCGCTTATATAGTCACTGCTATCACTTGTTCGTCTGCCACCTCTAGCAGGTACAAGAATATCATAATCTACTTCTGAATATTCTGATATATCAGACTCTGTGCTGTATCTTGCAGTCATTACAGCTTTTTTCCTGTCTCCTTGTTCAGGGATTTGGGAGGACAAAATAACATCGTCACTTTCATCTGAGCTGCATTCGGTCTCCTGGACAACATTAGCTTCTTCTGAGAACTGACATTTCTTTTTTCTCCCAGAGTCTGATGAAATGTTCCAGTCTGGTGTATTCACTCCTTTTCTTCGCCCTTTCAATCGATAAGGAGTATTACTCACCTTGTGAAGGCCCAATGTATCTTTAACATTTATGTTGGAATCATTGGGTACATTTGTTTTACTGATTCGTGAAAGATCAGTGTGGTTGTCTTCAGCTCTAGGTTCTCTATCCAGCAATTTAGAAAACCCGCACTGTTGTAATGTCAGCTGTCTGTGACAGTCTGTGTTTGCAGGGCTTTTTCTGGATTTTGCCCTGAAGCTTGATTTTGTTTCTTCACCACTATCACTGCTAAAATCGAAGGTTTCCTTCTCAAACTGTTGTCCGAGTTTTTCATCCACTGTGTCCTCATCGCTATCAATATCTGCAACCTATCAACAGAAGTAGAATCACAGAGAGTTAAACAGATGATGTGATATACAGATGTGACACGATTCAGGTTTCCTCCGTGCGACACTAGTAGCGCGGCCGTGATTGCAGCCAGGCGCGATCACGGCCTAGCACAGAGTGAATGTCCCAGAAAGATTAATGCAGCAGGGGTTCCTGCTTCTGAATGAGACTCACACAGCATTAATCCCACTGGGCCGCCACCAGTCTGTAAGAGCTGTGCAGAGAGATCAGAGAGAAGCAGTCTCTCTCTGTCTCTCTCCACACAGCTGTTACAGAAGATCTCACTATTTTTATTATTATTTTTAGTACAAAAGATTGAAGCAGGGGGTCTCTGGAGCTTTAATTCCTTCAGGACTACTATCAGGCCACAGTCGGGCTCCGTTCACCAGCAGTTTCCTCGCACCCATAGGGAACTTAGATAGCACTGCATCTGCATCTGTATTCAGTAATAGCCAACATCCAGGTTTGCATTCAGCTTTAGGAGACTTAATTAAGTTAATGGTAAGAAATACATTCCTTTAAGTGGTTTAGTTTGGGAGGAGTGAAAGGAAGGCTATTCCAGTGAACACGTGCTAGAAAATTGACAGGATTTACTACCACTCTATAACAATCCCCAATATACAATGGTAACACTGCTTAAGCATTGTATGTCCAGATATAGCCAGTTTCATTATTTAATCTGTGCTGTAGTATGTTCACATATAGCAAAATGTACTATGCAAACGTTGACACTGAATCCAGGGTAAACTCTAAAATTTGTCTATATTCTACGTTTCACTGGGATACATTGTTTATCTGGGGAACAATGTCACTCACCACTTTTGTAATTTACAGAATGCTGGAAATTAAAATGTAAATATTTGATGTATTCTTACTGTTGTCTCAGGGATGAACCACACTGTTGTGCAATTGTTTATGGAGAAGCACAAGCCTATGAAATATTACAGTACTAAGGGAATATTGTGGAATTACACCCCATTGTAGCGTGTCCTGGGTAGCTAATTCTTGACGTCTAAGAAAAAGTAACGCCTTACCAATAATTGCAGAGTATATTTAATTTTGTGTTGATGCTTTTAGTGTATAAACACAGTACATTATTCCACATTTAGAAGCCAGACTTAAAATAAATACCTACAAGTATAGCCCTTTTTAATGACTTCTCTGTTAGTTATCAATGTTAGATTCTGGAAAGCATGAAAAGTTTTAGCAGAATATTTTTGCCTACTCTCCATGTAGGACTGGCTGGCGACACTAACCTACAGTTTTGAATCTTATACACTTAAGACGTACAGTACGTTGATGTATAAAGTGAGGATACAGCATACTGTACACACTGTAGATTTATCCTATGTAAAATGTATTTGATGATAACCATTAGCATTTACCACCATCAACTCTGTTGTATGCAAAGAGGTATGAAAATTCTAGCTCCAGGGAATAAAGAGCTTTTTATCCAATCAAGTTTCCTGGCAACGTGTGTGATTTATAGCATGAAATAATTCATTCTGCATGCAACCTTCCAACTTTTCAAGTTATATGACTTTTCAAACTAAACAACTTTATAGGCCAACTACATAACATAACCAAGTTATTTGTAAGAAAAACATACAACAGGGGTGGGCCAAAGCTTCAGTAAGGTAGAGCCCAGACATCATTCCAATAAGTAATTAACAGGCACGTTCTATTCGGGTTTAAACATTGTGGAGTTCAATGGCCAAATAAAATTGACAGAGAAGCATCAAAGTACATGCCAGTAACACACCTTCCTAGCAACATAATGCTGTTCCCCCTGTCATTGAAGTGATTTAATAAAGCACAATTACTTTTCAAAACAGACCCACAATAAATGATCAAATGTTGAGTCACAATATGGTTAAAATATGATCAAATTAATAGCCTACAGCTTTTGTGAGTTTTGCACAGCGTGCAATTCCCTTCAAGGCATTACATCACTGAAGCCCATTTTTTCTAAGAAAGGCAACATGCTACTGTACAATGGTCCTTTGAATTTCACTTGTTATTTAAACCTCCAACATCTTTTCGGAGTAGACTTTGATTTTTTTTTTACAGCAGTCTAGAGAACTTAAAAACACAATGAAAAAGTGACTATACCTTTCGGTCCATTCTATGAGTAAACTGCATCAAGTGGACTATGATGGAGAGTTTAAACTACAGATGCCAAGGGTGGAGAACTTGAGTCATTACCCGCTGTTAAAGGTTATTAATAGGTGATCAAGGCTATAGCACTTTTGTGAATACAGTAAGTCCTCATTTTACGACGCTTCGTTTTACGACGAATGGCTTATCCGACTCTGTCCAATGCATCCCTATGGCCGGTTTTACAACGCCAAAATGGCTTATCCGACGCTCTTACGACGCTTTGCAAAGTTGCAACATTATGTCAATCAGAAAGCTGCAGTCAGGGAAATCATCCAGATCAGTCTGTGTGAAGGTTTTGTGGTGTATTTATGCGTTTAAACATGTCTAACAGTTTTATTATACAGTTCTGGATTCAATAAATAGAATTTTTACATCATAATGTATGTGTGTGCAGCATAATCTAATTGCTTGAGTAAAATATTTTGTGTATTTTAGCATAAAAAATGCCTTCAGGAACGGAACGTTTGATTTAAACTGGGTTCCTATGGGAAAATGTGATTCGCTTTACAACGCTTCGCTATCCGACGCCATTTTGAGTAACACATTGTGTCGGATAACCGAGGACTGCCTGTATAACACAAATGCAAGTCTTAAACACTATAGGAGAGGGGGCTCCTAGAGCACATTGGGGGGGGGGGCTTTGTAGTAGAGGATGTGAGGAAAGAATTACAGAAGCATAGTTACGGAGATCACCAGCCTCATCTATACATTTTCTAGTGTTTAATAGGACTACCAAATGAGGTTAAATGGCCCCTACACGATGGTTACTTTGTAGTAACCAAATTGTATAGTAATCTGCCCTTTCAGTGCAACAGCCACATATGGAAACTAAGCGACCTATGACCAAATCGTGCTATGGCAGTGACTCACAGGGGTGAGGTGGCAGAGCGATGTGAATATATGTAATCTAGACAGACATGCTCACACATCTGCAAAACTTTGGCATAATGTTCATTTGTAGACTGCTTTTGCAATCTTCTCATCTGTTTTTATTTCTAGTGAGCTACATAAAAAATGTATATTTAGATTGTGGCAGAGACACATCGTAATGATCAGCAGGCGGTAAAACAGGACAGAGCTGTAATAACTATGACACACTAATTAAAATAAGGCAATTTATTATCAATGTGTCATCAATTAATACCACAGAATGTTCCACATTTCATAAGTTACTTTTCTTATGAAGGCACAAATACATCTCTATACCCTTCATGTCTACAGGGCTTTTCATTTAAAGTTATGGTTCTCAAATCATGAACTAAAACTTTCTAACTGATCTATGACCATTCTTTTTTTCTCTCTCTCAATATCTTAAAGTGAATTATAAAGATTTTTGTTTTTATCTGGCTAGCCACTGTTTGTTTTGACATTCCTCACCCCAATAGACTACAGAAAACATATGCTATTGTTTGCCACAATGTTAGGTGTTATTGGTCACTTTATATAAGGACAACCCAAGAATAAAGTTTGGCAAAACCATTTTTAGCACAGAAGTGATCATTGGGGTTTTTGGGGATGTTTATCATGCTTCAAATAGTTCTTCATCAAGCACTATAGAATTGAATTACACTTTTGTTTGCATATGTGTAAAAACATTTGTTTTGTGCATCAATTAAAAATGGACATGATTGTGTAAAGGTTATGGGTTATTTACTAAGTGGTGCCCTGAAGACACCTTATAGTCCCCTCACTGGAATGGGCATTCGTATGTCTTCTGGTGCCGCAAGATGTCTTGTGGAATAACATCACTTAGTAAATATACAGTAGGTGTATACTGTAGCTTTACCAGATCTTTTTAATGCACACCTTCTTGATCATTTATGTTCTTCCTTACCTTTAAATGAAAGGGTTTTAATTCCTACGGTATAGTAAATAAACAAAAATGTATTGAACTGCTTATGACTTTAATTAATAATACTTTCACAACCACAAGGAAAGAAAAAGAAATCAGCTTACCCTTCCTGTGCTACTTGCCATAGATTTCTGGCTGACATACATAGTGGCACTTACGACTCCAGCTTCCACTTGACCTTCACGCTAGACAAGGCAAAATACATACAGCAAAAGTTGAATGATTAAAGTAGTTATGTATTGACTCACCACTGAAAAGGCCTGAAATGCAATGCAAAGTGCATTGCAGTACTGATGTTTATAAAGAAAACCCTGACATACAGTATAATGCATATGATATATCATCATGTCTGTTTTAATAGGTGAATATTATACTTTACCCTTATTTTCCAAATCATAGGAGTGACATCTACAAGACTTAAATATTATAAAAAACCTCTACCTGCTTAAGAAGATACAGTTCATTAACATAAAGCAACCAAAAAAAACAAAATAATGGAAGAGGTACTCTCCCTCCCCCTTCATTATCCAAACTTCGTAATGTCCAACCGTTAAATCCCTTTGTTAAGCATTACTGTACCTTGTTACTGTAAGTATATGTTTACTGTTTGGATGTTTAAACTTACTTGTAAAAATAATAAAAGGAGTGCCTTATGATAACAATTGATGTATGCTTTCTACATTAAGTAAATATGTTTAACTATATTACTTGCCATTTATAATATTTCCCTTTGAACAGCTACAAGGGACAACTAAGTGACATTGATAGTTAATCACTTAAAACGATGTGACTGATCACTTTGTAAAATGACTTGCATTCACGTAAAGTTTGTATGCATTGTAAATTTTAATCTAGCATCGGTTTTATAGCCCTCAGCTCTGCCTAAGTACTTTTCCCCACCCAAAACCTTATCCAATTATTGAGTGAACAATTCAGATTACTTCATCACCTGTAGACTTTTTAATCAAAAAGTGTATTAAAACCTGTATGTTTTATAAATTATTTTTAAACAAGTCACCGCTCTTACTGTAATTCGATTTGGTCCTATTTAGGAAAGCATTTTTAAGGTTTCAGTACACATTCTGTAACCCATTATTTGTCATCAAGAGACAGAATCAAGAAGGTATAAGGAAGCCTTTCTGAAGTATACAGATAAAAGCAATGAATGAAAAGTGAATGTACAGGCATTCATTTGTATTTAATTGGTTAGGCAATGTACAGTTCAACAGATGTTTATTCCAGTTATTAACTATAGTGACCCTAAACATGGTACACCATCTCAGACCCGCCTCACATAATAGGACAATCTGTTCTAATATATAAAACATGTTATTCTGTTATATAACTACAAAGACCATCCTGAATTAGGGGGATTGTCCTTGGAACCAATAAAAAAAATTCTCTCATAAAAATATCTTGATTTTGTACCCTCTTCCCACCAAAGTACCAACTAAGTACCATTCTCACCAAACTAAGTACCGACCGTAAAAAATGGTTGCTATTCATTTCATTCTGTTTGTTTTAAATATAAACTCTAAAAATGAATTTAAAAAGGTATTATTAAAAGGTCACCTCTTTCTACCTGTTGAGATTTTCTTCTTTTAACTTAAAATAAAACAAACAAAAATCATTGCATTTTGGGTGAGAATAAAATGTCAGCCAGGATGCATTCCATATTTAGATCTGGCACACAAGACAACGTGGTGGAATTTACATGTGTTCCACAAGCAGTGTGAACACAAAGGGGAGCACGGTTTGTACTAGAGCAGTTCTCTGGAGACCTGCGGAATCTATTACAAATGTGTTGTGAACCCAGAGAACCCCAGCAAGACTATAATAGTTGTTTTTTTGTTTTGTTTTTTTTTTAACAAACTAATACATTATGTCTGTATCAAATATATAAATTAAAAAGTTGCAATGTGACATTTAATAGCTTTTTAGTATTACTATATTACATGAACCATACAGTAAAACAATTGTGCTGCTCATGGTGGTGGGTGGGACGATAAAACATTCAAACACCACCACAATTTGTTCATGCATTATTTCATTTTTACAGAAAATAAATGTTTTGCTTAAGGATAAAATTGACCACTGCCTCACCTCTAAAATATCTCTGGTCAGGCAGGTCCCTTGTGTTCTCAATTTGAACAGGTTGCGGACACCAAATAGCTCGCCTTGATGCTCCTTCGATCCTTGAACTGCCTTAAAATAGCGCTTGGCATTCTCACTTCCAACTACCACGCAGTGAAGTTGCTATATTTCACACAAAAAATATTTCCTAATTAACCACTTTTCTCATCTTAATATTTCTATATCTACATAGCTACACAGATGTATAGGGTGTGTGTGTGTGTGTGTGTGTGTGTGTGTGTGTGTGTGTGTGTGTGTGTGTGTGTGTGTGTGTGTGTGTGTGTGTGTGTGTGTGTGTATATATATATATATATATATACAGCAGCGGCAGCTTTTATTCGAGTAAAAGCCGCCGGCTGCATGCGTCTGGGAAGCGGGTAGCCGCGGCGCGTGGCGGCGCACTGTGACGTCACAGTAACATGCGCGCCCGGCTTCCCCGTCTTCCCCGTCTTCCGCAGGCTTCCCCGACACCCCTGGAGATCAAATTAAGGTAAGCGGGGGTGCGGGGAAGCAGAGGGGCAGAGCAGAAGCCGGGTTCGGGGTCCGGAAGGGGGGGTAAATTGCACGTGAAGAGGAGGGGGGGTGCGTGGGGGAAACGCGGCGGCGCGCGTTTATTACTGGCGGCAGCTGGGGTAGATCCCGGCTTGCCGGCGGCATTCAGTGCAATAAAAGATGTCGCTACTGTATATATATATATATATATATATATATATACACACACATTATTATTTTTTACACACTGTATATATCACTGTAGTGCAGTGAGAGGGGGCTTCTTACAAAATAATTCTGTAAAGAGGGTAAGCTACATAAACTGTAAGGTTACATATGTAAGCAAAAATATAGCTGTAGCCCCTGTAATGTTCCCCACTGCTGAGGATTGCCGCAGGGAAAACTGCAGCATTCCCTGGCTGTAGACGAATGTGAAGCTGCAGCAGCTTTCCACAGATGCACCTTCTGAGGAATTGAAAGTGCTTTTTTTCCCCCTATGGTTCGGGGGAAGCTTCATCTGTATAATGAAACCAACAATAGCATAAAATTAAGTATATTAATAATGATGTCATGATTGAAAACAAACGCTCATTTACTTTACTGATTAAATAAAGAGGATGCATATGCCCCAACATATAGACATTTTCTGTCCAAAATTTCAGTAAACTTTATACGTTTACTTAACAGGTGACTTAATGATCTATTACCAGAACACAACAAATGTGTTAAAAAAACAAACAAAAAAACATGTTAATTATAAATATTTTCATGTATAGGTGCAATCTTGCATACCAAAACATAATTGCCCAATTTTACTAAGCAGTGCTATGTCATAAAACACTTTATGGTTCATTCATGGGCCCTATGGTGTCTTCCAGCTCTTGAAGGTATCTTATGACATAGAAAAGCTTAGTACATATGGCAAATGTATTTGAAATAAAGAGAAAGCATAATAAATGTCTCATCCTCCCTATATTTTATAGCATTTGTCTCGAACTAAAAACAAATATTCAATTTTCATGTGTAGGTCAAAAGGCTTATAGCCAAACACCACTATTTAAAAAAACAACAAAAAAAAACAACAAAAAAAAACATATAATAAAAACACATACTGCTCAGTTCTTATAAGAATTATTATTATTACTATTATTATTTTTTAAATCACAGTGGATATGATTATTAAGCAACCTTACATATGTTTATACAAATAAAAAGATATTGTTAGGATGAATTTGCTTTACATCATAAATACAAATCATTGTACAGTTAAAGTCCTCAAACCAATGTTTTTGTTTAAATAGGACTTCTTTTATTATTATTTTTAATAAAGATTGGAGGATTGATTTTCAAAATTTGAATTTTGAAAAAAAGGAAAGTGCTTAAAATAGTGTACATTTACATATAATTAAATGTCAATGCTAACATTTTTAAATTGGTGCTCATTTAAAAAAGTACCAAAGGAAAATATAAATATAAATATTAACCAACACATGTTTAATTATTATTATTATATTAAAGAGTTGTAACACATATCGTAGAAGGCAAATATATGTATATATATATATTTGTAAACTTAAAGACTTAAAAGACAGTATAGAATAACTAAATGCATTTGCATATATTATGCATCTATCCTACTTAGTTCACCTCCACTCATTAGTTGGTGGTCATCATTGGTTCTTTTGACATTTGATTTATTATTAGATTTATGGATTGTGTATTTTTGTATATATATGTTTTGTGTTTTATGTTTTCATGTTTGTATGCTGAGACACCATTCACATTGATTCCATTGCACATGTCTATTCTATTATGTCACTGTACCTTTAAACTATTTATATGTGGACATTCAGAGACTAAGGCACTACTTTTTTACCCCTGAGGAAGGAAGCGCAGTCTTCCGAAACGCGTAGGGTGGTCCCTGGTATCACTGTGCGTTCCAACAGCTAACCTGTTCCCCACAAGCCGTGATGTGCAGCTTCTTCACTGGAGCATTTTTTAATTTGCCGCCATTAGCTCCCCACTTCACCGCGAGGAGCTGGTGTCATTGCGGCTATACTTCTCCTGGCGCCGGGCGCTTCTGCGCTTGCTCACACCACGGAGGACGGAGGGAAGGCGCTCAGACCGCTTGCTCTGCCCCTGTGAAGCATGGACAGCCGCTACATCCACTGATTCTCTAGATTCTAGACGACTACACGTGGCAGACGCCAAAGGGATGGACTGGAGCTGCACCAGTGTTGTATGAGAGGGGATACTCTCCGATTATCCACTGCCTGATACCAACTAGGCTCCGGTAAGCGGGCATTTCAGCTAGCTACAGGATACCATAGGGACTTTTTTCATTGTGTGTTTTTAGTTGCACTGAATTATCAGTTGTTGTATTAAATGCCTTTTTTTACATTTCAGTCATCTGTTTGTCTCAGCATTTGTTAGTCTATAGTGTTTGTTAGTGGTGTCATATGTTTTTTTTGTTTAGTGTCATTTACTGTATTACACTATGTTTGTTTTTAATTCTTTTTCATGATTTGACCGCCTACACGAGGAAAGCCATAGTGGACATCACCTTCCATCTGGCTGCTTATATCCTTTTATTCAGTGTGACTTGGGGCCTAGCGCCATAGATATAACATATTCTTTCTCTTCACCCACCCCCGCTACCCACAATAAACACTAATACCCACCTCCTCTACCCCCACATGTATAGGTGATTGATACCAGAGGCCGCAGGTGTCCAGGGGTCCTCAGGTGGTCCCTGTGCGTATCCAGGGGTCCTCAGGTGGTCCTCGCGAGTGTCTGTGGGCCCTCGGGTGGTCCCCGCGGGTGTCTGTGGGCCTTCAGGTGGACCCCGCGGGTGTCTGGGTGTCCTCGGGTGGTCCCCGTGGGTGCCTGGGGGCCCTCAGTGGTTCCCATGGGTGTCTGGGGGCCTTTGGGTTGTCCCCACGTGTTTTACACGCGGGTGTCCGGGGGTCCTCAGGTGGTCCTCGGGTGGTCCCTGCTGGCCTGCGGTACCAATACTGTTCCTTGAAGTGACGTCACATCCTTTTGAACTAATGTAACCTATCACATGGTACAGCAACCAATGGGATTGAAGATCACATTGGCTCTAATGCCATGTGATATGGCCATGTGGTTTGAAGGATGTGACGTACCTCCCTTGGCGATGATGTCACATCCAACACAAAAAACAGAGGTGGGCACATGATGCAGCGTCCAATCAGATTGGAGCTGTACCACCTGACCTAAAAAAGTGATGTCACAGACCATATTTAAGGCTTTGACGCCTCATTTTCCGTCAAGAAGCCAACGTGACAACATCGTGTTGTGGATTTACCATGGGGCTTTGTGGACTAACAGATGAAGATAGAAGATTACAGAAAGCAAAAAATAATTACAGATGAAGAAAGAAGGTGATAGAAGATAAAAGAAAGAAGAATTTTATTACCTGTTCTGGATCTTCAAGGTGGATGGTGTTGGATTGTCTTTGATGACGTCGCGGTACGAGAGCTTCCTGATACCTCTGGATTTGGCGGGCTAACGCTTCTAAAGTAAAATATTGAATTTATGTAATTTTTTTTTACAGGTTTGATTGCATTTTTGCATTTTCATGTTTTTTATTGCCCATTGACTGCTAATATATTAATCTGTGCCTGTTTAGGGTATAGAGCAATACAGTGATAGCCAGTGCATTTTTGGCAAATGCTTGTTTTCTATTGAGTGTTATTTTTTCTATTTCTCTTGATTGTTTGGATTAAATAGTTTGTAATTTGGATGGCTTGTTTGAATGTATTTTTTCTATTGATTGGCATTTTTAATACATTAATGCTTTTGTTGGCTCCTTGTTTTAATTGATGTGTTGGCTAGTGGTTTTATTAATTAATTGCTTTGTTGGTTACTACTTAAAATTAATTTGTTTAGTGTTTTTATTAATTAAATTTGTTGTCTAGTGCTTTTATTTATTGAATTGTGGTGTTTAGGTGCTTGTGTATGTTTTATTATTGTGTATTTTGGGCATTCATGTATTTTCATTAGGGTGACCATTGACTGCTATAGTGGCTTATCATGCCCATATTATATGGGTATGATGTACCACTATGCCAATCAATGGGTACAGGGTGAGTATAGTGGTTCTGTGGTGGGTGGTTAGGCCTCCCGTGTGGGTAGCGGGGGAGGGTGGTTTAACTCTGTAATTACTATAGCGGTTATTAACCGCTAAGGTGATTAAGGGGTTAGAGGCCATTAGATTGTATTATTTATTGGTGTGAGGATTCGCCATCCTGAGGGCCGGAACTCACCTCCCCATTCCATTCCGTCAGGCACTCAGGAGGCGCGATGCCATGGCGGTTCCACTACCCGCGCGTGGACGACACGCAACCGGTCTGTCCCTCCGTGGGTTTCGCGTCCAATCTCTGCCTCCGCTCTGACATGCGGCCTGCTTGTTCGGCCAGTCTCCCCTCCAGATCGCTTCCCAAGCTCCGCCCCCGTCCTGATGATTGACCCGCCTCCAGACTTCGCTCACGCGATGGGCATGGGCGGTGCGCGAGTGGCGCGCGACCGAGTCGCCACCCTGACGTCGGTGATGCGCGCGGGACGTAGCTCCACCCCAGGTCTAATCAGGCTGTACAAATGGGCGCACCTGCGCAACCCAGCAGCTATCCGCGCATTCCTTTTGGTTCCGCCCTGACTTCCCATTGGAGGGAGGTTCCTTATATACCTGCCTTGCTCATTCACTCATTGCTGAGCATAACCTTGTGTGACGCTGTGCCTTGCTACATCCCTGCCTTTTACCTTGTTGCATCCTGCCTTGTTCCTGCTGCTGCCTGATCCCTGCTTCATACCTGGACTCTGCATCTCTACTCTTCTGACCTGGCTTACGTACGACCATTCTGAACTCTCTACTCCTGACCTCGGCTATCATCGCAACGATTATTCTCCATTCTCCAATCCTGACCTTGGCAAAGTACCCCAACGATCCGCTACTCTCCAATCCAGACCCAGGAGAGATTTGTACAGGGAGAGGCGGCTCTCTCTGATCAGCTCTCTCTCTCTGCAGCAGAAAGGAATTGCCGGGTAAGGCCTTTTCAGAGAGGCAATCTTCAAGTCACCGGCTACTCGCCAGTTTTGTGAATTTTGCTATCACAGGTAATCGGGGCCTTCATGAATACCGTGATAGCAACACTCACAAAAACAGCGATTTAAATGGCCCGGCGAATTATTTTTTTAACGCTTAGTGCATAGGCCCCTTTATCTTTTTGATAATGAACGAATTCCACTTTTAGCATCACAATTACATTACAAAATTAAAAAGAGAAGTGGGAACTGTGAAGTCGCCTGTATGTACTATACAAGGTTCCACAAACTGCATTGTCATGAAAGAGATTAGGTAAAGATCATAAAGATCCTCCAGCGTATAAGGCTGCAATGGAAAGATTAGGGCAATATTTGCTATGAAGTCTTCTGCCAGAAGACACCTTCCAGCACCGGAAGAACACTTAACAATGATTTAAAAAATACATCGATAGTTAACTCATTGCCTATACACTACTCTTACTTTATTGATCATGTCTCTTTAACTTACGGGTTATTCCGTCTGGCCATTTTTTTTGCATTAAGGCCCGAAAAGCAGGTACAATGGACCATACCGTATTTACTAAGCCACATTCCAGCGCCAGAAGGTACCTTATGGGCCATTCAGGTGAATTGGCTGTCAAATGTCTTCCAGTGCCGGTAGGCATTTCATTGCATAGCACAGCTTAGTAAATATGTGCCAATATGTTTGCAGCTGAAAAGGGTCACTATGGCTATTATCTACAGTAATAATGGTTGGAGATACAGTGTGAAATGATTGATGGCAGACAGAATATCAGCCGTCTGCAAAGTTACTGGCTTATATCTTTGTTAACCAGTAACTAAAGGCTCCAAAAAAATGTAAGTGTCATAATTAAGCTCAAATATGTTGTTTGCTAAAGGAAAGATTTATGGCTAAATAATAACAATAAGTAAAGCATCACAGTGTGTAGAGATATCTGGTTTACAATGAACAAAACTTGCAGTTACAAAGTATTTACATTCCACTGTGCCTGGAAAAATAGGCAAACATTTTACAATTAACATATATAAAAGGTCTTCTTAGAATACACAAGACATTTGCTTTGTTCTCTTTTGATCCTAAAATGTGTACACTTTGTTTTATAGGTTATTTGCCTTCTAGATGTCTTAAGGTAAATTGACAAGTTCTATTATATCAAAATCTGACTCCATGCAGAAGAAACTAGGACTGTTCACAAGAGTGCACATGTTTGTAGTGGCAAATCTAAAGGGATCTGTTATCCAGACATGTCATAAAAATCTGTTAACAAACCACTCATTCTCCTGACATGCAGGCACAATGCATGCAATTATCAAATTAGTCTATCTAGCATTTTTCAAAACAAAATTAATATGTTAGTACATTTCTGTCAAGCTGATCACAAACAATTTCCCTCGAAATAGATGAGCTCAAAGAACCGCCATAAATTCTTGTATAAATAATATTTTCCATGCAAAACTTTATGAAATACGTAAATATCTAAAACAGTGGTGGCCAACTCCAGTCCTCAAGGGCAACCAACAGGTCAGGTATTAAGGATATCCCTGCTTCAACACAGGTGGCTCGGTCAGAAAGACTGAGCCACTGATTGAGCCACCTGTGCCTAAGCAGAGTTATCCCCAATACCTGGCATGTCTGGTGGCCCTTGAGGACTGGAGATGGTCACCCTTGATCTAAAACAGCGGGGCGCATCCCCGGAGACTGTCTTCAGGGGGCGCGGGGTTTACAGAGGCCCACACGCTTCCCGAAGGCACTTAGATTAAGTGCTATGGCAACGCGGCGTCATTTAGGTCATGTGACATCACGTTGCCAAGCTGCCTGATGTAGTGTTCTTCTGCATAGTCTGATTGTCAGTGAGCAACAAAGGGTCAAGCAGAAGGAAGGAAAGACAGGAATAAAAAAAAGTAAGAAGAAAAAGAAAGCAAGAAAAAAAGAAGGAAAAAAAATAAATGTGCTCAAAACAAAAAAATGGCGCTCGGAAATTATGTGAAATTGTATCAAATTAAATTAATACATTATAGAGTTTAGGGAAAGTACTAAATGTGTTTTATGTATTATGTATAATAGTTCGGGTTACATTTTTCACAAGACGATTCATGTTCAGCATCTGTTGTCTGTCTTACATAAAGAAAATTTTATAATTGATGTTATCTTACCTGTTTGTAAACTTGCCTTAAGTATATCATCTCTTCCACAGTGCCCAAAGATATTAGCCTAAAAACTTTCACATCTCTGCACTGTCCTATTCTGTAGGCTCTACAAAAAAAAGTATTTATTTTTTCAATTTTACGCGTTTAACATATTTGTATTTTAAAAGACTTGTGATACAGCGCCTCAGGTGTTACAGTGAATTGCTATACAGGCATACCCCGCATTAACGTACGCAATGGGACCGGAGCATGTATGTAAAGCGAAAATGTACTTAAAGTGAAGCACTTCCTTTTCCCACTTATCGATGCATGTACTGTACAGCAATCATCATAACTGATGTAAATAAAACATTTGTAACAGGCTCTATAGTCTCCCTGCCTGCGCACAGCTTCAGTACAGGTAGGGAGCCGGTATTGCTTTTCAGGACGTGATGACAGGCGCATGCGTGAGCTGCTGTTTGCCTATTGGGCGATATGTACTTACTCGCGAGTGTACTTAAAGTGAGTGTACTTAAAGTGAGTGTACTTAAAGCGGGGTATGCCTGTATATCTGATTTTCTGTAAACCTAGACAATTTCCTAAATTCAAGGACCATCACAGATAACAAACCCGTGCATCTGCATGTTTTCCACCAAATCAGTGTCAGATTTCCCATTAGGTCCGGGCCTAAGGCGGCAACATTTTGGGGCCGCAGAAATGTCCGTCCCCTTAGCATTTGCAGCGCTCTCTGGCCAATCGGACCTAATGGGAAAGCACTTACTTACCTGTGCCGACCACCTCTGCTCTGCCGCCCTGCTCTGCTTCAAAATCGAGCGTCAAATTACTACATCCCGCCCCCCCATCCCCCACCTTTTTTCCCTCTTATTTTAATATGTAAGCATGTGACAATGTAATTCTACATTCTTACCTAAGCTGCCAATCATTTATTGTTTGGTTCTCCAGTTGTAAATCTGTAAAAATCCTGATTGTATAGCTAACATAATGGTCACCTTTTAGTTTCAATCAATCCTTCAGTCTGTGTAATTCAGCAGCAACAATGTACAGTACAGTATCCTTACTGTGTATTGCCAAGGTAACATTATTTACTGTTACAGTTTACAGCTCAAATTTCTGGGACCATCGGCAATAAATGATCACAAACAAGAAAGTGTTGCACAATCTTGCACTGATGGGAAAGTGTGCTAAAACCTGCTATAGAAATCAAAAGATGCTTTAAAACTCATTAAAAATGGCATTAAGATTTGAATTAAAAAAAAAACAAAAAAAAGGAGTCTAATACAAGAGAACTGATTTATTTAAAAAAACAAAAAACAAAATAAATATTTAAGATTTCACGTTTTGCTGCTTTAAGTTATTTAACAGGACGTTAACCTACAGTATAAGCCCCGCTAAGACCAACTATGCATAGGACAATAATATACAGTTAATATGGCCTTTTAAAGGGTCTAGCTTGGTGTAATCCAACCATTACATGGTGATATTATTATTTTTTTTTAATTACCATTTTCCCCCGTAATTCAAAACCTTTTGATGAGTTTAGGAAAAATCAATACACGGGGTCGAGAGGAAATCTGTAGCTATACCATGGAAAGGATGAAGAGCACATTTATATAAGAACAAGGTATAATGTGTTTGAAGATAATGCAATGAAACAGTTTGACAAACAACTGTTCTTAAAGTTTTTTGTTTTTTTTTAATAATCAAAGGATTGTGCCACTGTGTAAACGATACGATACCTGTCAATGGCTTGAAGATCATTGGCTGGATTCCAGGTTGGATCAAAGACTACCACAACATTGGCACCAACAAAATTCAGTCCTAGTCCGCCAGCCCTTAAAATTGGAGAAAAAAAAAAAAGATATTTTCACTGCTAAGAGCAGAGGGTGCTAAGGAACGTATGTGCGTTTTCTACATACCGTATATGCCCAGATTCATGAAGCAGCATTAGTCTATTTAATATGACGTTAACCTAAGTTAATCCCTCCAGTGCCGGAGGGGTCACGCCCCCACTGTATCACAAACCCTCTGGCAAATCCTGATCAAGTGATCACTTTGCAGCGATCACACGGTCATAACGTCACCACGGTGATGTGAACAGAAGAGGCAAATAAAATCAATCTCCCCAAGAAAATTACCAAAAGAGGAATGATAGCTGGTATGACAAAGGCCCCTGGCGCACCGGTCTCCTGACGCCCAAGGTACAACTATAGGGCACTGAAGCGATTAATGCGTATTAAAATGAACGCAACAGTCACTGAAGCAAATAATGGTATTAATTCAGTTTTACTCCTTTTAAAAGATTAGCGTTATTTTTTACTCCCGTTATATTACATGAGATGCAAATGAGCTAATTAGAGCCTAACTCATATTCACTGAGTAGTGTTGTGGTTACCTCTGGGGAAATAAAGATTAGTTATAGATGTCACTCGTAAGATCTATACAATTCCAGTAACTGAATTGGAAGATTTATTGGTAGGACACTTAGGGATTCACAAAATGATCAATAATTCATCAAAAATAATTATCACAGGGGGCGTGGTGAAGCGCGATAGCAAGATGGCTGCGGTCCAGAGGAGCTCTGCCGGCGATCACGCATACCAGAGCCCGGGGACACAATTAATCCTAACTGAAGGGAGAAATAAGACAGGATGGGAGCTGCAAAATCTCACGCTTGAGCGATGGCCCCGAAAGCGCGCCGCACAGCCACCTCTAACTTCTTTAAGAAGCAGATGCCGGTAGCGACAGCTGCATCCCAAGATAGCAGCTCCCCCACGTGGCCATCTAGATCCTGGGACAGATGGGAGAGTAGGTCAGCATACACCCCTGATAAGGCAAAATATGCTTTCGCTTATGCAGGACCTGAAGACAGAATTAAGAGAGACTTTTCACACTGAACTGAATAGGTCCATGGACAAATTTAAAACAGAGCTGACAGCCCTGGGGGAAATTACTGATTCAGTAGAACGCAGTCTAGGGGGAATACACCAATTCCAGACAGAGGTTGAGCAAGAAATACTGCTATTGCATAGACATGTTATTTGAAAAGGCTGAGGATAGTGAAAACAGATCCCGCCGCAATAATTTACGCATTCAAAATATCCCGGAGGAAATTGATGCAGTTAAATTAGACCCAAATTTAACCAGCCTATTCCAGATGCTCTTACCGAGCATTAGACAACGATCATTTGGCTATGAACAGGGCACACAGGGTGTTAAAGTCAAGATACGCCAACCCATCCAAACCAAGAGATGTAGTGGTCAGACTCCATTACTACAAAACTAAAGAAGCCATCTTAGAAGCCAGCTGCAAGAAAGTCCTCACCATTGACTACTAAAGACGACATCCTACAAATCTTCACTGATTTAGCACCAGCCACCCTCCAGAAAATGCGAACCCTCGCCGAAACTACCTCTATCTTGCGTAAACACCAAATAAGATATAGATGGGGTTTCCTTTGTAGGGTGATTGTCACACAAAATGGACAAACTAAATCTGCAGCAACTGGTCATGAAGCTAGAGCTCTACTGCTACACCTGGGTAAACAAGGCCCAGAACAAAGCGGGCAGACGTCGCCAAAAACACTGGAGCGGACTAGACCCCCACCGGCAGACTGGTCCACAGTGGATAGAGATAAGCGGAAGTCCAATAAAGCAAGTTTATTACCTGCAGAACTAAGTAGAATCCTTTGAGACAGTCTGTAATTATTTGCAAGGGTCTAAAAATATTCCATGTGGGGGTCTTCCCACGTGCCAATGGGTGCCAGCCAATTAAGTTTTCTTTTTAGAATCTAGAGGTCTTCGACTCCTGGACGGTTAAAATGTTTGAAAGTTTGATTGTTAAAAAGTTAAATTGTTCAAATGTTTGAAATATTTCTTAAAATAACAATAATACCTGTATGTTTGATATGTTCCCTCACAGCTGATGGATGAGCAGCAGATATTAGAGACCAAACTATGGACCAAAAAGAGCTCTCCGTTGCTGCTCTAATGTCCAGGTATAGTGCGCAAGGAGAAAAAAAATCAGCTAATCCAGATCACTAATAATTCTGTCTAGAAGGCAGTGGGTCTGCACAGAAGCCAAGTTCTCCAGACACAGGGTGGTGAGTAGAACAATGAAGCAGGTCCTCTCCTTCACAGCTGAATTCATGTCCCCTAAATTTAGCCTAATACCCTTTTTCCCATTCCATTTAAGAGGCTACTATCCCTGGACCAGTTTTTTTTAACTGTGGGTCTAGAAATCCCACCCTATGAAATGGGGCTGAAAATAATTTCTCAAAATGTTAGGGGATTAAAAAACCCCAAAAGCGTAGACTTGTGCTAGCTGAAATTATAAGAAGGGTTGTTGGGGTAGTTATGTTACAGGAAACCCACTTACTACTCAAAGACCAAAAACTGTTAACTAGTAAATAATTCCCATCAATATTTCAAGCCTCATCAAGAACAAAAAAATGTGGGGTGGCAATACTACTCCACAAAAAGATCAATTTCCAACTCGACACGATTAAAAATAGCAACCTCCTGTGGCGCTGAGGCAAGGGCGTGGATTGGAAACAGGATTCTTCTCTTAAACGAATACCTCAGGAGAAAAGACAAAACATGTTTTGTCTTTTCTCCTGAGGTATTCGTTTAAGAGAAGTATCCTGTTTCCAATTCACGCCCTTGCCTCAGCACCACAGGAGGTTGCTATTTCTACATTTCGAAGTCTGGTTTAGAGATATCAGAACAATCTCTTTGGGCAGCTCCAGGACTACCTATTGGACATTGTATCTAAGGTTGTGTTTTATATTTACTTATGTGTACATGAGCGCTTATTTTTGCACCTATTTTTTCACCACGACACGATTAAAGCAGACAGAGAGGGCCGTTTTGTAATAGTAACATGCCTTCTTGACCGTGTACAGGTCACTTTAGTGAATGTTTGTGCTCTTAACACAGACCAATTTCTGTTTTCCAAAGAAGTAATGGGCAAATTAGACAAACTAAAAAAAGGCAAATTAATAATAGGAGACGTTAACGTATCTCTCAATCCTAAAATAGATAAAACAGGCCCAATAACACACTCCTCAACAAAAAAAGAATCTCGGAAAGCTATTTAGAGATTATTCTGGACTCTTGGAAAATCCTCAATCATGGGGTAAAGGATTATTCCTTCTTTTCTAAAGTCCATGGGTACGTCTCCAGAATAGACTATATTATGGTTGTATAAGGGATCTGTCTGGATACCTAAGATGGCTGCGACCGGAAGTGACCTCTCACCCTCACTGAAGCTACCGTGGCCATCTTGCTTCCTGGAAATTCCTGCTCCTCACTTCCTGACAGGAAGTCAGCCTCTCTCTGGCCCTCTCAGGCAGTTGCTCCCTGTCAGTGTTTGTGCAAAGAACTCTGTACCTTGTTCTGCTTGAGCTCTGTCTTTGCCTCTGTGATTACCTGCTTGTGCTTGACCTCTGCCTGGACTTGACCACCCCTGCCTGCCTCGACCCCAGAATTGGACTTGACTACCCATGCATTCCAGGCCTCATATCACAGGCCAAGGTCTGTATACTACTCCCTACCTCTGCCCTGCGGGTTCGTATCCTGTCTTGCAGTCAGCAACGTTACAGGTTGACTCCTCACTTTGTAGTCGTTATAATTTGCCAAAAAGGAATACAGTATAAGAGCTAAAAAAAAAGAAAATCCAGATGTGTCCTCTTTTCTGCAAGGATGGGTTTTACCAAGGTCATCTATCACAGATAAAGACAAACTCGAAACCCCAATTACAAAACTGGAGGTTATGGAAATTATAAAAACAGTAAAAATGGGAAAACACCCGGGCCAGGACGCTTTTCAAATAAATATTATAAAACAAATAGTGCAATTCCGGCTCCTCACTTAGCAAAATTATTCAATACATTTCTAAAAGGAGCAAGCTCCTCAAAAGAAATGTCCCAAGCTACCATAGTAGTAATACACAAAGAAGGGAGAGACCCCTTAAATTGTGATAGCAACCACCCTATTTCTCAGACAAAAATGTATGCTAAGGTCTTGGCTAACAGGCTAAAATTAATCATGCCTACAATAATTCATCCTGACCAAGTGGGCTTTATTACGGGTACAAGCATCTGATAATACCAGGAGATTGGCTATATGCATAATACTGTATTAACTAATCAACAAAGTCGCAGCTGGTTGTTTTAAGCCTCTATGTGGAAAAGCCCTTTGACAGGCTAGATTGGAAATTTATGTTCAAAACACTATAGGTCTTTGGATTTGGTTCAGTTTTTACAAAAGGGGTAAAGGCCCTCTATGAATCCCCAACAGCAGCTGTAACAATTAATGGACAACTCTCAAACCGATTCCCAATAACAAACGGAACCAGACGGGGCTGTCCCCTTTCACCCCTGCTTTTTGCGCTTTCTATAGAGCCACTTAGTTGTTTTATAAGAAAGTCTATAGATATATCTGGGTTCAAAATAGCGAAAGAGGAATTGTTCGCTGATGATATCATTTTAACAATCTCCAAGCCCTGACACCCCTTCCCAATGTTTTCAGTATATTGTGCGAATTTGGTATTGAATTAGGATTTAAAATTAACAATTCAAAGGCAGAGGCCTACAATATCAATCTCCCCCATCAAATAACAAAATGATTGCAGCTTAAATTCAATTTTAATGGGACCCAAAAACATTAAAATATCTGGGTATCCAATTCCCGAAAGATATAAATTTACTATATAAAGCCAATTATACCCCTCTCCTTAAAAAGCTTGAGAGAAAAATCACACAATGGTCTATGTATTCAATTTCGTGGTTGGGCAATTAAATGAATGTATTGCTGCGTCTTCTGTATTTGTTCCACACTCTTCCGGGCCGGGTCCCACCCCAGGAGTTAAGCACCTTTTCAACAGACTCTCACCAAGTTTGTATGGAATAATAAAAAACTCTGAATTAAAAAAAGATCTACTGTACCATCCAAAAGATCTTGGAGGTCCAGCTATGCCAAACATTCTTAATTATTATAAGGCTGCTCAATTGGGACAGGTGATGCAATGGTATATCCCGCCAACATCTAAAAGATGGGTGGAATTAGAAGCCAGCTTAACGTCTCACCAGTGCCGCTCACAGATATAATTTGGCTAGATAAGAATGACAAGCCAAAGATAGTAGCAGACAATCTAATTCTGAGACATTCCTGTAACATCTGGGACTCATCCAAGACAAAATTGAAATGTACAGAGACGAGATCTCTAATGACCGCCTTAGCGAATAATCATACATTTCCCCCAGGTTATCATGAAACTTTATCTAGACAATTGGAGAAACAGGGGTATCACAAAGGTTATAGATTTATTCTCGCAATCCAAATTTAAATCTTCCCAAAATTTGCAAGAACAATACGATTTACCAAACACTGATTTTTATCGTTATTTACAAGTCAGGCATTTTATAGAGGAAAAATTTGGCCGGGACGATATCCCAGATCTCACACACTATAAGAGGATGTGTAGACAAGCTTCTGAAAAAAATAAAATAATTACATCATCGCTATATTATTATTTTGCTACACTGGGTCCCCTAGAAGAAAATATAAATATATGTTGGCCTGGGAGAGGGAGTTGGGTGAGGAACTTGAGTGGGAGGATTGGCAGGACATCTGGGAAGCAGTGGCTCCACATGTATTTTAATAAAGGAGAATTCTGATAAACTGCTCTATAGATGGTACAAAACACCAGCAAAATCAAATTTATATGACCCAAATATCTCCCCATTATGCTGGACAGAATGTGGACAGAGAGGATCCTTGTCCCATATATGACTGGACTGCCCTAAGATTCAGCAGCTGTGGGAGAAGAAATTTAAATTTATTCTTGATACCACTTGGGTTAAGGTACCGAGAGATCCATGGTTCCTACTCCTAAACAAACCATTAGAAGGTTTGAATAAAAGTGCCTCAAAATTAATTATACATGTTCTCAATGCTACCAGATGTCTGGTTACAAGATCTTGGAGACAGACCAACCCTCCCACAGATAGAAAGGTAAGGGAACAAATATCCCATGTTATACTTATGGAAAATCTAACAAGCTACAGTAGCTTGAAGATACTGTACTATGACAAGATTCTGGAAAATTTGGGATCCTCTTTTAGTATAAAGATACCATTGTGTGAAAAAAGAAAGTACTAACTGTGTATTGATCTCTCTCTCTCTCTCTCTCTCTCTCTCTCTCTCTCTCTCTCTCTCTCTCTCAATACACAGATAGATATAGATATATATATAGATATATATATATATATATATATATATAGATATATATATATATCTATATATATATATATATCTATATATATATATATAGATATATATATATATATATATATATATATACACACACACACACAATGGTGTGAAAAAGAAAGTACACCCTCTTTGCATTCTATGGTATTACATATCAGGACATAATAACAATCATCTGTTCCTTAGCAGGTCTTAAAATTAGGTAAATACAACCTCAGATGAACAACAACACATGACGTATTAAACTGTGTCATGATTTATTTAACAAAAATAAAGCCAAAATGGAGAAGCTATGTGTGAAAAACTAGGTACACCCTTACTGCTTCCATAGGAATTAAGATGCTAAGTAGCAGACAGGTGCTGCTAATCAAATGCCCTTGATTAATTGATCATCAGCAAGTGTGACCACCTCTATAAAAGCCAAAGTTTTAGCAGTTTGCTGGTCTGGAGCATTCAGGTGTGTGTTAACACAATGCCAAGGAGGAAAGACATCAGCAATGATCTTAGAGAAGCAATTGTTGCTGCCCATCAATCTGGGAAGGGTTATAAGGCCGTTTCCAATTTAAAGTCCATCATTCTACAGTGAGAAAGATTATTCCATAGTGGAAAACATTCAAGACAGTTACCAATCTTCCCAGGAGTGGACGTCCCAGCAAATTCACCCCAAGGTCAGACCGTGCAATGCTCAGAGAAATTGCAAAAAACCAAGAGTTACATCTCAGACTCTACAGGCCGCAGTTAGCATGTTAAAGTTCATGACAGCTCATATTGAACCCCCAAAATAACCACAACATATATATAAGCGTATAAGTGTCACAGAGGAGTCCTACTAAGCATGGCAATATATATTTAAAACCAGAGACAGAACATGAAACACAGACAGAGCTCAGTGCACATCCAATGACACCTATACACGGTACAATGCCAAAATATATATGTATAGATATCTATTAAATAAAATGGTCTTTTAGTTTAACATTTTGGCTAAAGTGTTGTAAGCCCCTAAAGCCACTACATGGCAGACCACATCTCAAGGGTCATCATTCTTCCTGGTAAAGCACAGGTTATTAAGAATTTATATTAGTGTTAGGGACCCTTGAGATGTGGTCTGCCGTGTAGTGGCTTAGGGGCTTATAACACTTTGGCCAAAATGTTAAACTAAAAGACCATTTTATTTAATAGATACTAGCTGAGAGACCCGGCGTTGCCCGGGAGTACAATTTCCCGCTCTCGCCTCTCTCTCCACTCCCCCTGTCTGTTTCTCCGCTCCCCCCTCTCTGTGTTCCCCCCCCCCCTGCGCAGCTCCGTTCCCCCCCCTACAGTGTTCTACACACACACACACACACACACAGGGTCCCCCACACACACTGTCCCCCCCACACACTGTCCCCCCCCACACACACACTGCCCCCACACACACACACACACACTGTCGTCGTCCCCACACACACACTGTCCCCCCCCCACACACACTGTCGTCCTTCCCACCACACACACACACACTGTGTCCCCCGCACACACACACTGTGCCCCCCCCCCCCACATACACACTGCCCCCCCCCACACACACACTGTCCCCCCCCACACACTGTCCATCCCCCCCGACACACTGTCCCCCCGACACACTGTCCCCCCCACACACTGTCCCCCCCCACACACTGCCCCCCCCCACTGTCCATCCCCCCACACACACACTGTGTGTCCCCCTCCCCCCACACACACACAAAGCCCCCTCCCCTGTATTCTTCTGAAGGTACGGACCACAAATCCCCCTCTCCTCTGCCAGGACTCACAGCACCGCTCCTCTCTCCCGCGCTCCTCCGATTGTCGCGCGCCTAGCCTTTCTCTGCTCTCCCTCCTCCTGTCTGGGGAGCGTTGCGCATGCGCCCCCTCTCTGCACCTGTGAGCGTGAGCCACCGGGCAGCTTGCAGCAGGGAAGGTGCGGGGCCTGTCCGGCTGAGGGGGGAGAGTGACGGCCACCAGGAGGGGGGAAGGTGAGCTGCGGTCCGGCTGACAGGGGAGAGTGACGGCCACCGGGAGAGGGGGTGGGGTGGTGTGTGTGTGTGCTCACGGTGTGTGGTGTTGGTCAGAGGCGCACGCGGTCACGGTGTGAGGAGTGTGCATGTGTGTCTCTTCTCCCTGCCTGGCTCCTCCCTGCCTGGCCCGCAGGCCAATGAGCTGTCCAGCAGACATACACACACAAACATTATTTGAGACTTATATATATATATAGATCTATACATATATATTTAGGCACTGTACCGTGTATAATTTTCACTGGATGTGCACTGAGCTCTGTCTGTGTTTCATGTTCTGTCTCTGGTTTTAAATAACCTGTACATTACCAGGAAGAATGATTTATAATAAAGTTAGTTGCATAGTTCTAATAATAATATATATTACCATGCTCAGTAGCACTCCTCTGTGACACTTATAGCTTATATATGTTGTGGTTATTTTGGGGGTTCAATATGAGCTTGTAGGTGTCCTAAGTGAGAAAAGAAATAAAGTGCGCAACTAATAAAACGTGACGTGGTTAATAGTGACAATAAAGTGAATTGAATAACTTAACCTTGAATAGAGCGTCTGCAGCTGCGATGGAGGGGGGGGGGGCTCAGGGACCCCCAAAAGCTAACAGATAAATACAAAAAAGACACAGCGCACAACGCTCATAGTGCATTAAAAATATTATTCACATAAACAATACATAGGTGAGTAATGTGCGTACATCAAATGCAGTAATAACAAGCAGTTTCGGGATATGTTACCCAACGCCTCCGGAGACCGGGTTAGGTGTCCTCACAGGGGTGGAAACGCTGGTCCCACTGGTGCAGGGTCCTATTAGGGTAGATACACAACCTCTGCTGGTCCTTGCTCCCCCGAGCACGAATAGAACGGGAACTGCTGATCCTTGCAGTGCTTCAGCAGAGCGAATCTGGGCATCAGCTGGACGCTGGCACTCTCCTCCGTGTGGAGCACTTCCTGGTTGATGACGTCACCACGGGGATTCGGCGCTGTTCAGACTCGAAAAACTCGCGCAGTAGGGTGCTAATAGAAGGATAGAGCACTTGTCCAGAATGTCCTACGCGTTTCGAAACCGAAGTTTCTTCATCAGGTCACATCAGGTCACTTGAGGACACCTAACCCGGTCTCCGGAGGCGTTGGGTAACATATCCCGAAACTGCTTGTTATTACTGCATTTGATGTACGCACATTACTCACCTATGTATTGTTTATGTGAATAATATTTTTAATGCACTATGAGCGTTGTGCGCTGTGTCTTTTTTGTATTTATCTGTAGGTGTCCTGTATGTTTTACAATTCTTGTTCAGCTGGTCATGGCTGATTTGGAGGGTGGCTCCTCCTCCCTAGTTTGAAGCTCACCCCCTCCCACTTTTTAATGGTTAAAAGCTCACTCCATTGCATTTCTCACTCTCAGGGGAACTTGCTTACAGTTTGATTGCGATAAATCTAATACAGAGTGCTTTTCCTGGTAATGTACAGGTTAATAAGAGCTTCAATCAGACTTAGAACAATGCAACTAATTTTGACAGATTTATTATAAATCATTCTTCCTGGTAATGTACAGGTTATTAAGAATTTATATTAGTGTTAGGTACCCTTGAGATGTGGTCTGCCGTGTAGGGGCTCAAGGGCTTACAACACTTTGGCCAAAGAGTTATATATATTTAAGCACTGTACCGTGTATAGGTGTCATTGGATGTGCACTAAGCTCTGTCTCTTATATATGAAGACTATAAAACTGTACGAATGGAAAACCTTAAAGGTATAATAAATAATAATAAATAATAATAAATAACGAATTATAGAAAAAAAAAGCAATTGTCACTAAGTGAGAAAATACAAAACTTTATTCAGTATTATATATTTACACACTAAAATAGTACTTAATTATTGTAGGTCCTTTCTATAGTCAAACCTTTACCTTGTTAATTAGAAATGACTCCTATTACATTCGCACACATACAGTATGCTATTTTGAAATCATCAGTCGAGTCAGGGAAAATACTCCACATTCCTGTCTTGGTTAACATTGTGTTATTTTCACCGATTTAATGTTCTTAGTGACTTTGGTCAATATACTGTAGCTTTTTTTTTGCCTTGAATTTTATACTATATATAGATAAGTGACAGACAGACTAACAAATATACAACATTGTTCATTTGGGCTGGAAGATTAGAAAAATAGGACTTTTCACTTACATTGTAGAAACCAGGCAAATGTTCACATCTTGCATACTATTAAATTCCTTGACTATTTTTATCCTTTCTTCTGCCTTTGTGCTCCCATCGAGTCTTCGGTAATCTAGCCCCGATGCCATACAGTATCTTTCCAAAACATCAAGCAACTATTGAAAAAAAGACAGGTACAACATTTACATTTTACTGGAGGATTGAGAAGACGTGGTTACAGATATAACTCCACACGGCTGGGGTTGCCAGGTTAAAACAACCCGGCAATCCCTGACAGCACTTAAAGCTGATTCTTAATTCTTTTCCCTCCACATCTGTGGGAAAAATTAAACGGTCTTCATCTATTGGTCAGAGTTAAAGTATGTGTCAATGCATACAACAGTATTTTTGCCATTGTCTGAAATAATTACGTCTCATTCCATATTAATTACGCATATAGAAAACTTAAGAAGATTGTACAATGCTAAATGGATCCTAATGCATGGGCCCCATGTGAGACATGAACATGCTAATATTAACAGAGGCCCCCGTATTATATAATGTTGGATTTATTTAACACAGAATAAATTACTGAGTCAAATGGCAGAGAAAATGGATGGGAAACCTTCCCAAAATGGTGATTGTTACCAACTGATCCTGAACATGGCAAAACAATCATTCATAGCAAGTTTTGCTGCTATGCACTCAACTTCTAGTCCAATGTGGTAAGTCCTGTGATCCTCAATGACTCTGCACAGAGACTTTAAGGCCATGGCCTGAAAGCATCTGTACAGAGTAATTGAAGATCACAGGACTTACTACATTGGGCATTTATTTGGCGCCAGGTTATTTTTGTTTTATGGTCTGTTTCTGTCTGTACTAGGCAGTAGGTACCAGGCAGCCTAATCTTTATTTAAATGGTTAATTATATCACTGTTTATCACTTATAAGTTATAGATACTTTAGAGCTATAGTCACAATTTTCTTTTTTCTACTCAACTTCTAGTGACAATATTTTAGTCGTCAAGATTCAACTTCAAAACTAAATGTTGACCATGTGTTTTTGAGTACAGATGTAGCCCGGTTTACTGTCCCTGAAGCAGCAAAGGCTTATGCTTCGTCCCTGGTGGCCGCGGCTGCGCATGCACTGGCGTGTGCGCCGCACACAAAGTACAGCCCTCTGTGGGGCAGGGCCGAGTCGGCATGTGTGAGCACACAAAGCGCGATGCGCGACTGCCTTTGTCAAAAGACAAGATTTTTGTTGCGGTGGACGAGCATTGGCCACATCACGGCGGCGGTTCAGCCAATAAGGGCGAACCAGCCGCGTGACATCATGGCCGCGCCCCGGCACGCCTCCCTGCAGTGAGTTGCCTGAAGTCCATTAGGTCGCGCTGATGCAGGTAACAAGCGCCCACAGGCACCCAGTCACATGCACTTTTTCTAAAAAATAAAAGCACGCACAAAATTATATTGTATTACAAATGATCTGTCTTTGTTGTTTAGAATAATTAGCATTTTCCCTAAATTAGGTAGTTATCAGTAACTGCATTATCTATTCACAGTAGATTACTGAATGTTCTTGTTGGTCTCTTCCTTAATTTATAACCTAAACAAAAAGGTTTATACATTGTTTTCTTAACACTGCACACTATTCGCTGAAATGACAGGTCACATATTTCATGTGAGAGAGGAAATGTGGTTGACAGCTGTTTCAAGCTCAATCTTTTGCTTAATCAATCAAGAATTATGTCTCAGTCAAGCATGGTAGAAGTTAGATGAAGCTCACCTTCGTGGAGAAGGAGAAAAGAAGAACCTTATCCTTGTTTTTCCGGCAATGATTTAGAAGCTGCTGAAGGACCTGGAAGTGAACCACAGGACAGCAATGAACCAAAGTACCCAAAAGGTGCTGTAAAAACTGGAAATGTTACACAGCACAGGAGGCATCACTAATTACTGTATGCAGAAAAGGCAAAAGTATTCAAAAGTAGTTAAACAAATATGACTTATAGCCTGAACGTACTATGTCCTAACACTGCACCAACCTAGCTCTATCACTCATTACATTTTTCTTTTACTCACCTATAGTAAGTGATGTAAAACCCACCATTTCAACAACAAAAAATAACACTTTAAACAATACAGCTCTGAACGATTTAGGAAATTAGAATGTAATAATGGCAACAAATATAAAAGTGCACACAAGCATTTACAATCTAAGGCTGCCTTGCGACGGCGAAGAGACGTCGCTCCGAAACAAATCCATTGACTCGGTCGTAAGCGCTTATAGTAAGCGTGCCGGCGACGGAGCAACGGAGCAACTAAAAATTTGGAAGCCGGGTAAATTTGATTTTTTAGAGACAGTCGCCACATGTGACTGTCTCTAAACCAATCAAATTGCGCGGCATGCTCCCTTTAGTGACGTCGCTGGCGACAAGGCCAGTGACGTCGCTAAAAATCAAATTGCAACTTTCGCTGTTAGCGACGGGTGACGTCATCGGTCGCGTCGCCAGCACTATAAGCGTGGCCTAAGTGGTATGTTGGGAGACATGATTTGTTTTGTATCCAAATGATCATTTGTGGTTAACACTTATCTCTTCAGTATACAAGGTCATGTCATATTTAAATGATGCAGAGAGAACAGCAAACTGCATCAGTCCTGGAGAAACAAATGGCCACAAAATGAGCCAGGATGAGGACTACAGGCATACCCCGCTTTAAGGACACTCACTTTAAGTACACTCGCGAGTAAGTACATCTCGCTCAATAGTCAAACGGCAGCTCACGTATGCGCCAGTAAGCACGTCCTGAACAGCAATACCGGCTCCCTACCTATACCGAAGCTGTGCGCAAGCGGGGAGACTATAGAGCCTGTTACAAATGCATTATTTACATCAGTTATGCACGTATATGACGATTGCAGTACAGTACATGCATCGATAAGTGGGAAAAAGGTAGTGCTTCACTTTAAGTACATTTTCGCTTTACATACATGCTCCGGTCCCATTGCGTACGTTAATGCGGGGTATGCCTGTACTACCTTGCTATGGCTTTTGGCAGACACGGTTTTATTGGCTCAATGTTTGAGTGATTAAAATAAATAAATAGCGATATTTTTCTAAACTTTAACTCCACTGGATGCATGCATCTATTTATGGTTACCAAGACAAAGCCGCTATGTATTCTCCAGCCAAGTTGCTCTTAAAGACACAAACTTTTCTACATCATATATATATATTATATATATTATATATATATATATATATATATATATATATATATATATACAGTATATATAAAATCTCTCTCTCTCAACATGACATTGACATAAAACCATAGTGCCCATTTGCGACCCTTGGTGTATGACCCTACAATAAACAAAGAAGCCCCAGCGTACATCTAATAAGTCAAATGATTTAGTTCATTACTGTATGTTGTTTCTATATTTTTTCTTCTCATAACTATGGGTCATTTAGTTCAATTCTTGGGCCAAATCATTTCAAGTCTGCAACCATGTAAATGTAGAAACCCCTCAGCAGGTCCTACACTACAGATTTTATTCAGTGTATTTTTGATTTCTTCCACTGCAAAGAGAAGAGAGGAGACAAAGCAATCATATAGCCAATAAGATGGGATGCGTGACACGCATGTGGTGCCTAAGGAGTTAACATTTAGGAGCCCTAAATGAGCTACAGTGCCGTTAAAACTGGTTAAACAGAAGTGCCCTAATAAATATAGTAAACAAATTCTAATCTAATTTGCTACAGCAAAGGTTATCCCCATTTTTCTCCTCGGAGACAAAATCTCTTAATAGGCTACAACATTCACATGTGTGTACTGGGACCTGTTTATGAAATAGAATTGGGATGGGTGAGCTTAAGCTAAGGAGGAGGGACTACAGACCTCCCGAACAATTTACAATTATACTTACACAATCTTAGCAAACGCAAAACCCAGACCCACACTATTATATATGTACATATTTATTTGTGTCAATAGGAGTGCCACTGGGAAAGTGACCGCAAGTATACAACAATAAACAAAGAAGCCCCAAGAGCACATCCAATATGAAAAATTATTTAATTTCTATATTTTTTCTTGTCATAAGTATGGGTCATTTAATACAATGATGTATGTCCTCCCCAAAGTGACTTGCTCAGGCTCATCATCAAGATCTGTCGCTGCCTACTGCACTAAATTCTCTGAAGATGGTGCCTCTACCTTTTTTATATAGTACTGCGGGTTGGGTTACCAACTCTGTACTCTGCAACACTACATGCAAAAATGTGTAACTTTCATTCCTTTCTGTATGAATCTTCTGTTTTTTAACATAGTGCTACTGCGTACACCGTTTGACATTTTGTTGGCAGAATAAATATCTACAATAAGGAGCTTACAACATAACATAAATACTGATTTTCAATGTGCCACCTAAGATAAATGTAACACTCCCTGCAGTGACGTAGCTAGACATGTGCGGGCCCCCGGGCAAAAACATTTCCAGGGCCCCATTAATATTAATACTGACTGCAATCTTTTACTCGCTTCCCCATCCTCGCTCTCATCCCTCATCATCATCATCGTCTCCTCCTCTCCATCATAATCATCTCTCCCGATCCTTCCCTCTGACCCTCCATCATCACATCGCCCCCAACATCATCACCTCTCCCCCCGCCACCATCATCACCCCTCTCTCCCCCCTCCTCCCCCATGACTACCTGTGGGTGGTCCGGTGTTAAAAAGAGGATAAGCCGGCTGGTTTGACCCGGACATCTTTCTTACATCCGGTGCCTGCTGCTAGAGCGCACTCCTCCCCTGCTGTCCTGCTCTGCAACAGCTGCTGATTCCTCTACCGGCTTAGCGCTGTTTAACACTGGGGGCCCGCCATCGCATACCATCTTCCCCCGCCTGTCTGAAGAGAGTGATGGGCCGCAGACAGGGGTTGGGGGAGAGCGGGCCCCCCAAGAGCACGGGCTATAGCTACTCCCCTGACTCACTGCCCAGCATCCAAGGGAGGCTACATCGGTGTAGGTGTGTTTAACATCAGCATAGATTTAACTTGTCCCAGATGCTGGATATGGACGGCTGGGAGATGGAAAATATGGGCGCCAGGAGTTTTTATAGTACAATTTCAATCTTTATTCATGTTCCCAGACATGGGAACACTTTATTTCCAGATACAATAAGATTGGCATGGTTGTACCTTGCTTCATCCATACGCTATCACTCTTAACAGTGCTTCCCGGGGTGCCCTCTCAACACACCTGGGAGGTACATGCACTTGTTACTGAGAGAACAAATTATATTGAATCAGGACCCCCTTGTTTAACGTGCTTATCCATGTGATCCGGCTATTTTGGGCTCCTTCTGTCCTGTTTTGAGGAGGTTATTATTCTCCTTTACATGCAGGAAACAACCAGTTTCTCTGGGGTTCTAAACTCTGTATATGGACATCCACTTGTGGGGCTGAAACCCTGACATTCCACAGCCCTATCTAAACAGCTCTCTGTGTCATGACAGCATTCCCTCTCTGAGACCTGCATATATCTTCTGTCCATGTTGTAGGGATCCTAACTGTTAAGGCAATGTCTCTAACTAAAACACAATAAACAGGAGGGCCTAATCTCTTCTTTACTAGGGGAAACTTTTCCCCTGCCTCTACTTCCCGGGGCTCCTGCTCTCCTCTCCTTCTGGAACCTCCCTTGCAACGGTCTCCCTCTGAGTCTTATATCTACTCTGACGTAGTTCCATCTATCATCACAAGGTGGAGCCTATCATGTACTGCTTACTAGTCAATCCCTATATTACATTATAACCATCACAAGGAAGAGGGGGGGGGGGATTACAACATTTGCTTAAATTCACAAGATGCAACAATAAAAAAAACTAAAATCTCTGCAAAAAAAAAAAAAAACCATCAACACACTAGGAAAGCTTGAAATCCAAGGATTTGCAGCAGAGCACAGCTGAGGAATGGGGCCAGCACCAGCAGTTGAGGGGTTAAAAATATATTTATTGAGACATGGTTTGACACGAAGGGGAGACAAGACAAACTCTGACGCGTTTCAGGCTATGCAGCCCTTTGACAAAGGGCTGCATAGCCTGAAACGCGTCAGAGTTTGTCTTGTCTCCCCTTCGTGTCAAACCATGTCTCAATAAATATATTTTTAACCCCTCAACTGCTGGTGCTGGCCCCATTCCTCAGCTGTGCTCCGCTACAAATCCTTGGATTTCAAGCTTTCCTCTACTTACTCTGCGTGATGCACGCATTATGGAGTGAACAACATATTCAGTGAGTATTGTAATTCCCTACCCATGGATTCAAGAGGGACTTGTAGACCACTACAGTGCAGCAGGTAAGAGTTTTTCTGTCTTGTGAGGTGCCAATAGGCATTAAACAGTCCCTCACCATAAGACAATTATTGACCATACACTCCTGCTAAAGCACTGGGTCCAATACTACCACTATTGCAATAGTTATCTCCATACCTTGTTTATCAACATACATCAACATTGTTGTATCTCATTCATTGGAGCGCCGCTTTTTGGGATTTATCCCACCTTTCTACTGTCATCAACACACTAGACTCAAGATGATGTCACATACTGTATGTATATTGAAAACCATAACAAGAAATGCCCCACCGTAATGTGAACATCAAAATATGGAGGGAAAAAAACAGAAGTGTAGGAAAACATATGAGCAGCGACGCTTTGGGGATAAACCCTTTATCTCGAAAACGTTGAGGTTGATGTATTTCTTTTTAGAATTTGCAATATACAAATGTTATAACATTATCTTGTGTGTAGTGTTCTGATGTCTTTCTTTTATGCTTATTAGCAGCTAGCTTAGCACTAGGATTTGAAATAGTCTCCTTTTCTCCGAAGCTTGTGCTGCTACCACAAGGCCAAGTTCTTTAAACACTGCCATATCTGTGGCAAGTCAGAGGTGAGATTCAGAGGTAGTAAAATAGCTTAGAAAAAGCCAAGTTCTTTTGAATGAGACTTCACCAACATCAACATTTTGTGAAATTCCTGAAAACTGCAGACCCTAGTCCGAATGTTAAGAAAGATGCGCTGCCTCCTCATGGTCCAGGACAGTGCGATTCATTCACTTAATAAGCCACTTAATACCTTCCCTGCAAACTGTCTTGCAGCACATTCCAAAGCAGGGTCTTTGCAGCCACGGCTTCAGTCAAATGCTGCAACAGTATACATATAGAAATATTGCAAAGCAAGTATAAACCAACCTCACACTGATGAGACCCATTAAGGTTGAAACATGTCTGTGAGTGGTTTGACGTGCTTTGCTAGTCCCAAGCTGTGCTTAAAAGCTGTGTGACCAGTGATGCATTTGTTTATATGGGCTCCATGTGAATGGATATTCCAGGCAAAGGTGACACATTGTGTGCTCATTTGCATGTCATTTCAAGCTAAAATCACAGGAGGAGGAGCTTAGTGTTTTGAACCGTTACTTAGTTCCTGACGCGAGGAGAGTTCCGGTTTGCTGCAAACCGGAACTCTCCTCGCGTCAGGAACTAAGTAACGGTTCAAAACACTAAGCTCAAAACACTAAGCTTTTTGTGTCTTCTATCAAATATAGAACATTTTTGATTTACTTACCTGCGTGCTGTCCCTTGATGTCGTGTTGCAACCGGTATCGTATGGTCTGTTATTGCTTTATGGGATAAGCACCAAAACTTATTTACTTGCATATGGTGTGCCGTCTGTGCATTGGATTCTATATATATATATATATATATATATATATATATAATCTCAGCGATACAGCAAACCGGAACTCTCCTCGCGTCAGGAACTAAGTAACGGTTCAAAACACTAAGCTCCTAAGCATATACATACACACACATACATATATACATCCTGTAGTTTTCCATGCTCTTCATATGATAAATACCCGCTATTTATGTGCACAGCTCCGATTTATGCACCTTGATAGATATATTTTCTGTTTTGGGGAGATCTTCCCCTTTTAAAGCTGCAATATCCTACATGTGCGTTTTTTTTTATATACTGTATAAATCAGCTCTGTACTATGAGCAAATACTTGTAGCATTTGTTTTTTAAAAACAACTCTGTAAATGGGTGCTACATTATAAAAAATGTAATTCAAAGTCACATCCCCTTCCTCTTCTGAAACAGGCTCTGGAACACCCCTTTTTGAGCCCTGCCCTCTCTCTAGCAGTGCACCGTTTGCATCTAGTGACTGCTTGGTCACATGATCTTCCCCACAGAACTTTGCATCTTTGGTCCTCTTCTGCTGCACTGACAGCCATTTAATGAACCCCCGAGCTGAATATTCGCTGATGAATCACAGGAGAACTGATCGATCGGCAACTTAGCTAATTACTTATCATTGTGTGGATTTTATTGATGCACATATTAAAGGGGGGAAAAATAACGTCAGCCTGGACTGTTGCTTTAATTGTCAGAGGAGTTAGCAACACATTGTTTCACAATGTATTACAGGCCCTACTGGCAGGGTGTCCCTGACGAAGTGTCCCACTGACACGAAACGCGTAGGAGTGCCAGTGCATGCTGGGTAGTAACAGCGTTCACACCATTGCAGGAACTTTCACACGGAGATGCCGGTCTAGAGATTCCCCTCAGCTTCTACCATCTGCTATTCGGAGAGGGGTTTTCTGCCCAGATTGCGGACGTCCCGGATGTGGTGTTTACATGCTTGGTGTGTTAGGATCTACGTGATCGTATTTTTATCGTAAGTTGTGTACTTTTTTTTTCAACTTAAATTTTTATTGGGTTTTACAAAGCAAATAATGTGACACATTCCATTGTTAGGTATCGCAGTACCCACAGTTTTCATCCTTGACCAACTACATTTAATCACAAGACTTGACAAACTTGACCTACATGACTCGGACTGGACAACAACAGGGACACACAAAAGGGGGAGAGGGGGGGCTTGAACTGGCAACATGAGTGTTGCATCCTCAACTGCTCTGATTCTAATGGAATCTTCTTAGAGTTAGCGGCGTAGCAACTCGGTCTTCCTAATTTATGGTGTATCCTACCTGTCCTCTAACGAAAGTGCGTGAGTCTCACCCCGTCACAGGAGAACGCATTCAGCGCTATTAATGCAGGATCGTGCCGGCATCTACCCCTGGGATGTCTATCTGGGCAATCCACGGGGCCCATACTTTGAGGAAATTTGAGCCAGAGTCCTTGACCCAACTGGTCAGCTGTTCCATCTGGCAAACGTGCCAAATTCTATTCTGAATTCTGGAGATAATTGGAATTTCATCTTATTTCCATAATGCCGCGATCTCGCATCGGGTGGCGGTTGCGAAATGTGCAACCAGCTTGTGTGCCGCTTTTGGCAATCCCTGGATTCGCCTGCCCAAGAGGAACAGCCACGGATCCAAGTTGAGAATCCTCTGTAACCATTACCTAATGTTTTCCCAAATCGGGACCACCCTCGGGCAAGACCACAGCATATGTTTTAGATCCGCTGATTCCCCGCACTGCTTTGGGCAGAGCGGCGAATATCCTTGAACAAATTTAGATAGTTTAAGTGGGGTATGATACTGTAGGAGGACATGTGCAGAGGTACACAATGGAGACTGCTGTAAGGTGAAATTATAACAAGGCTTTATTGTGCCTGTCGCTTTAAACACAAAAAAAATCAACATAAGCGAAATAGTGAGCCAACCAAAAACCCCTATCTCTGCTTTGGAGACTATCTATACATGTAGCTCAGCCCTCTCTGACTGGGTTGGTTAGCTAAGCTATTTACCAGCCCCAAATCATGGAGACATTTATCAATACACAGACATAGATAATAGTCTTATACGAAAAAGTCTTATCTGTTAGCTGGGCTGCTATAGGGGAAGCTTCTCTGCTCTCCTGGAACCGCACCCTTGTGTGCACAGAAAATGTCAGGCTCCAAGTTTAGAATCTTGTCCCCTTTGTCTTGTGGTCAGCTTGTCGCTCAAGACATCTGCCCTTCCTTGGTTCAGCCCCATTGTGGACTAAGGAATCTCTGCTCTGTCTCCAAAGTTCAGCTTGGTGTGAGCTAAGGAGTCTCACTTCCTGTCTCAAAAGACAGGCTTTTCTAAGCAATCTAATCAGGCAGGTGGTGTTAGTTAATTGCCTACCAGCAGTTAACCACCACACTGCTGGATTAGAGGCACATTTGTGAACAGGGATAAGTCCCCTGTTACAGATACCAACACATGAGGACCTTATATGCGTTCTCCTTTAATGTGGCACAGACTGAGCTTTTGGCTGCAGCCTGTAGGATATGATCCCAGTCTTCGTCATCTAGTGTCTCCCCTAAATCTGTCTCCCATTTCGTCATGTAGTTGAGTCGGGGTTCGTCCGTCTCCCCAGGGCAGATTACTTCCATGTACATACTAGAGGTCAGTCCCCGTGTGTCCGTTCCTCTCGAACACATTTGCTCAAAATTCGTTCTTGGAGGTCGAATTGGGAATTTATTGTAAAAAGCTCTGATCTGGAGGTATCGAAATAATTCTGAGTTTGGCACCCCTTTCACTGATTTAATTTGCTCAAATGTTTAATAAATTTCCTCCCCTCCAGATCTTTGAGTCGTTTATAACCCGACTGAGATCAGATTAGAAAGTTTTTACTAAGCATCCCCGGAGCAAAATCCGGATTGTTGAATAAAGGGGTCATTAGGAATTGTTTGGTGTTAAGCTTATGTCTAAATTTGGAATTCCCCCATACCGCCAGAGTTTGACATGGCCTGAAGCAGCGTCTTTATTGTGTTTCCACAACGCTTGGGAAGCCAAATTAAATCGTGCAGCTCCACTGGTGCACAGCAGTCTCTTTCCAGCGCCACCCATCTCCGCAAAGACGGGTCTGAGTGCCACTGGACAATTTGGCTCAATTGGGCTGCTTTGTAATATGCCAACAAGCAAGGTATCGCTAATCCCCCTTTCATAACTGGCCGTTTTAATATGCTCTTCGCAATTCGTGGGCTTTTGTTGTTCCAAATAAAATTCCGTATTCGAGACTGTAATGAGAGGACATCAGCTTGTACTAAAGGTACTGGTAGGGTCTGGAATAGATAGAGCACCCTGGGTAGGAGGTTCATTTTAATACTCTGAATTCTCCCAAACCAAGAAATACCAAATCCGGCTAAGATTCTGAGATCCTCCCTTAGAGTCCTAAACAGTTTCGGGTAGTTTGCTTTATAGAGTGAATTATAATCTCTGGTAATATATACCCCGAGGTATTTGATCGAGGAGGCTTGCCATTTGAAATTGAAATTTATTTCTAATAATTTTTCTACCGGACGTGGTAGATTTATGTTGAGGGCTTCCGATTTGGTCTGATTGATTTTGAACCCGGAAATTTGATTGAATTTTCCCAAAATCTCAAAGACATTGGGCAGGGAGGTGAGGGGTTTAGACAGTGTCAGGATCACGTCATCCGCATACAGCGCCACTTTATGAGTTTGGTCCTTTACCTCTATCCCTGAGATATTGGGGCTTAAGTGAATATGCGCTGCCAGAGGCTTGATACACAGGGCAAATAACAGCGGGGACAGGGGACACCCCTGCCTTGTCCCGCTACAGATCTTAAATTGATCCGAGGGGAAGCCCTGGTGCCGAACACTAGCTTTAGGGCCGTTGTATAATGCCAGGATGGCCTCGAGAATCTGCCCTTCAAAGCCAAATGCTCTCAATGCCTCCCTCAGGTAGGGCCAATCTATTCTATCAAAGGCCTTCTCCGCATCCAGACTCAATACCATTGACGGGATATTACATTTCTTCGCCAGATCAATCAAATCGATTATCCGCCTGGTATTGTCTGCCGCTTGCCTACCTCCAAAAACCCCACCTGATCCGGGTGTATTAGTCTGGGAAGGACGATACCCACCCTGTTAGCTAGAAGTTTAGAGAAGATTTTAACATCGGAATTAATCAGGGAGATGGGCCGGTAGCTCTTACAGTCTGCCGGGTCCTTACCCGATTTATTGATCATTGTGATGGAGGCGTGGAGCATCTGAGTTGGAAAGGGGGCCCCTGCGAGAATTTCATTGAATAATTTCAGAAGTTGGGGGGCTAAGGTTTTCAGGTATTTTTTATAATATAGATTTGAGAAGCCATCTGGGCCTGGAGCCTTGGCTGGCTTAAGTGCCTTTATTACCTCAGCTAATTCCTCCAAGGTAAAGTTCCCCTGTAGCGCTTCTCTCTCTCCTCTGCTCAATTTGGGTAATCATGCCTCTTTTAAAAAAAACTTTTAGTCTCTCTCCTGTTTGTTGTGTGTGGCTGACCTTATCTCCGTCGTAGAGAGTTTCATAATATCGTTTAAATTCCTCAACGATCATTCTAGGATTAGAGGTAAGGTCCCCCCCTGGGTTCGAATTGATGAAATACAGTAATTTGGAAGCCTATTTCGTAGCTTATTGGCAAGTAAAGTATCTGGCTTGTTGGATTTTTCGTAGAACTTACGCCTTGACCAGGCCAACTCTCTTTCGGCCTGGGAGGTTAGCAACAGATTGAGTTTAATTCTAGTGTCTGATATCTCCTTGAGGATATCATCCTGTTTGTTGGCGATGTGGGCCTCTGATAGTTGTGCCAGACTCTCCCTCAGCTCTTTTATCTTAGTCTCTTTCTCTCTCTTTTTTCTGGCGGCCAGATTCATCAAAATCCCTCTCACGGTCGCCTTATGGGCCTCCCATAGTGTTGAATGTGAGGAAACACTTCCCTCATTGAATTCAAAATATTCTTTCAGTTTATCCCCTATCTCCCTCTCGGTTATCGGGTTTTTCAATAGGAGCTGGTTTAATTTCTAGTTCGCTCCTGGTCTGTCCAGCGAACTCAGTGTGTACCGCAGCTCTATTGGTGCGTGGTCTGACCAAGAGATGTCATGAATCCCTGTGCGGGAGACCTGTTCGATATCAGGAAGTAATTTTAGTGCTGTATCTGTTATGGGGGTGGGAGAAGAAGGTATATTTTCTCGCTATAGGGTGCTGCTCCCTCCAGATATCCACTAATTGGCAATCCCTCATCCCCTGGTTGATTGTTAGTATGTCCTGTTTCTGTGGTTGGTTAGTCCCCGTGCATCTGTCCAGGCCTGGGTCTAGCAAAAAGGCGGATATAGTCTGCCTGCAAGAGACTCATTTTTCCCAAAACAACCATCCTAAATACTTAGACAAACATTACCGGACACATCACCTGGCCTCAGCGCCTGTTAAAAAAAGAGGGGTGGCAACTCTCATACACAATCGGCTGACACTACAAGTAGCCAAGACCTACGCAGATAAAGATGGCAGATACATTATAATAATAGGGACCATCCAAGGTCAACTGCTAACGCTGGCGTCTGTATACGCTCCCTGCGAACACGCCCCAGAGTTCTTCACACAATTCTTTAATTTGTTACACAGCAAAGCACAAGGCAATATCCTGTTAGCGGGGGGCTTTAATAGAACGCTAGTTGTGTACTTTTTAATATTTGTCCATATAAATTGATATTTTGTTGCACTTTTAGTGATCATTTTCTCTTCTTTTGCACCCCCATTCCTTTTGCCTACTGGCAGGGGAGCAGTTAATGTAATATATCAGGCATTATTAAAAATATATATATATTGTTTTCGAAGCATGACTATACAGTATGACTCTTTCCTGGTCACTGCAGCCTTGAGATCACAGTATTCATCCCGCAGTTACTAAAATAAATACTGTATCTATTACATTTCCCCTGGTACTGCTTCATGTGATTATATGAAATAATAAATAAAATGAACAGCCCATGTTTTCAATTATGAAGCATCTTCCAAATGAAAACAGCTGTTAGTTACATTGCTGAGTGCTTCACCTTTACTAAAATTAGAATATATATTGCTGGGTGGGAGTCCACTAAACTACAGTGTCCATCCCCCCAAGTATACTATAGTATAATTAAAGATGTGGGGAACCTTTATTTCTCTCTTGAGCCTACTGTACATCCCACAAATGTCAGGCCACCAGCGTGCTTCTTGCAGGATCAGGGAGATGTGTAATGGCTAGATCTCATGCACCCATGTATACTATGCTCTTCACATGTTAAGTACCCAGTAATTAGGTGTAAAACTCAGATTATTGCACCTTCGTATATATTATGTTTGCATAGGTGTGCTTTCCATAATCACTCTGTATATCAAGTTTTTGGAATGTTCCATGGTTTAAAACTGAAGCTACTGTACCTGCTGTATGGCTACTAACAGCTGTGTAAAAGATACATCAATTCTTTACATAGATATATATATATTATTTTTTTTTAACACGCCCCTTTGAAGACAGAAAGAAAAGAAAAAGTTCCTGCACTTTTTTTTTAGGTCTATAGCACTGCAATTGTATCACTGTATGGAATTAGGAAATGCGCAAAATACATGCTTGTACATTGCAAGTTTGCAATGCTGCACTGTTAAAGTCAAAGCTTCTTGAAACAAACCTTCTTAAAATAATCAGTGGCATGTTTGCCTCCACTCTTCCTCCTTCCTATGTTTATAGTAGGCCCTGACTTTTCGTACTCTGTCAGACTTGAAGATGCCAACTAACCGCCCTCACAAGATGTTCTTCTGTTGGAGAAGCAAGTCATGTCGGGAAGTGTGTATAATAGTGATACTGTTATTTTTAAGAGAAGCATGTCCACATCTGGCAATGTAAGTTCCACGTTACTGTGCTAACGCAATTCACCAGAGGGAAAAGAGGAATTTTCTGCACCAGCTCTGCTGGTTGTTCCCAAAGGGCAATAAATATTTAAACAATTTTATTTATTCAGTTAGAAACATTTAAATGATTAATCAATGCATATGCCTAAAAGGCTCAAATACAATCTTTGCCATTTAAATGATGGAAAAGCAGGTGTGAACTGAGATCTTGAGTAAATGGCCAGGTCCCAATTCATTCATAAATTGAGTAATTCACTGTAATCATAGATGAACAGGGCAGAATATAGAAAATCATTACAACTGCTGCTTAATTTCTGTTTATAAATTGACAAGTAGACAGTTTAACTGTAAACACTGATTTATACATTGTTAGTAAAAATGAGGGTTTTATATGTAGCTTTAACATGGTCTCAACCAAAGATGGTGTCGTTAATTTGAGGGTCATAAAGAAGCGCATTAAAAGAATGATTTAGTATTGTTTTTAGCGCTGAAATGTTGATATACATGTACAACATTATTATGTTTGTTTCAAACATTCAGGGAGCTGAATAATCATACTTCTATTTTGAGCTTTATCTATGAATTGGATCCTTGCAAGCACAATTTCTGTATCTCTATATATATATATTAGGGATGAGATGATAAGATAAAATCATATTTAAGCATGCTATTCCATAATACAACTTCTGTTGCTGAAAAACGCTTGAATGGGTTGCAAGTGGTTATCCGGTGCCAGAACCAACCCTGGACACCCTATATAAAGATTTCTGATGAGGACTAGAAGCCTGGAACAGACAGTTTGTTGTCCTTTGTAATGACTTAAAAACTCAGAGCGTGGAATAATGCACAAGTTGACTTTTACCATCGACCTTTTGGGAATATAGTGCCACTATAATTATGTGTGCTATCTGTATTTGGGAATAAAATTGCTACTGCAGAGTTTATTGCTAATGGGAAAAACACTGGTGCAATACATATACATACATGCTATATACTGTTGTGTGAAAAAGAAAGCACACCCTCTTTGAATGCTATGGTTTTACATATCAGGACATAATAACAATCATCTGTTCCTTAAGAGGTCTAAAAATTAGGTAAATACAACCTCAGATGAACAACAACACATTACATATTACACCGTGTCATGATTTATTTAACAAAAATACAATTGGAGAAGCTATGTGTGAAAAACTAAGTACACCCTTACTGCTTCCATTGGAATTAAGATGCTATGTAGCAGACAGGTGCTGCTAATCAAATGCCTTGATTAATTGATCATCAGCAAGTGTGACCACCTCTATAAAAGCCGTTAGCAGTTTGCTGGTCTGGAGCATTCAGGTGCGTGTTAACACAATGCCAAGGAGGAAAGACATCAGCAATGATCTTAGAGAAGCAATTGTTGCTGCCCATCAATCTGGGAAGGGTTATAAGGCCATTTCCAAACAATTTAAAGTCCATCATTCTACGTTTATAAGGCTCTCTTAAGGTCCAGCCACAGCATTTCAATCGGGTTGAGGTCTGTACTTTGACTGGGCCATTGCAACACCTTGAGTCTTTCCTATTTCACACAACTGTATGTTCTAAGGCAGTGGTTCCCAAGCTTTAGATTGTGCATCATCCACCAGAAAATATCTGTTCCGCAAACCGCATTGCCTACTCATTAGAGTAATGCTACAAAAAACTATTTAGGCTATCCAAGTCATTCAAATGTCCCGAGTGCGTGTGGGGAACACACGCTTATTTAGGCTCCAAACTACTCCTCAATATGTGCAGACAGCATGGATGGTATAGCTATCGATCACTCCGGGAGCTTCCAAACTCATGCCCCACAATGCCTTGCCACTATAGATGCCAAGCTTTGTAGGGAGCGACTTTGGAAGCTCCCGCAGTGATTGACAGCTATAACACCCACACTAAGGTGTCGTTTGCAGCTTTATTAAGTGTGCAGTCCACCACAGAGGATCAGGAATCCACCGTACTGCCTTGGATCTGGCATTACATTTTTTTGTGAGCTAATCCCTTGATGATCTTGCCAAACAACCCTTGGTGATGCCTCATGAACCTTTAAGGGTTTGTAAACCCCCTGCTGGGAATCACGGTTTGAAGAGCATTATGACTGATCAGACTACCATATAGATTTGTGACTGTTCTGTATATTTACTTCAGTTTGCTTAAAGACAAGTATTATTTTGTTATTTTATTTGTTAGTTAGTGGATCTTAAACTTAATATGTGACAAGCCATGATTTGCTTCTACCGTATTGCCCCTACTATTGGTCACTATTTCTCCTGAGTGTGATGTTTTTTTTATGGATTGGATGAACTGTATTGTTTTGCAATTTATTACTTAATTTAAAAAAAAATGATTACTTGTTTGACACCCTGTATGCTGGGATCATGGTGCAGTTCTTTATGTGGCCTCACTCGTGTCAAATAGTATTTGTACATTTTCAGCATAAGCAACACCCCCTTTTCAATCAGGATATGTAACTTATTATCTTCTTTAGATGTCTGCCTCCACTCTCCCTCCTTCCTATGTTTACCGTAGGCTTGGTCTTCTGCAAACATTAGGATCAGCTGATGCTGATCTCTTTGCTGAGAACAGTCTTAAGGCTGCTGATCACTAAGGCTGCGGCCACGCTACCGCTGAGCTCGCTCATGCTTGAGAGTGATAACGTCACCAGCTCTCCAAGCATGAGCGATCGGCTGTCCTGCAATAATTTTAGAGCAGAAGCGGGCGGGCGTGGCGTGTCATTGGCTGGATCGGGGCTGTGTGTGTGTCTGTGTTTCTCTCTCCACTCAGCCCCTCCCCTTCCACATCTCTCCGCTCAGCCTATACTGCCTCCCTCTCCCCATTGGTCTCCCCAAGCATTGGTCTCCTCCACCGTCTCCCCAAGCACCAAGCTTGGGTGAGCGTACGTGCCCGCGCACGCTGCGTGAGTGGGGACGTTAAGATAAAGTTTAAAAGAAGTGGTCGCAGCCTAACAAGGAACAGGTGGTACAGATGAGGCAACCAGCCCTATATAAATCTCCCTTACTGTTCCTCCCTTGTCTGTTTATTGTGGTTCTTTCCTGTGGACAAGCTTGCTGCCTCTTTGTGCATTTGCTGTAACCAGACCCTTTCGGACCTCACTTTGCTTGCCTCTCTCCAGCCTTGACATCTCTGTCTGTTTACTGACTATCTCTACCTGCCTGCCTGTCAACCCTGACCTCTGCCTGTTTACGGACCATCGTTACCCGCCTATTAGCCTGTCCCAGCCACTAGACTCCAGCCCCGCAGTTGCTTCCCGTGACAATATATAGTAGAGAATGTAACATAAGTGATTGTTTCTGTTGTCTATTTGACATTTGCAAAGCTTTCATGTCACTGTCAAATATGTCACCCATGTTCTGAAAATCACCAAAGCTATACTACTGCTCCAGGTAGTGTTAGCATTTGTACACGTTCATTAAATGATCTTAACTTTAATATTCTGCAGAGTTGCCAATGACAATTTCAGGTACACACGTTTCATTAGAGTGGAAAGGGAAATAAAGTTACATGTTTACTATATCTGTCATGACAAAGCATGTGTACACGAAATCGCCGTCAGCATCTCTGCAGAATATAACTGTTAAGATGATTTAAGAAACTTTAATATAGACATATTGTTGTCAGTGCTAACTTATATGCAATATTTTTACAAACGTGGTAATAAAGCAGTTTATGTGTAAATTCTAGGAAAAACAAATTTGTTAATGAGATTAACAGCACCCATTCTCTTTTTCGGCTTCTTCATATTAAGTCATTACCTCAGTGATGGTCAGGATAGCCTTTTTACTATCAATGACTTAAAGCAGTCATCGCCCTGAGAAGCATACCATTGTTTATTAACTCAGATAATATCGTCGTTGAAGAGGTAAAAGTGATTAACTACATTCTTTGTGTACTGAGGAAAAGGCGATTAAATGTTCTTTTTTTTTTTTTTACATTATTTCAAATCATACCAAATCATAAAATGAGTTTTATGTTTTGGTAACTTTGAACTATGACTAAATAGGCACTTGAGTTTTTCAATAGAAATATCAAGAAATTCCAAGCCAGAAAATGCATTTAGTGCGATTGTGCCAAAAATGCATTTTATGAGTTTTACCTCTACAACGATGACATTAGTATATTGCCCCAGGCATGTGCTGCTCTTTTAAAAAGCGAATATTTTTTTAGATCTAAATACCGTACGTATGATGATTTTCTTCATCTCTTGCTTCTAATGTACCATGATAACCTTTAAAGTGCACTGGGCTCTAGGAAGAGCTCCATTGAAACCTCCCATGCACATATTTATATCTCCTGAACAGAGTACAGTATAAGCTTTTTTTTTTTTTTGTAAAGGGAAATAAGGAAGTATAGATATAGGATAAAGTATCTGTCGTCTAAATTTAGCATAGGTTGAACTTGATGGGCGTACGTCTTTTATCAACCTCATCTACTATGTAACTATATGTAACTATGAAAAAAGAGATCTCAAAGTAATTAAAACATTATTATATATATTTTTTTAAATGGCGATCAGCACAGACTGCTGCTTTAGGACACATTGGCCCCAATTAACTATGCTCTGGAGCTATCCTTAATATTCAGATAGAACTTAAATCTTCCCGAACAATTGCAGGATGATTTCAGAGCACATTGAAAGCTGTACATAAAGTACAAAAGCATTCTCTATTAATTATATTATGGGTATACTTTTTTTTTTTTTAACCCATACACCCAAACTTGGATCCTAATATAATTTGGAAAGATAACACAAATGTTAAATTACCTTCATTTTTCCACTATATTTTGGGTCCGAGATGGTTTCAAATGCAGCATCTTTGCTCTGCTGGATAAACTCTGGAAACCTGGAAAATACTTCACTGCAGACCCGCTTAATATGATCGTCCTAAAAATAAATAAAATTACATTTATTGCGGCATACGGAGTGGTAAATCCGTAGCTGAACCTCCAAAATGTATAAAATCAAAACTATTGTTTATAAGAAGAAGGGTTTGGCAAAGTGTTAAAATACAAAGGTTTGTTATACAGTAAGTTAAATCGTAAAGCGTATAAGAATTTAAAGTATTTAAGGACCACTTCGTCCACATTGGCCCATATTTACAAATTTATGAAAAAGAGCTATGCCGTAAGGAACCTTAAACCTCATTCACTTGAGTGGGCCATAAACTGCTTACGGCTTGGCACCACTTAGTAAATCTGTACCTTAGTTTGCCCATTTTACCTTAGATGCTATTTGATTTCCATTTTTCTCCCACATGGGTTCTCTTGAGCCTATCCCAAACTTTTCTTTCTTACTGTTTATGTCCTCACCACAGGGGTTCTTTCCGTTCAAGAGACTTGGCACCCCAAGTAATCCAGTGAAGAGATTCTATAAACCTCTTGATGAATAATGCCGGAATTTGCTTTGTTAAATAAAAATACCACTTGTGAGCACATTAAAATGTCTCAGGCAGGTCTGCAACACTGCCTTTCGCCATTATCGCTTAGCATACAGTGCAATGTTTCCATTGCCGCCAGGAACTCTGGGTAATGAAATGCAAATGAGCAGTGTGTCACCACTTTATTTTTTTTTGTCCATTTTAACACAGAACCCTTAAAATGGATAAGTGCAAAAAGTGACACTGCATGCTCATTTGCATGTAATTTCCCAGAATCCCTGGCTGCAGTGGAAGGAGATAATGGTGAAAAGCAGGGTTGCAGACCTGTCTAAGATGTGATTGTGCTCAAAAGTGCTATTTGTATTTGCTGTAGACTGTACGGTGGAGGGTTTTTGTCACTTTTTTACTCACCAAAACGTATTTTATGTCTCTTTGTTAAACACAAATGTTACTCGAAGAATTAAGTGGCAGGTCATTTAAAAAAAAAAAAACAGGAAAGGGTTCATGCTTAAAATCATAGATTATGTGATTTGGTTTTATATGTTGGACTTCCTATGTAGTAGTTATAGCTAACAAAATGTTTGCTAATAACATGAAGTGTAAAACTACTGTGCATATTTGGTGAATTTGCTGTAAAGTATGGATTGGTTTATATGTGTTATCTCTGACTCAGCTACTGGTGACTATGTGCATCATTTTACCTTTTCTTTTTACTACAAGACTCCAAAATTAAGTGTTGTACTGTGGAGGGACCTACTCTGCCTGCAAAATTCTTTGTTCAATGCTACGTATGTTGTCAGCAATAATAATTAAAAAAATATATACTTGCGTTACGTTAGGCTACACCTTCACAAAATATGAATTTTAACTGTCTTTTAATACATAACCATGAAAACAAAACCATAAACCTTTATCACAATATGATATCTGACACTTAAATAATATTCTTTACAATTAATGATTCTTACAATGTTTTCACTATTATTGTAATTCCAGGTAATTCAGCAAACTCTCGAGCCCTTTATCCCTTGTACCCAATTTTCCAACTATATCTGTCCATGAAATGTCTGTGAATTGACTGTGTAACCCCGTTCTTTTAATGTAACCATGTATTTTTAGAACTCTATGTCCAGGACATACTCGAAAACGAGAGGTAACTCTCAATGTATTACTTCCTGGTAAAACATTTTATTAAAAAAATATATACATTTATTTTATTTTTTTAACAATGTCCATTTGTCATTTCATTAGATCTGCAAATGTTTAGCCTTCTGGAATCAGGATGCATGGATTTATCATTCAGAACAGACACAAAGTCTGATATTAAATTCCCAATTGTAAAACCATTTTAAAATTAGGACACAGCAGTACGATGTATATTGACCAATGGAATTTTTTCGTTAACATTTCCTTAAAAAAGGAATTTTTCTTTCATGATACAATTGGTGGTATTCTTTGGCTTGTTAAGTTTATTTTTAGTACAAATTACCATTACCTTTTGTTTTTCATCCTGATAACATTCTGTGCTCAATTGAGGCACCATGAAGCCATTTCCAATCCTGGCAAAATATTTACATAGAGTCATTTTTTTTGTGGGGACCGATTGTGACTTTTCTTAATGCACTAGAACACTTTGCTCATTTCTGCAACTTTAGCTTTGCTGCTGCATTATTTCCTGAGGTCAATAGCATCCATCAAGTATTCTTTAATATGGATGAAGTTGGCTGCTGCGACGGCGCTGCAGGGAGCCCACTCTTTTCATTGGGACCTCCCGCAGCGTTAATCCTTCCGGGCAGTATTCTGCGCGGTCACCAGAACAGTAAGGTTGGCTACATATGTACAGTATGTCTTCAGTGGCACTTCAAATCTAAGTGCAAAAAGTAAACATCTCCAGAGAATGATGAAACCCACCTGTGTTTTGCTGGTGCTGGTGTCTGTCTGTAGGAGAGCTGCGTGGTTGGCAACCTTACGGAGAATAGCTAGGTAACTAAAATAAAGCGCCCTCGCGGTTTCACCATATTTATTAATCTACAACAACAAGAAAGTGTTAGTTCAAATATGTTGCAAAAACTGTGGCACAGTGAAACATAACTAAAGTTACTGTATAATCTCATGAAAGTATACTTTAACAGACTCCAATATTATTTAATGTTATTGGGTCAAATTTCTATGCAAATTAACCGAGCTATCAAAAGCAGTTAACAGGGATACATAGTAAATGGTACAAACCATCCAAGCAAGCAAAAATAAGGGGTATGTGAAGAGGTTGTGCAATCTTCCATACAACATAAACGTATGGCATAGAGATCTAACCAATGTCACGGATCACAATGACCTACATACAGTATATGTGGTCTGCGTCCAAACAATGAAATTAGGATGATATCACATTGAAGCTGATATGGTTTTATTAACTCTCACAGTTAATAGAAGATGTGACGGGAATCAAGATTCCGCTAGACACAACCTTAATTATTCTGGCTAACCCCATGGAAGATGTGAATCACTATACACTTAAATTGATCCTCCATATTCTAACGGCGGCTAGGTGCACTGTGGCAGCAGCGTGGAAAAAGACACTCCCACCCTCCAGAAGAGAGGTTATTAGAAGGGTTAATGATTAAAAGGGTTAATGATGTTCAATTAATGGAGAAACTCACCTCATTCCTGAATCATACCACAAGGAGGTTTGATGGGGTCCGGGACCCCTGGTATATTGGATAGGGGAATGATCTCGGTAGGAAAGACTATCTGGGAGTGCTGAGTGTAGGATAAGTTGTTTATAAAATGTTCTATGTTATGCAATGTGACTGTTGATTGTAAGAATTCTGATACAAAATGGTTGTTCCCCACCCATCCCGTCCCTTTTCTTTTTGTACCCCTTCCCATTTATACCTTTAAACCTTAATAAAAATATAACTTCAGGTTTCCTACACGTAGGGCTATCTGAGGACAGGCGCAGGGTCAGCGTTGTGCATTGTCTGCTATAGCTTCCTGAAATCACCTGCAGTCCCTCCTCCTGCACTGGAGAAGAATCTGAGTGTAGCCCGGAAGTACCAGGACACGTGCTCGAGCGCACCTGCGCGCGTCCCAGCGCACTGGCAGCAAAGCAGAGAGGGAAGATACAGGAACTGACAGGAGAAGCACTGCAGAGAAAGCCTAAAAACTAAACGCTGAGTCCAAGTGCTTAATGCAGCACCCAAGAATGTGAGTGGGAATCATTCTCAAATTTTATATGTTTTTTTCCCTTATAAATAAATAATCTGCACCATAGAGGGGTGTTTGTTTGTGCTCTTCTCATCTCTACAGTTTTTCTTCTAAATACATGAGAGTTTGGGAGTACTCTTGAAGAAGAAGCACCCACCCTGATTTGGACGATTAGACTTTTTCATCTTGATCAATTACAATTGGTAATTTTTTACATTATTGGTAATTTTTTACATTATTGATAATTTTTGTCCATTTTTTGTGCCTTTTGGAATTTTTGTATGTAACCACTGACAAAGTGCCTTTTTGTTACTGCACATCCAGGAAAAATGACCACCCTACTAAATACATTTTACAAAAAGGAGGAAAAGGTCAGACCTTTGCAGTCTTTATTTGTTAACTATTGCTTTTGTGATTGTTTAAAGCAGGGGTGGGGGGCCGGGAGATTTTCCTGGGGGGGCGAGGGCGGTTGCAGAGGTCCCACGCTCTCCCCCAAGGCATTTAAATTAAATGCCGGGGGACCGCGCGAGGCCTCTGCAACCTCTACTTACTTAATACGCTTCGGGGTCATATGACATCACGGTTGCCACAGTACCGTGATGTCAAATGATGCTGCGGGTCACGTGACACGACCCCGCGGCTTCATAGGTAAGGGGGGAAGTTTACATTCAAAGCTTCAAATTGTTTAGTATAAAATGTATTTTTCATTTTTTTTTAAACTATAATACAATATTTACAAAACAGTGACTTAAACTGATTTTGTTTGTTTTTTAGGAGTCAAAGTATAATGTATTCCATTTAATTCAGCCTATAACGGTATTTTTACTTTGCACTGTGAGTAATGTAATATTTCATAGAGTTCTGCAATCATTTAAACAGCTTCTTGTGAGCTGTTCAAATGGTAATAATGACATCAGATAATTACATGTTTCCTTAGTCAGGGCTGAATGAGTTCAATATCCTAACTTGCCAAAAACAACAGGGCCCATATATCACCAAAGCCATGAATGCAACGGACAAATCATAGGAACAGACGCTTTTAACAGTCTTTCCAAAAACATGACTTTATAATGTTTTTAGAAGAGCTAACGATACCCTGTGTTTGTTTTCCTTCTCGGTAGCCATAAACATGAAAAATAAAATAACTGGTATGCAACGCATATAGACCCATATTTACCAAGTAGTGCTATGCCATAAGACACCTTCCAGCACCAAGAAACACCAATAACCCATTCAAGATACTTCTAGCGCTAGGTTTCTTACAACATTGCTTAGTAAATATGGCACATAGGGGTTACCCTGCACACGTTTTTGCAAGAGATAGTGTCTAAAGCTGGGGTAGGTTTTGGAATCAACTGTGCGGATGTCTTTATTTTAAAAGTACATAGGTGCATAAGTCTTTTTTTAAGGAGTTCATGTGGTATTTGAGATTTTTAGGGTTCATCATTCTATAAAACCTAAATATATTAGCTATTTAGAACTGAAAGATTAACTTGAAGTGACTAATATCACTGAAGTTTATCCAATGGAAATTGTTTGCATTTCTCTCATTTATGTAAAGGTATGTGTGGTAGGTTTTCGCTATTAATAGACAAATAAAGGAATGCCATAATGAAAAAAATTACATTTATTCAGAATTGTAAATGAAGATGTTTACAATTCTGAAATATCATTTCATTTCCCATTAGCTTTGGACTAGCATATTTATATACTAACAATGGTGTGCTAAAATGTTTTGAATACATATTTACATTCCAGAAAGCTTTTCCTACCGTCTCCATCATGAGAATTAGAACTTTCTATTGTTTCTATTAAGTTCCTTGCTGTCTCTGTTTGCCACACTCAAAGTATGAATACAGAAACTCGGGCAAAATAAATCTTTGTGTTTTCATATTAAAAAGTAATACCTCCGGCCTTCAGTTCCTCCTACTCTGAGGGCATATACTGTAGTAACCTTAAAATAACATTTGGGTGTAAAAGGTCAACCAGTTAATAATACCAAAAAATGCAACAAGCAATGTGATACCATGGAAAATTACCTCATAACAATCAGGTTATACAATACAGGATGGAATTAATTACATTTAAGATGATGGATAATATGTTCTAATCAATCACCGTTTAATGTGCATCGCAGGGCCCTGTCCTGTAAAGTAAAGCAATAGTAACAGGACATACTTGGTAACAGCATTTCCTTCTTTTCTGACCACTGTTGCAACTGCATGCTTCAGCTCCTTGAAGAACCAAGTTAACATCTTTAGTTTCTAATACTGTTTGGTAAACAGCTTTCTGGAAGTCTGATAGAGAACAGAAAACAATCTGCAAATAATAATAAAGATATTTCACATTCATAACATTTTTTATTGACAATTAGCTTTTATTTGCTTGATATTGTGAAACTGCACTTGTGTCACTTTTGAGTATTGTAACTCTTTAGCGTACGATGTATAGTTGTAGGGCTTTTGTAATTTGTCTACCTAAAATAACTTGATTGTTGTATGCCATGGTTTACAGCAAGGGTGTGCAAAGTGGGGGGAACAAGATTTTCGGGGGAGTGCGGCAGTTATGGGGTCCTGCACTCTGCCCCAAGGCATTCAAATTAAATGCAGGGGGACCGCGCGAGGCCTCTGTAACCAACTTACCTTACCATGGCTTCCAGCAATGTGTCGTCATGGTAACCCAGCATCAAATGACACGGCGGGGTCACGTGACGTCGAGTTGCCATGGCAATGTGATGTCACATGACAACCACGGTGTCATTTGACCCCGGAGCAGAGCGTGGGGGGGGGGGGGGTGCGCGAACAGGGGAGGAGAGCAGGCAGGTGGGTGCAAGGGGAAAAAAAGATTGCGCACCCCTGGTTTACAGCACGCATAAAGCTGTATTAAGAAACCAAGCTGACACTGATGAGACCAAAATGACAAATCTTATTTCACTAAATGGCTTGCTTGTTCTGCACTTCCCCAGACCAGGCTTTACTGTACAAACGGCTTAATATAGCTCACAAGAATATCACTGTACAGGGAGAGAATTACAAGTGAAAAACGGATCGTATTTATCTGCAATTTTAATTCTGTGATATTTGAAAGCCTAAAACAGTTTGGCAAAGTAGTGTAAGGCATGAAGATACACATTTTACTTACTTTTGTTTTTTAATATATCATAATGAATTAAATAGAAATAGCCATGTTAGTCCAGTTGCAACCAGATACTGATTTACAAAAGATTCAATATTGCTGACCTGAAGAGGAGAGAAAACTCTCAAAAGCTTGTATTATTATATCAATTGTTAGTCCAAATAAAAAAAAAATATATTGCCTAATACTTAAGTACTAATTTACTCTGAACTAATGTAAAATAGAAACAGAGCTTTAAAGAACAACTAAAGAATTGATAACTTGCCTATTTCAAGACCGACATCAATTAAATCTACTTTACAAAACATACCATATAGCTACCTACTGCATAAAACCTACATTATTACTAAGATCCTTATTGTTAAAACTATGAAGTTCGGGGCGTGACATCACCGCGGATGCACGTTTGCTGGGAAAGCTCTGTGCACTCCGCCAGTATAAGCTAATATAACCCCTGATCGGCACCTTTTTGTGATCCGCGGGCCGCTCAGAAAGATGGGAGGCCGGAGACCCTGGATCTCTCCCGTTTCGGCCGAGTACAATCGGCAACGGCCGAAAAAACAAAATACAAAGATGGAGCCTATGCGAGCACATAGCACCAGCCCCAGACCGGGAGATAGAGAGGCAATCTGCTTTGCCAGAGGGAGAGGCCTCAGAGCGACGGGCAACGCTGAGACTCAGCAAACAAGGACACAGCAGGAAAAGATTTACTGGGGAGAGCTGCTACAGAGAGAGTCACTGCAGAGCGAGACATGGTGATTACAAAGCAGGACCTTCAGACTATGCTTGGAGAAATGCAAGTTTGTTTTCAGTCAGCCCTGGACAGAGCGGTAACAGAATTTAAGGCAGAAGTTTCTTCGCTGGCTAAGAGAACCACGGAGCTGGAAAACAAAATGGATGTCGCTTTACAAAACCAGGCAAATACTGACGATGAGGCCCTGCGTCTCAGCGAAGAGATAAGAGCTAAGTCAGATGGTATGGATGATCTTGAGAACAGGGAACGAAGGCAAAATCTACGAATCCGCCATATCCTGAGTCAGTGTCTGCGGAAGCCCTTAAGCCATATCTTAAAAGGTTCTTTTTGTCAATTGATCCCTAACTACAAGATAATTAACTTATGATGGACAGAGCTCACAGAGCGTTGGGTCCGAGATTTGACGATCCCAAAAGAAGCAGAGATGTGGTTCTAGGGCTTCATCAATATTCGACAAAGGAAAAGATTAAAAAGGGTTGCAGAAAAAGAGGCTCAATTGAATTTGAAAATTATTCAATCCAGATATTCCAGGACCTGTCCAGGCTGACAATATATCGACAAAGAGGACTGCGTCCGGTGACAGCGATACTTCAGGAAAAGGGGATTCCGTATCGGTGGGCCTTCCCGTTCCATTTTATAGTCAACCACAAGGGCAAACAGATCTCGCTTCGTTACCCTGAGGAATCTGCTTCCTTTCTATAGCTTTAATTCTGGCCCCCAAGGATAGATCAGATCGGCAACGAGGATCTCGTGGTGAGAATACAGAGGATGACCGACCGACTGAGGGAGCGATGGCCTGGAGAAGAGATTCAAGACCGGCTATGTTTTTGGAGGGGTCCCACTGAGTTCCCCTGAGTAGGGGTCCGCGGCGGTATCCCTTGCCGATGGGCCGGCAACATGTACTATTTTGCTAATTCCATTATGCCATTTGCTTTTGAGAAAGGCCCTTGAGGTCGAAACGTCAACTATTGGCTAATAAATGTTCTATGCAGAAATTTGCAGTGCCCAGGTTTTTTCCTTTCATATATGTATATTAAAACAATTAATAAGTTATGCTTTGGGCTCTGAATGAACGGTTGCACGCTCTGGAGAGACTATTTACGTTTACATATACATTTAGCTACAACTGATTTTTGTGTGTTAAAGTTCCATGGGTTTTGTTTTTTTTATATATATATAATAAACAGAGACCTGGCAAATATTCATTTTACATCTTATTTGCATATCCCAGGTTGTGGAAATGTATAGATATGATTGCAATTGAGTAAGGGATTCACATCCCCTCTGTTTCTTCCCCCCATCCTACACCTCTTCCTAACTCTCCTCCTGCCTTCCTTGACTCTTTTTCCACTGTCTCAGAGGAGGATGTATCGCTGTTGATCGCCTCTTCTCCCTCTACCACTTGCCCTCTTGACCCCATTCCCTCCCATCTCCTAAAACCTCTAGCTCCTACTATAATCCCTACGCTTACACACATTTTTAACTCCTCCCTCTGCTCTGGAACCCTTCCATCCTCCTTCAAACATGCAACAGTCATACCATTACTCAAAAACAACAAGCTTGACCCTACCTGTCTTTCTAACTATCGACCTGTCTCCCTCCTGCCTTTTGCCTCTAAACTCCTTGAACGTCTTGTATTCTCTCACTTGCTCCATTTTCTCAACACCTATTCTCTCCTAGACCCTCTACAATCTGGCTTCCGCACTGCTCACTCCACCGAAACAGCCCTCACTAAAATAACTAACGACCTCCATGCTGCCAAAGACAGAGGTCATTACACTCTGCTCATATTACTCGACCTCTCTGCAGCATTTGACACAGTGGACCACCCTCTTCTCCTCCACATTCTCCATACTCTAGGTATTCGGAACAAAGCTCTATCCTGGATCTTATCCTACCTCTCCCATCGTACTTTTAGTGTCTCTTCTGCTAACACCTCCTCCTCCTCCTCTATTGATCTCTCTGTGGGGGTACCCCAGGGCTCTGTCCTGGGACCTCTTCTCTTTTCTCTGTACACACTCTCTCTAGGTGACCTAATAACATCTTTTGGGTTTAATTATCATCTCTATGCCGACGACACACAAATATACTTTTCAACACCTGACCTTACACCTGCTGTACAAACCAAAGTTTCTGAATGTCTCTCTGCTATATCATCCTGGATGGTCCTCCGACGCCTTAAACTCAACATGGCTAAAACAGAGCTCCTCATACTTCCTCCCAAACCTGGCCCTAGTACCTCCTTCCACATTACTGTTGGAACTACAATCATTCACCCAGTAGCCCAAGCACGCTGCCTAGGGGTCACACTCGACTCCTCTCTCACATTCGCCCCTCACATTCAAAACATTTCTAAAACTTGTCGCTTTTTCCTCCGCAATATAACTAAGATACGCCCTTTCCTCTGTTGTTCGACTGCTAAAACTCTGACTCAGGCCCTCATTCTCTCCCGTCTTGATTACTGTAACCTTCTGCTGTCTGGCCTTCCTGCCTCTCACCTGTCTCCCCTACAATCTATCCTAAATGCTGCAGCCAGAATCACTCTACTCTTTCCTAGATCTGTCTCAGCATCTCCCCTCCTGAAATCCCTCTCCTGGCTTCCGATCAAATCCCGCATCTCACACTCCATTCTTCTCCTCACTTTTAAAGCTTTACATTCTTCTGCCCCTCCTTACATCCCATCCCTAATTTCTCGCTATGCACCATCCAGACTCTTGCGTTCTTCTCAAGGATGTCTTCTTTCTACCCCCTTTGTATCTAAAGCCCTCTCCCGCCTTAAACCTTTTTCACTGACTGCCCCACACCTCTGGAATGCCCTTCCCCTCAGTACCCGACTAGCACCCTCTCTATCCACCTTTAAGACCCACCTTAAGACACACTTGCTTAAAGAAGCATATGAATAGCACTGTGGATATTCTGAACACAGGATACATAAAGATTGGCCCCCTGCAGACGCACTTACCAGAACTCCCTCCTACTGTCTCCGTACGTTCTACCTACCTACCAATTAGACTGTAAGCTCCTCGGGGCAGGGACTCCTCTTCCGAAATGTTACTTTTATGTCTAAAGCACTTATTCCCATGATCTGTTATTTATATTATCTGTTATTTATTTGATTACCACATGTATTACTACTGTGAAGCGCTATGTACACTAATGGCGCTATATAAATAAAGACATACAATACAATACAATACAATATTAACTCATTGGAGGTACCTTTGCGGAAGAGAAAGGTGAGTTGGTGTCACGCCTGTATGCCCGCAGACCAAGCTAGACCCCAGTACTGAGGTGGGAACGGTATGATACCACACACCCACAGCAGTGGGAGCAAGCCCGGAGTGTGGTATAGCGTTGCTGGGCCTGTTGGAAGAGTTGTTAGAGTATACTTGCAACGCTTGGGGATGTCCGTAAGAATAGTCGTGTCCGTTTGCCAATGTTCAGGAGTCCAGAGGGTAGAGTCGTCAGAGGATAAGCCAGGTCCTAGGAAGCCAGAGGGCAAGGTAGTATGCGTAGCAGGGTTCACAGGGATACCAGAGAGCAGAGTAGTCCAGGACAAGCAGGGGTCAAAGCCAGGGAAATCCAAGATAGAACAGGAGCAGGAAACCACAGGAACGGAGAGGGAGCATAGCATAGGTCAGGTACACACAGGGAAACAGGAACTATGCAGAGCGGGGAAGAAGTGGACAGACAGGGGTTATAAAGGAGGGCATACCAATGGGAGAGAGGGGAGCAGTAGAGAGCAAAGTGGGAGACGACAGGGATAGGACAGGGAGAGAAGAGGAGGAGACAGAAGGGGCAGTCAGGGGAATGGCCTGTAAAGCTTGGGAGGCGGAGACAGGGGAAACCTGATAAGAAGAGTCTGTGCGCGCGCCCCCTTTAAGCTGGGGATGCGCGCGCACAGGTTGCAACACAGGAGCGGCCCGCACGGAGCAAGGGAAGACCGCAGGAGGGGCAGGAAGCCAAGAGGAGGGGAACGCGCGCGCGCGGCCTGCGCCCGTGCGATGGCGAGCAAAGGTAGAAAGGAGGGATCAGGTGAGTCAGCGGAGGGACATGTGGGCGCTCCCCCCGTGGGTTGCGGGAGCGCATGAGCCGGACGCGTCACCAGGCACGCGGAATGCCGCGCCGCAGGTACCATGCAGCGAGGAGGCAACGGGACGGACGCCACCACAGGGGAAGGTGATGCGGGCACTGCGGGAGAGAGGGAACGGGGAGGATCATAGCAGGGACTCAGGGACCGCGTGGGTATGCGAGACCTGCGGGTCACGCGCTGCGGCAAAGGGAGAGAGGTGGAGGGGAAAGGAGAGGAGTGGGAAGGAGTAGGAAGGGCAACAGGAGACGTGAGAGAGGGACCAGGAGGGGAAGGAATCTCCTGAGTCGTCACAGTTGGCTAGAGTAGCCATGTGTATTAGCCCTGATTGCATATATACAGATGTGTGAAAAAGAAAGTACACCCTCTTTGAATTCTATGGTTTTACATATCAGGACATAATAATAATCATCTGTTCCTTAGCAGGTCTTAAAATTAGGTAAATACAACCTCAGATGAACAACAACACATGACATATTACACTGTGTCATGGGTTATTTAACAAAAATAAAGCCAAAATGGAGAAGCCGTGTGTGAAAAACTAAGTACACCCTTACTGCTTACATAGGAATTAAGATGCTAAGTAGCAGACAGGTGCTGCTAATCAAATGCCCTTGATTAATTGATCATCAGCAAGTGTGACCACCTCTATAAAAGCCGAAGTTTTAGCAGTTTGCTGGTCTGGAGCATTCAGGTGTGTGTTAACACAATGCCAAGGAGGAAAGACATCAGCAATGATCTTAGAGAAGCAATTGTTGCTGCCCATCAATCTGGGAAGGGTTATAAGGCCATTTCCAAACAATTTAAAGTCCATCATTCTACAGTGAGAAAGATTATTCAAAAGTGGAAAACATTCAAGACAGTTGCCAATCTTCCCAGGAGTGGACATCCCAGCAAATTCACCCCAAGGTAAGACCGTGCAATGCTCAGAGAAATTGCAAAAAAAATAAGAGTTACATCTCAGACTCTACAGGCCTCAGTTAGCATGTTGAATGTTAAAGTTCATGACAGTACAATTAGAAAAAGCGTGAACAATTATGGTTTGTTTGGAAGGGTTGCCAGGAGAAAACCTCTTCTCTCTAAAAAGACCATGGCAGCACAGCTTAGGTTTGCAAAGTTGCATCTGAACAAACCACAAGACTTCTGGAACAAAGTCCTTTGGATAGACGAGACAAAAGTGGAGATGTTTGGCCACAATGCACAGCACCACGTTTGGAGAAAACCAAACACAGCATATCAGCACAAACACCGCATACCAACTATGAAGCACGGTTGTGGAGGGGTGATGATTGGGGCTTGTTTTGCAGCCACAGGACCTGGGAACCTTGCAGTCACTGTGTCGACCATGAACTCCTCTGTATACCAAAGTATTCTAGAGTCAAATGTGAGGCCATCTGTCCGACAGCTAAAGCTTGGCCGAAATTGGGTCATGCAACAGGACAATGATCCCAAGCACATCAGCAAATCTACAACATAATAGCTGAAAAAGAAAATAATCAAGTTGTTGCAATGGCCCAGTCAAAGTCCAGACCTCAACCCTATTGAAATGCTGTGGCTGGACCTTAAGAGAGCTGTGCATAAACAAATGCCCACAAACCTCAATGAACTGAAGCAACGTTGTAAAGAAGAATGGGCCAAAATTCCTCCACAACGATGTGAGAGACTGATAAAGTCATACAGAAAACGATAACTTCAAGTTATTGCTGCTAAAGGTGGTTAAGCTATTGAATCATACGGTATACTTGTTTTTTCACACATGGCTTCTCCATTTTGGCTTTATTTTTATTAAATAAATCATGACGCAGTGTAATATGTCATGGGTTGTTGATCTGAGGTTGTATTTACCTAATTTTAAGACCTGCTAAGGAACAGATGATTATGTCCTGATATGTAAAACCATAGAATTCTGAGGGTGTATTTTCTTTTTCACACAACTGTAAGTCACGCGCTCACTTGGGTGGTATTCGTTACAGGTGGCATATTGGGACGGTTTTAGGGGAGATGTTAACTCATTTGAGGCACCTTTGTAAAGGTTAAGAGTGGGGAAGCTTGCACGTTGTGTATTAACCCTTGTCCTGTAGAGGAGATATTGTCCATTTGAGGGACTTTTGCACAGGTGAAAAGTGGGTGCGCTTGCGAGCTGAGTATTAACCCTTGTCCTGTATGCAGGTCACGTGCTCTCAGGTGGGCCGTACGTGACACTATTCCTGAAGGTTTTTTGCGTTGCTTTTCTCTTTACCTTAAAGGTGGCGTAAGCAGTGATTTTGTCAAACAATTTAAATGCTGCAGGATACATGTGCTAAATTTTACAAAAGCAGAAATACTCCTGATAAATATCCCGATTCAGACAAAACCAAATGCTCATTTTTTTTAGACATATTTCTACAGACAACCTCTGCTTCGTACTGTACATAGCCCCCATGACACTGACTTTGAAGCAGTTGAAACAAAGAAGAAAAAACACTTGGTGCTCTCTAGGTGAATGACATATAGTGATGAAATGAATATAGTATTGGCGAGTATAAAAGTGCTCTTGATCATACAACGATACGTGAAAAAATCTATGGAATGAAGTGATACGCTGCTCAACCCAATAGAATCCTCCTTCCATCCTTGTACAAATTGCAATGGTGTTGTTCAGGGAGCGCAGAATCATGTGTGGAATATAAAGAAAGGCATACATAGTGCAAAATTGTCTGTAATCCAGAATGTTATGATGGTATAAGATTTTTACACTCTTCCCTGGGTCTTGTGGAGGTAGTCAGAGTGTGTGTGGCCCCCTTGGGTGGTGATAGAGAGGCAATCCTCCCTAGACGTGGATACTTCACAAATATGGTTCCACAAATAGATGGTGTAAAAATATGTTTATATATTAAAACAAGATAAAAGCAATTTTACATTTACATATCAGTTAGTGCTAGATGGCTCCGACAGAGGGAACATCAACAACGCGGCGACGTCTGGGGAGGATTGCCTTCCTAATACCACCCAAAGGGGCCACACACACTCCAACTACCTCCAGAAGACCCCTGGTAGACTGAGGCGGATGGAGAAATATCCATAAAGATACCTTTCAGTGCCTTTGACATTACTGGACCATGCGAGTTGTGGCATTGCCCACTTGTAAAAAAAAAAAAAAAAAACTTATTCCATCATACCATTCTGAATTACAGACAATTTTTGCACTATGTATGCCTTTTTCTTTATATTCCACATATGATTCTGCGCTCCTTGAACAACACCATTGCAATTTGAAGCAGTTGAGCCTGGTTCAACTCCCAGTGTCAGCTCCTTGTAACCTTGAGCAAGTCACTTAATCTCCCTGTGCCTCAGACACCAAACATCGGTCAAAACATGTTGTTGACCTTTGGAATTTGTATATTTTAACCGAATGCTCTATTTTTACCAAATATGGGTTACAAAATAAATGAGGTAACAATCAGGTTACTCACCCGATCTTCCTTTTTTGGTAACTGGTTACTTATAATAGCCTTGGTACGTCTAAGGAATAAGTTGGACATTTTCATTGCCAGTTTCTGCATGACTCTCCGGCCTGTAGCAAGCTCTCGCTTAGTCGCGTTGTGTCTCTGTCCATATTCTACCGGCTTTGAAAATTCTTCCTTGAATTGATTTCTGCTGCCTAAACATCCAGGTACAGCCCTACAAGGAATCACATCAATATATTTAGATTTAAACGCTGCTATAAAAGCTATTACAGAGTTCAAATAATCTGACATTCATATTTTAACAGTATCACGAAGAGCTTGCTTAACAATTGCATGCAATAAAATAGCACATAACAAAACAAGCACTCAAATGGGCAGTCAGTGAACGTAAACAAAAAAGGTATATAAAAGTTTATTATAATGACTGGTGATGGATGAAACCTTTCCATATATTAACAAATATAGCAAATTTTAGGCATTTGTACATTTTTATGTGAGGTCGCAAAAATGCCAAGATTAACCCCAAGACATCCAGTTAGTATCTTACAAAAAAATGACAAATATTAACGACGCCGTTTTTTTTCCCTAACAAAAAAAGCTCATACTAAATTTTTGCAAACTAAATTGGAACAAATTAGCCCATCTCCAATAATGATATTATTCAGAGCAATCTAATGTTGAGCACTTATACTGTATAAACATTTAATTTTTCAGACATTCTTGCTGAATGTGAAACACACAGCAACTCTTGCTCAGCAACGTATCAAACATAGATGAAAACGGTGAAGGTGCATAAAGGAATCTAGATAATCGCGTAAGAAAAGAAGCGCTCTGTTTACTGCACTCAACACTGAAGCTAAATGGATAAATTGGTTATCATTGGGATTGAAAAACTTTACTTTCTTAAATATTACTTAAAAAATAGTAGTTGGTTATTATGGTTGACCTCAGAGTACGAATGTTATGTACTATGTATGTAAAATTCAATAAAAACTAAAGTTATAAAAAAAAAAATAGTAGTTGGTGAAGATAATAAGAAATCAATATAAACACTGAGAAGCTCAGCTCAACTTTAGACAGGTTTGAGGTAAGATATGGATACGGCCAAGAGGCATTACTTTTTTTTTAATGGTTTCAAATGTACACATTTCAAAAATAAAGATCCTCCCCAAGCTTTCCTTTTCTACTATGGTTGTCCAGTTGCTGCAGAATTAAGCCTCTCCAAATTCCCTTGTGGCCACTGTTTCTCGATATCTCTTTAAATCCAGTAATTGCATTGTCCCACATTGGTAGATTCTGCTTGCAACATGTGCTGCAAACTGGAATTTTAATTTCTTCACAGGATTTCATGTGCTCCTGAATTTACGCTTTTCCTGTTTCAAAGTTTATTCCAACATAAACTGTACATATTTCCATATTCCCCTGTAGGAGCAGTGAGCACATTAAAAAGCATAATAAATCACAATAGGCACTGAGGACAGTTGTGGTGTTTCGTCCAAATGCACGTTAATATATTTTCATTCACATACAGAATTCCCCCTTGAGGTTGTGACTTATTTTCTTGCCAACACAGCCATAGTTATTGACCGCTTCCAATTAATGAATGTTTATGGACATATATTTTCTTGGAGTTGATAAAGCTATTGAATATAATATAGGCTAGAGACCCATTTTGTTACGTGTCTTCAAGTTCTCGGATTCACTGTTGAAGGCCTTGGCTTGTGCCAAAAAACATTACAATATATTGTCAGCAAATTACTTGGCTCAAGTATTCTGCTATGATTTTAATCTTCTTTTCTAAAATAGTTTGGAATAACTGTAAAAATAATGTTGCAAAATGCTTGGTGGTCAAACTGATGAGTATCCTAGCTGATATTTATCAAACTACAAGTGTTGCATTCTTGCATATGCTATGAATAACACCACAACACTACAGTACACTTTATTTTTAACACTTCTGAGATGGCTAAGATGTAGACAAACATTAAACGCAGTATCTCTGTTTCTTGTACCTGAGCCAGAAGGCTCTCCTGATGCTGATTCATGGTATTACAATCTCCAGGGATTCCCCCCCCCCCGATGGCCAAAATATTTGAGTTTTTTGTGGCAGTGTGTGACACACAACAAACGACCAAGATGACCACAAGGTTGCCAATGGAAAGTCATAATGTCATTTCCAGATGTTGCAGCTTTCTCGTGGCTGCCGGTGCGAGCCTGACCCCATGGCTTATCCACACTTCCAGGGACCGAGTAGTTACTGGTACTAATTTCTGTTTTTACAGGGGATTTAAATGGACAACCAATAATGCTATAGCTCCCAATGGTCCTGAGGTTTGGATGTCATTTTGTTGCCCCTGGAGAGAGATTTCAACCTGGTAACTTTACAGATATATACAGTATATATATATACAGTATATATATACTGCAGTGGAAGTGCTGTGTGCTGGGTGATAATGGTGAAAGGCGGGGTTGCAGACCTGCCTAAGACATGCAAATGAGCATACAGTATATTTACATTTTCTATATATACAGGCATACCCCGCATTAACGTACGCAATGGGACCGGAGCATGTATGTAAAGTGAAAATGTACTTAAAGTGAAGCACTACCTTTTCCCACTTATCGATGCATGTACTGTACTGCAATCGTCATATACGTGCATAACTGATGTAAATAACGCATGTGTAACAGGCTTTATAGTCTCCCCGCTTGCGCACAGCTTCGGTACAGGTAGGGAGCAGGTATTGCTGTTCAGGACGTGCTGTCAGGCGCATGCGCGAGCTGCCGTTTGCCTATTGGGCAATATGTCCTTACTCGTGAGTGTACTTAAAGTGAGTGTCCTTAAACCGGGGTATGCCTGTATATATAAATATATATATATATATATATATATATATATATATATATATATATATATATATATATATATATATATATATATATATATATATTAGGAAGTGGTGGATCCCCAGAGCACAAATTAGTGTGTGACCAGTATTTAAAAAAAACGGGGATTTAGAAAAAAATTGGGGATTGCTACTTTAACCATCAGAGGTTAAAAGTAAACAATGCCTAGAAATGCTTATGCGGGCATGACAAGCACAACATATATAATAGCATAATCACACTGTAAAACAAGTTAAAAACGACTATGAAAAAGCACAATTTATATATTCATATCTGATGATTAGATAATTGTTGTTAGGAAATAGATTTTAACCACTATTGGTCCAAAAGTACCTTGGTTCCTCTTTCATATTGTAAAACTGAGCGATACAAATTGACTTTGTACCTATTGGCACTGCCTCATCCTCCAGTGTCACCGTTTGTGCTGTTATCAACTGTACATTACAGAACAAAAATGGTTGTAACAATACGTTGTCTTTCTTACATCCTTCCTAGTGTTGGCTACAAGCTTGGCTTGAGAGGTCTGTAGTCTGAATATCTGTAGCAATCATTGCCCGGGAATCATCAAAGCGGGAACCTCACTATCGCGGCCATTGACTTCAATGGCAGGTATCGCTAATTTAGCCGCGATAGGGTGAATATCGCGATCATGACTCCCGGACATTATTTGTTCCTATCATAATAAAATAAACATTCTAGTTTTTCAATCAGCTGCTGATATCAAATGTTATAGTGATTTTCAATTCCCAATAGTTGCTATAGGGATGTGTACTTGGAATTTGTGGCTTATGTCTCTTTTCCTATGAGATGTAACACTTCAAGCTATATCTGATGACATTTCCACTTCCATAACTCTGAACTTTAATGTATTTTTATGATGCAACATTATCTGCTGGTTTTTCCAATGTCTGTACCTTGCTATAAAAAGTGTCCATTTTTAAGTTTGATACTGTAAGGATTCCGGAACTGCGCCACTCCATGCGCGCTCCTGCTAGACCTCCGTGTACGCACGGAGCTTCTTCTGACAGGACTTCTACCGCGAGTCGCGCGGTACGCATACACACAGTCGACGTCACCAGACGCCACAGTTTTGTCTCCGTCCCCAGGTCCCGCCGCTCGTCATCAGCGCATGGCGCATGCACATCACCCTTATGCAACGCACCCGAGCTCCGGGCCACAAGGCTACTAGTTCCATACCACCTTCACCTGTCTCCCGCATCTAGCCTATCACTGCCTCCGCGAGGCCGCACCTCCGCTCAACCCCCCCAGGAGATTGGCTCCTTATGTCTATTTATGCTCAGCTGTGCCACTGGCACTTTAGCTGAGCAAGATTCTTGTTCCCTGTGCTTACCTATCCCGCGCTTCAACGTCTTGTCCTGCTGAAACTTACTTGTGTACCGACCCGGCTTGCTTTTGGACTACCGCATCTCTGGACTACTGACCTCTGCCATCTCTGACTGTCCGCAACTCTCCTACCCTGACCTCAGCATTCGGACCACTCTATACTCTCCAGCCCGACCTCGGCTTCTAGTACCTCTACATTCCGGACCTCTCCTACTCTGACCTTGGCAAGTATAACGATGACTCTGACCTCTCCACCCCAGACCCGGCGATCTCAATTTATCCAGACTCCAGACCTGCCCCCGTGCCTGTCGGTGGCGTTTGTATATATATTCTCATCTCAGTCCTGGGGTCTTGTTTGTGGTGACCACAGCGTTACAGATAAGTATTCAAATCTTGTGTATATATACAAACACAAACAGCCCTACCCTCTTGGCAAGTAGCAAAGAATCTTAAAGATGAGAATTGGTGCAGGTGGACATGAGGAATCCCTAATTCCTCCAACAATATACAGAATTAAACCAATTGTCCACAGCACTCAAACAGTAACAATCTCACTGAGGTAGAATGGGGGCAAGTGCAAGTTTGACAAGCAGTGAGATACCCATAGTAAGTAGAGATAATACAAGAAAACTTCGAAAGACTAAACCAAGTGGGAGCAGAAAGGAAGGAGCAGATAAGATAATAGTACAGGATGAAAAAAAACTGAAATGCATGCTTGCTAATGCAAGAAGCCTGACAGATAAAATGGGGGAGTTTGAATTAATAGCTACAAGGGAGCAGTATGATATCATAGGCATTACTGAAACATGGTGGGATGAAACTCATGACTGGACAGTTAATTTAAAGGGGTATTCTCTTTTTCGGAAGGATCAAACAAATAGAAGGGGAGGTGGAGTATGTCTATATGTTAAACCAGATCTAAAACCTATTATAAGGGATGATGTCTATGAAGGGAATGATGAAAATGTAGAGACCTTGTGGATAGAAATTAGTAGTGGAGGTAAAAGTATAAAGAAAATGTTTGTGGGAATATGCTATAAACCACCAAATATCTGTGAGATTGAGGAAGCTAAAATACATTTGCAAATGGAGAAGGCATCAAAACTGGGTCATGTTTGCATAATGGGGGATTTTAATTATCCAGACATAGACTGGGGCAATGAGATTAGCATTACAACAAAAGGAAACAAAAGGAAACAGGTTTTTGGGGGTGCTTAAAGATAATTATATGACCCAAATTATTGAGGAACCAACCAGGAGAGGGGCAGTTCTGGATTTGGTCATATCAAACAATGTAGAAGTAATAACAAATATTCAAGTCCTGGAACATTTGGGTAACAGTGATCATAACATGGTCTCATTTGAAATAAATGATCAAAAAACAGATTACTTGGGTTCAACAAAGACTTTAAACTTTAGAAAGGCAGATTTTAATAAACTGAGGTCTAATCTAGCAGTAATACAATGGGATGATGTTTTTGCAGGGAAAAATGTAGAAGATAAATGGGCAGTCTTTAAAACATTGTTAGAAAAGCACACTTATCAGTGTATATATACCCTTGGGTAATAAGTATAAAATAAATAAGTCAAAACCAATGTGGCTAAATAAACAGGTAGGGGAGGAAATGGACAAGAAGAGGAAGGCGTTTAGATTCTTTAAGTCAGAAGGGACAGAGACATCGTATCGGAATTATAAGGAATGTAACAAAAATTGCAAAAGGGCAATTAAATTAGCAAAAATGGATAATGAAAAAAGGATTGCAATAGAAAGTAAGGTCAACCCTAAAAAGTTCTTTAAGTACCTTAATAACAAAAAAATGAGAAAAGAAAATATAGGACCCTTTCAGTGTGAGATGGGTAGGCAGATTATTGGAGATAAGTAAAAAGCAGAGGTATTAAACAAATTCTTTGCCTCTGTGTTTACCAGGGAAGAATCAAGTTCAATAGTAGCGCCGCAGGAGGAAGCCACAACCTCCATATTAATGACAAATTGGTTAACTAAGAAAGAAGTTCTTAAGCGACTTGAAAAAATTAAATTAAATAAGGCACCTGGCCCCGATGGCATACATCCAAGAGTTCTCAAGGAGTTAAGCTCAGTAATAGCAAAACCATTATATTTAATATTCAAGGTCTCCATTTCCACAGGCTCAGTACCACAAGATTGGCGTAAAGCAGATGTGGTGCCTAAATTTAAAAAGGGAGCTAGATCACACCTGGGGAATTACAGACCTGTAAGCCTGGCTCCAATAGTAGGGAAACTACTTGAAGGTTTAATACGGGATAATATTCAGGAATACCTAATGGAAAACAAAATTATTAGTAATAGTCAGCATGGATTTATGAAGGATAGATCTTGCCAAACTAACCTTATTTGTTTATTTGAGGAGGTAAGTACTGTAGGAATTTAGACCAGGGTAATGCAGTTGATGTGGTCTACTTAGATTTTGCAAAGGCTTTTGATACGGTTTCACACAAGAGGTTGGTGTACAAAATAAAGAAAATTGGACTCAGTAATAATATATGCACCTGGATTGAAAACTGGTTAAAGGATAGACAACAGAGGGTTGTCATAAATGGAACTTTTTCAGGTTGGGCTAAAGTCGTGAGTGGAGTACCTCAGGGATCGGTACTGGGACACCTGCTTTTTAACTTGTTTATTAATGACCTTGAGGTTGGGATCGAGAGCAAAGTCTCCATCTTTGCTGATGATACTAAATTGTGTAAGGTAATAGAATCAGAGCAGGATGTAATTTCTCTTTAGAAGGACTTGGAGAGACTGGAAACATGGTCAGGTAAATGGCAAATGAGGTTTAATACAGATAAATGTAAGGTTATGCATTTGGGATGCAAGAATAAAAAGTCGACTTACAAATTAAATGGAGATATATTGGGGGAATCCTTGATGGAGAAGGATTTAGGAGTGCTTGTAGACAGCAGGCTTAGCAATAGTGCCCAATGTCATGCAGTAGCTGCAAAGGCAAACAAGATCTTATCTTGCATCAAACGGGCAATGGATGGAAGGGAGTAAACATAATTATGCCCCTTTACAAAGCATTAGTAAGACCACACCTTGAATATGGAGTACAATTTTGGGCACCAATCCTAAGAAAAGACATTATGGAACTAGAGAGAGTGCAGAGGAGAGCCACCAAATTAATAAAGGGGATGGACATTCTAACTTATGAGGAGAGGCTAGCTAAATTAGATTTATTTACATTAGAAAAGAGGCGTCTAAGAGGGGATATGATAACTATATACAAATATATTCGGGGACAATATAAGGAGCTTTCAAAAGAACTATTCATCCCACGGGCAGTACAAAGGACTCGGGGCCATCCCTTAAGGTTGGAGGAAAGGAAATTTCACCAGCAACAAAGGAAAGGGTTCTTTACAGTAAGGGCAGTTAAAATGTGGAATTCATTACCCATGGAGACTGTGATGGCAGATACAATAGATTTGTTCAAAAAAAGGTTGGACATCTTTTTAGATGGGAAAGGTATACAGGGATATACCAAATAAGTATACATGGGAAGGATGTTGATCCAGGGATTAATCCGATTGCCAATTCTTAGAGTCAGGAAGGAATTAATTTTTCCCCTTAATGGGGTTTTTTGTTTGCCTTCCTCTGGATCAATAAGTAAGTATAGATATAGAATAAAGTATCTGTTGTCTAAATTTAGCATAGGTTGAACTTGATGGACGTACGTCTTTTTTCAACCTCATCTACTATGTAACTATGAGGTAACTAAGACCCGCTAAATAAAGAAATACTAGTATTCAAAATTAAAAAGAGTTTAATACACAACATACACTATCTAGAATAAAGCTGTATAATGATAACAGGCGGAAAGTACAACGCATCCAGTATACAAATCTGTGGTATCAACCTTAATGCATAACCAAGTGCCTAAAATGCACACAAACAGATAGTCCGTGTGCTGTTACTAACTATAGGAGATTGCGTGACTGCACGGGAGACACAACTGGGCGATTTCAGGTTCCTTAGATAAGACAAATTAAAGGAAGTACCGCTGTCCATTAGGGTCACGTGGGAACTGGCCTTGAAGGGGTCTATAACTCTGAAGCACTGCCCCCCTAGTATAATCACTGACTGCGGTTTCTGTTCCCATACAGTAGTGTAATGTTTTATCCCTCTGTGTTATTCCTGTACTCCTCATTATTTTTCTGTACCATTTATTGGTGATTTGCTGTATACTACATATTTTCTTTGCACCTTTCTCTTCATGTTCTGGTTTTTAATTGGTGAATGTGCACTGCATTTCTGTTGGTATATCTTATGGCTTTAAGCTACCTTATAACATACGTTGATTTATTTTAGTGTTCCTTTACACTATCTCATCAGCATGCTCTTGTACGCTCTGGGTAGTTACACTTGCAGCAGTTAGGCTCATTATAGCTAGATCTTCTGCGTATAACTAAGGTTGCGTCCCCTCTAGTGCCGAGTGGGCTGCCCCTTTTACTTACATATATCTATATATGTAAGTCCCTGCTCACACGGTGCACACACGCTAAACAAAAAAAATTCACTTTTGAGCGTGTTCAACTTGCCCACAACGCAAAGCTCCCCCCCCCCCGTGCGCTTTCCAAATAGCAAGGACACCCGGCGCTCATGCTTGGAGAGCTGGTGACGTCACCACTCACAAGCATGAGTGTGGTCAGCGCTAGCGGGGCTGCAGCCTTAGACTTATAGCTATACTGTGAGTGGTGTACTATAGATTGTGTACTGTGGCTCTCTCTTCGTGTGCATTTTAGGCACTTTAGCACTGATTGCATGCTGGATGTGTTGTACTTTCCACCTAGTATCATTGTACAGCTTTATTCTAGATGCGTTGTTTATTAAACTCTCTTCATTTTGAATACTAACATTTCTTTCTTTAGGAGGTCTTGGTTACCCCAGTGAGATTTTTACTGTTTGAGTGCTGTGGACAATTGGTTTAATTCTCTATTCAAATCTTGTTTTTCTCTTACTTTCTCTTTACTTGCAGTTGGTTTTGTAGTTCTTGAATTGTCGCTTTATTATAAAGATTTGAGAAGCGGACATTGAACTTGCTGGTATTTGTAAAGCAGCTGAAAATGCCTCCCTCTAATTAGTCCATCTCCTCTTTTACTCTACCTTCTAGCCCTTCCCACTGGTTTCATCAAGTAATGGTATTAGGAGATAGAGACTTCGTTTCTTGTTTTCCGTGTGGAAATGCAGGCAGGTAACCACATACACGCCTTCAGAATTAAGTCACCTGACTCACCATTTTGTTTTTAAAGATAAAGAGGTACTGAAGGTGCATCATCTTACCTTTTGTACTACATTAAATACACAAATTGTGATTTTACTCACCAGTCCATAACACACCACAGCTCTTCTATGTTGTTCTGGAGTATAGTTCCTGTAAGTCCAATACGGACATTGCACCTTAAAGATTTCATAACCTGTGTCACTCTGGCCTTTGGATTCTTGATTCTCTGAGCTTCATCGACAATGACAGCTGACCAATCTATGCTGTAAATAGAGAAGATGCAATACATCGTCAAAAGTACAATGTACATTATATGTCAGATGGAAAGGGATAGCTCCAGAAAGGTTTCTCAAATTTAGTTAGTCATAAACAATAGTTGTATTGTTATGTATGAATAGCTTTAATTTATATAGCGTCATCCATGTACATAGTGCTTAACAGCAGTAACACACGTGACATAATAGGAATAAGCGCTTTATACATAAAAGTAGACATTAGGAAAAAGAGTCCCTGTCCCGGAGAGATTACAATCTAAAACACAGCTCACTAAACTTATGGTCAAATGTTAAAAAATATATTTTACAGAGTAAAAAAAGAACAAAAAAAAACCTAAATGTTACAAAGGTTAACCTAACTATTGTATTTGTTGTTACACATTTTTTTGGTGAGTAGCCTCCTTATAACTTGACCACCATTTATAGGCTCAAGTGGTAGTTGTGAAGGAATCACGCAGGAATCAGAACTGTAATAAGCTTACTCTGTACTAACCCCAACACTGCACTGCTACTGTACAATACACTATTTACAAATGTTAGCTGCTAGTTTTCTGATATTTAGAAACTAATTCAACATATTTAACACATAAAACACTAAAATCCCATCAAAATTATTATTATTTATAATGAGAATTCCTTCAGGTTAAATTGACACATCCTTAGGTATGTGTTGGCATATATACAAGACCATACAGAGGGCAATGTCATTACCAAGCCAGCAGAAGATAGGTGTGTCTGACATTATGAGGCAGACGCATTGTTGTACAAACTTACGATCAAGGCAGGAAGCTGGTAGGTAAAGAAAAATGAGCATACTGTGCTCAGTTTCCCAGTAAAATCCACACACCATTTCACCAGGCTCAGGGAAAATGAGCATTTCTTCACAAAGAGTGGTTTATGGAATAACCTACCAGTAAAGGTAGTAGAGGTTAGTATTGCTTGGGATGAACACAAGGCTAGAATAGACTATTGTGGGAAGCTACACAATATGTAGAAAAATGAGCTAGATGCCATTAAGTTCCATGTTTTTACCCAAAGTGGCATGAAATAGATTTTGATGCAGTATAGTGACCGAACAGTGAAGCATCCAAACACAAGTTACTGTATTTTCTGAAAGCAAACATAAAAATGCTGGGGTACGTACCCTTAAACTATCACACATAGGGTCGTACTTGTATAACTGATAAAACAAAAATGTAGATGCACAGGAGCTTGTACTCTTGGGAGGGAGTGCACTTTGTCTGCCTCCACCAGTTACCTTCACTTCCAAAAAGAATACTTCACCCCCCGCCCACCCAGGCTGGTTTGTATTCCTTTTAATCTTAGAGATATGGGTGTACCTTAGACTCAAACAGGGAAGCTGCCATATGCGAGACTAAAAAGGTGTCTGTGGAGTCTTGAAATGGGAGTGTCAAAACAAAATGTAGACCAGCGTAAATTAAATTGGTAAGAGTAACATCGAGCCTGTAATCACTTGTCTGAGTAACTAATTCCCTATTTTTTTTATATAAGTTTTTGCATGTTTATATATGTTTTTTTTTAATAAAATATTGAGTCCTTATTTAAAAAGGTTCCCTTGAGGCACACCCCACTTAAATAGTACTTTTAAAATACCTCCATGTTTTGAATTTCTTCGGGACCACCAAAAATCCACCTGTCCCATTCTGTGCTAAAGAAAAACGCCCACCGGTGACGTCAGGGGAAAATGATGGAACGCACCATAGCAGGATGCTTAGAAGGCGCCGCATCAGGAGTGCGCTCCAGAGCATCTATTTTACGGCTTTTAATAGTTAATGTTTTGTTAAGGAAAGGCAAGAACCTGGGAGCAAGATAAGCAGGACATCTTACTTATCACTGTACTATTTGTACAGTAGAGCTCCTCCCATGAATCAGGAGTACCACGTACCATGTCATGAAAATTATTATGCCTACAATTTTGAGTTAATAAGTGATACAGTATTTTTTAATTAAATTTTTTTTTTTTTAAGTATTCACTTAAAACTTACCTGTTAAGTTCATCTAAACACAAGCGAAGAGTCTCATAAGTAGTGAGGGCAACTTCATATTTTCCCTGTTTTATGCGGGTAAGTTCAGAGTCCTTTTTGTTTCCATGTATGATGGTAACCTTGAAATATCCCCAGGTCTCTAGTTCATCTTTCCAGTTGTACAGCACAGAGAGTGGTGACACAATCAGAAAAACCTGAAATATAAGCATTAAAGATATTTCGTGCTGCAAATGCAAGATTTCACTGCACCAAGCATTATACCAAGCCTACAATATTGGCACATCATCACGTATTTTGCTAAAAGTAAAATAATTGTTGTTCTAGTAAGTTACTAGTTTCACATACACACACATCATTACTAAATAGTTTCTTCAGTTTGGATTTATTCTTGAATTACCCACCACTTGCATTTGTGTTTATTTGAACTTTGCCTTGCAAAAACTCGACACACACCCCTTTTAAAACAATTTAAAGACACTTCATTATTTTGTGATTAAGGATTTAACTTTTTAAGAAACCTTTGGAAAAGACATGACAGTGTCATCAAAGCGTATCATAAGACAGAAACATCTATAAATATTATTAATGACATTCAATATGAAATGGAACTTTGAAATTACTATTATTGAAAGACACTGGAGGGCATTCAGATAAACTGAACAATATGTATATTTATCAAGATTTAGTTTCAAATCTCTTAATTGTTACCGTAATGGAATATGCAGGAGGAGTGTTTACTGAAAACTAAAAGGAATGGCCCATAGAGAGCACAGAAAGTGGAAATTTAGATGTCCAGGCATTGCACATTGCAGATGCTGTAAGAAATATATTATTATATGCAGGACGGAAAAGTTTGAAAGGTATGTTTAATTCTGTATAGGAGTTGGAAAGAACATAAGCGGTTTAATGCATTTCATTAAAAATAGCTTGAGTGTTTAAAAGGATTAGCGCTGAAATGTAACAGTCTAAACCACATCACATGCTCTGTACATCTCACTAGAAATAAAGCTTTACAGGAGTGAATTGTGAACATTAAGCATGAGTTAAAATGGCCAAAGAAGCATTCTAAATATAAGGCATTGCATGGGACCTGCAGGGAAGGGATCATATTTATTATTGTATACATGGTGAAAACATAAACGTTGTGAGCTGGAAGCTTATAACATTGTGGGGTGGTCTATGGCTTCTGAAATCATATATACAAAATAAAATGGCAAATAAAATGTGGTTAGGCATGATGAGACATACGTCCAAGGTACAAAATATTGCTAAAGACAGCTATTTTTTTTAATAAGATTATTTGCAGTACAGGTTTTCATTGCATCCTGAATACATAAGCTAACAGGTTTATATTTCAAAATTCTATGGCCCATTGCAACCGCTGGATATACAGAAGACTAGAATTACAATACAACATAAATACTTTCCTTAAAATAGGACTGGAAATTGAATCTAAACATATGTGCGAAGGCATGTCGGTGAGCGTGTGCCAATGCAGAGAATCCAATAAATGTCCCAAATTATTAGAAAACTTTACTACTATTGGGTGCATCATGAATATAAAAATTGAGCTATTAAACATTAGTATTGCTGATATGTGGTTTTTTAACGTACTACCATAATATTTTGTTATTTTTCTCCCTGCTTCTCTGTGAATTTTACAATTAACCCCCACTCTCCCCCTGCATCCCCCGCTCCCTGCACACTGCTGATGGATGTATATGGCCCTGTCTCACTTTCCCATTCTTCAAATTATTGCCCTGTCTGTTTATTCCTTCTCTGCATCATCTGCCTTAGATGGCTATCTTGTTTTTCTATTTTTACAGCTGTGTTAAGCTCATGGGATCTCTGTAAATCAGTATTGCTGACCTGAGGAAGAGGGGAAGCGTGTCTTATAATATCAATTGTTAGTCCAAATAAAAAAGGTATCACCTAATACTGCAGTACTCATGTACTCTGTAGTATTGTTGGAGAATACTCTTCTTTTTTTTTTGCATGTATGTGAAGTGTTAAATTCATAGTACAAGGGCTAAACCAGTTCTTAAGAAACAATTTTATGGTGCAGAGGTAGAGAATCCCTAACAGTGTATGAAGGGTCATGGATTAGATTACTGCATGGTATGGTAAAATAATTTTATTATCATTATAATGTATAATGTATAAACTGTTTTATTTATTTTATATGTGGCCTGGGTTCCCTGGTTTGACTATTACCTCCACTGCAGCTGGAGAGAAGGGGGGTTGCTGCAGGGGCCGTCACGCTGGGCATCACGGAGCTCCGGAGAAGAGAGCGCTCAGGGCGCCGCCGCCATGTTAGTTATGCGCAGGCATGCGCAGTAGCTGGCGGCTATTAGAAGGGTCACACATGCGCAGGGAGCATTGCGGCGGCCATTACAGGTAGCGCACGTGGCGCCAATGATAAAAGGGTTCCGCAAGGACTACAGCCCCCCCAAGCCCACAGGGCTGCGGAGTCAGGTGGCTAGTCCTGGCCAATAGAATGTTAGGATTCCCGGCTGAGGGAGTTGTTACAGTTGGCGTTCAAAGGCTTGCTGGCAGTTGGAGCTGAGATGCAGCTAGGGAAGGTTGTATAGGTGCAGGGGTCTGTGACCCTCTGCACTAGGCCAGAGATCTCCTAGGCCCAAGTTAGGCCCCAACTCACCCTAGATTGTGGCTGCTTTAGAAAAGGCCCCTTCAGATAGGGATTCTGCCCTTTTTAGCCAGCTTAGGGCCACAGCGGTTTCAATTGAACTATTGCTACTGCAGTCTTAGACCAGACTGCATGAGAGGGAGCGACCGTCGTTGCGGCGGTCACTCCAGAGGGAGACATCCCATCCAGCGAAGGATATCGTTAGATCGGCAGATCCTCTACTTCTCTTCGTTAGTGCGCCTGGGTGTGGACACACCCGGCAGGTACCATTCACCAAACGTGCACCAACATCTGTACAGTAAGACACTCATCACGCCTAGAGGGGGGGGGCATCTTTTGGGGACACATATTGGGTGAAGTGACCAAAGGACACCTCTAGTACCGTGAACACGGTGTGGGGGTATACGGTGGTGGGACAATGACCCGGTGCGGCGAGGTATAGCTGTAACCATTAGTATTTCATCTATGTGGTTTATGGTTATTGCACACAGTAAAGGTTATTATTGTTATTATTATAATCTGTGGACTGTTATTAATAGTTCCTGCTCGGGGTTATTCCATCCAATTGGGATCCCGTGCAGGTGGAGGCACTGCCACTCAGTATCTTTATTACCCCAGGCTCCCAGTAGTGGAGGCTCAGATCCCTGTGAGCTGACAGGTAACGCCAGCATTAGTAGACCCTTCACACTAGAGGGAAAGAGGGCTACATATAAATTATATTAAATATTAATTTATAAATTATACCATACCTTACCATGCCATACTGGTTTGTAGTAAGTATATGTGAGGAGAGGTTATAGATACCATTGGGTTCAGGGATGTCTAAGGCTGTGCTTACGTAGCCGGCGACGCGACCGATGACGTCGCCCGTCGCCATTGCGACGACTTCTATTTGGAAGTTTAGGCGACGTCGCTGGATGATGTCATAAAAGGGGAGGGCAGAGGCACGGAGAAGCTCCCGCTTGGCCGCAAGGGGAGACCGTTGCCGAAAAAATCAAATATCAGCGATTACCAGATTTCTGGTAGCACTGTCACTCCGTCGCTCTGTCGCCGTTGCGTGCACTGTAAGCGCACGCGATGGCGACAATACATTTGTTTTGCCATGACGCCGTCACTATAAGCGCAGCCTTACCCCCTCTAACCTTCTTCTCCTGAATTCTCTTCCCTCTTTTTCCTTACTACAAACCAGTCAATCCTCCTTAGCAGAGGATTAGATTTTGCACCTAGTGCTAAGTTAGAGCATTTGATCTGTTTCTAGACCTAAACAGTTTCATTCGTAAACTCACGCTGAAAAGGTTTTTTTCCATCAAATCCTCCAAACTAGCAGATATTCCATCATCACTTAGTGCCACTGAAATTAATTTCAGTAAAGATATGGCGGAACTGCTAGAGGAATCAGAATGGCTAACTGATTCCCAATCATCTAGCGTTTACAATCCTGTCAATAACCCCAATTGGCTTGAACAATTTGTAGATACTACACCTGCAGGGATTGTTCAAAAACCATTCAAGCCGAAGTCACTTTTTTATCCCTATCAGTGTAAAGGGAGTTACGTCGATACATTTTACACTCTTGTTTTACGTGACTTTGAGAAATTATGTACAGATACATCATTCATGAAGAACAATCTCAGCACTGGTGAAATCCAAGCATTAAAAGAGCTGGAGAGTATCTGTAACATTGTAATACGACAGGCAGACAAGGAAGGGAGAATAATTCTTCAAAATCGTGTTGACTATTTGTTGGAAGCGGCTAGATTGCTTTCTGATTTAAATTAATTTAAGGTACTCTCCGATGACCCTACATTAACATTTCAATTGGAGTTGTGTTCTCTGCTTAGGGAAGCGATGTCTAATGGCCAGGGATGAATTGAAATATCTTTATAATCCGAATTCGCGCATACCAGTCTTTTACCATCTCCCCAAGGTGCACAAACGCCTTGTGGATCCACCTGGGAGACCCATTATATCGGGGGTGGAGTCAATGACATCGAGCGTGTCCAGATATTTAGATCACTTTCTACAACCATATGTGGTCCAATTGCAGTCATATCTACGAGACACGCTCCACGTCATTGACTCAATCTCCGCTATTCAATGGAAGCCCACATATTTGTGGGCTACATGTGACGTACAGTCACTTTACACATGTATCGAACATGCTAAGGGACTGGTAGCAATAGATCTCTTCCTAAGCAGGGACACAAATCTCTATGAATCACAGCGTAAATTCCTACTCACTTGCATTCAATTCATTCTTGGCAACAACTATTTTCTGTTCGAGGACGTCTTCTACCTGCAGACCTGTGGTACGGCCATGGGCACGAGGTTCGCGTCCAGCTATGCGAACCTCTTTATGGGGTTCTGGGAGGAGCAATGCTTGGGACCAACGAGCAGCTGGGCGCGGGCCTCGTGTTCTATGGTCGTTACATTGATGACATGCTCATCATTTGGGATGGGGGCGAAGACGCGCTATAAGAAAAATCCAAATAGAAACACTAATTGGACAATGTTGTTAATGGTAACCGGAAAGCACCTAGACTAATCAAGGTAATGCAACCAAATTCATCACTAGATATAGTTGCCAATCTAACAAAATAGTCCATATCCTCAATTCACATTGCAATGTGCTCCCCTGTGAGCCACATCTGAGGGACCTGTTAACTCAATCTGCTCAAGTTGTCTTTCGTAAAGGAAAGAATATCAAAAACACACTGGCACCGAGCAGATTGAAGAGACTGTAAAAATCTGGGCTAATAAACAACAAGCCCAAGGGCAATTTCAAATGTGGGAGGACAAGATGTCTCATGTGCAGGCACATTGTGTTGGGAAGTTCATACACTTCCCATACCAATGGTTCTGCACATAAAATCAACAGCAACATCTATTGCCTTACTATGTATGTAGTCTATGCACTGTAGTGTTCTTTCCATCTTCAATATATAGGGCGCATTAAGCGACCCCTTATCGTTTTTTGGAACATCGCAGAGCCATTGTAAAAGGAGTGCTTACACATAGCATTCCAAGACACTTTGCACAAGTTAATGCGAAAGATCCATCTGGACTCTAAGTTATAGGTCTAGAAACTATCAATGTGTCTAAACTGGGAGGAGATCGGTTTAAAGCACTCTGTGTGCGTGAATCTTTCTGGATACACACTCTAGGCACACTGGCTCCACTTGGCCTTAATGAGTGTATAGACACGAGCATTTTGGTATAGTGCAATCACCATCTTCAGTCTGTTCCACAAATTGTTTCCCCTTTTTTTCTGTTCTCTCTCTCATACCACACTTCAGATAGTATATGATTCCATATCCTATAGTCTACATCACTTCCATGTTCATGACAATTGTCTTTACATGGCACACAGTCAGTTTGCTCGCTCGGAGTTTCTCATCTCTTTTTTTCTTCTTCTTCTCAAGTCATTCTGCATTTGTTAACCATTTTTATAATTTTATTGATATTTATATAATTGTTTAAGTATCTTTTATCAGATTTATTTTAAATCTACTTATATGTCATTTATTAGTCCAAGTTTAAAAGTGTGCTCAGTCAATATATTATTTTGGAGTGCTCCAGGGCAGCATAAATACAATATGTATCATACAACTGTGGATTATATTACCCAGTTTATTGGGTTACATAGGTTGTTACTTTTTCCACTCCCCCCTTAGAATCACTCTGAATTTAGGCATTCTAATTCTTTTAAGTCTCTATGAATGTATGTTTTATACAACTTAGACCCACGGGTGACAGTCACTCCCCCTTATCACAGTATGATTGATTGCAGCATGCGCCTCCGGCAATTGGTGTCATGTTGCTAAGCAACGCAGGCTATGTAGGGGAGTTCCTGGAGCTATGTGGCCAACCTCTGATGAAGTCACCACCAGTGACAAAACGCGTCAGGACGCTACGTTGTGCGTAGTGACGTCACTCCGGTCCGCATGCACGCTATCACGGAAGCACAGACACGAGTGTAGCTGGCACCTGCAGGCGATTCACAGACATTTTACCAACGGGGAAGGCAGGGAGCTCCCTGAGTAGAGCACCGCTGGAGTCCGGTTAGTGAGGAGTTGCTTAGGACCGTGTTTTCTACGGTTGAGCTCCCAGGTACCTCCCAGTATCGGGACAGTGATATTGTGCATGCATCTCTGCTTCCACGCACTTCCCCTTGAGAAAGCGCCTAAGCGAAACGGCCATTGGGGGCTGCTGCTAAATTACCCCATGGGCATTCACGTAGAGCATTACATGGACTGGATTATGGATTGAGCTTACTGTTTTCATATGCTGGAAAAAAATCTTTTTCTGGCGCTGAGGTGTGGTAGAGATGAGTGGATTTATGATTTCTTCTGATGAACAATGACCTCAGGAAAGGGAGAAAGAAAAAGACAAGACATGCAGGGAACCTGCAATAGTGTATTACCCAAGGGATAACCGGAAGTATACAAAGAAGGAGCAATTTATTATTAAAATACCTTGGTTAAAAACCATGGATGACAATTAATAAACATATAATAAACATTCATTGATATTAATAAAATAATTAATGAACTGGTGCCTAGGCACTATCCACACTGTAATGGTTAGGAACAATGTCCAGCAGTCCTGTTCTTTGCTCCGCCTGATCTAAAATTGGAAACCTACTCACCACAGGTAAGTAGTATAAAAGCAATGTATAAGCACTTGGTGCTGGTGGTCTTGGCCTCTGATGTCGCCGTCCGCCTTGTAATATGTCCGCATCTGCTGCCGGGGATCTGTTTCTGTGTTCCTGTGAGCGCTGCTTCCTGGAATACACCCGATCTCCTCGGCCTGATGACGTCACCTGTATTGGTCCTCGGCTACGGTGGCTCAGCGGTACCACCAGACCTTCCTACGCGTTTCGAAAGTACGAATGGCGTCTCTCTTCGTCAGGGATAAGTGCTGCTGGTAGCTTATCTTGTTAAATACCCCAGTCCTGATTGGAAGCGCTTAGTAATTGGCGCTTTCTTAATAGAGTAATTCAACTCATCTGTCCTTTACAAGTATTCTTATGGAAGCATAAATGATGATATTTAAATATTGGTATTTGTGGTATTGAATAACGTGATTTCTAGACAAAAGATACACAAGAATCTCTGTGATCTCCACAAGACTTATAAATTCAAAAGCTGTTTATAGTGGTATTGAATTAGTTATTAGTGCAGGTAATTCTTTATTTTAAGTGTCCTACTAATTGGATTGAAAATAAAAATAAACAGTCTTGTGTGATTTCAAAGATTTTTCTGCAATTTGGAAGCATGGGTACAATGACAATATCAATGGACTCTTATCTCATACTATCCTAATATATTAAATGGACTAGCTATGGAATATATTTATGAACTTAATAGTAATAATGTGATAGTAAATTAATGATTACAATATTTAAAAAAAAAAAAAAAAAAAAACATAAACATTCAAATCGTATAAAGCAATGATATATAAATAATTAAAAATAACAAATTAAAAAATTAAAAATTACAAATAGAAAAGTTGAAAAATACCAACAGCATTTCGAAATGACTACAATTGCCTATAATGAAAGATCCTGCAGAAATGGTTTTTAAGCGGATATGAATTAATTGTACTTCAAACCTAATTTTAAATATGTTTTTATATATAATGTGTCAAATCTCGTGGGAAGGGAAAATCTGAGCAGACCGTGATTAAAGTGAAACATTCATAGTGATACTGTGCGAGACGTGTGACTATTATTAAACTAATGTTAATATGTGTATTCACCAGTTTTTTGAATATTTTGTTGTTACGTGAATTTAACAGTGAAGTAAATTATTGTGTGAATTAAAAAAAAAAAAATAATAAAATACCTAGTGTTTTTATATTGTGAACTTGTGTTAATAATATTAACGTGTATTATGAATATTCCTGTGTAATAAACAATTATTTAAGTGCACTTGTGTAAGTAGATGTTGCTTATAATAATAATAATGATCATAATAATGTCTTCATCAAGTCGGCAGACTCATTTCAAAAAGAGAGTCCTTTTGGATTTTCGAGTTAAAGACTTTAAGTCCATCAGGTTTAAATATTGAATTTGATTTGTCAGCTTTCTTGAAATCATGATAATTCTATCCATTGTCTATTTGTCTGCCGACTTGATGAAGACATTATTATGATCATTATTATTATTATAAGCAACAACTACTTACACAAGTGCACTTAAATAATTGTTTATTACACAGGAATATTCATAATACACGTTAATATTATTAACACAAGTTCACAATATAAAAACACTAGGTATTTTATTATTTTTTCTTTTTTAATTCACACAATAATTTACTTCACTGTTAAATTCACGTAACAACAAAATATTCAAAAAACTGGTGAATACACATATTAACATTAGTTTAATAATAGTCACACGTCTCGCACAGTATCACTATGAATGTTTCACTTTAATCACGGTCTGCTCAGATTTTCCCTTCCCACGAGATTTGACACATTATATATAAAAACATATTTAAAATTAGGTTTGAAGTACAATTAATTCATGTCCGCTTAAAAACCATTTCTGCAGGATCTTTCATTATAGGCAATTGTAGTCATTTCGAAATGCTGTTGGTATTTTTCAACTTTTCTATTTGTAATTTGTAATTTTTAATTTTTTAATTTGTTATTTTTAATTATTTATATATCATTGCTTTATACGATTTGAATGTTTATGTTTTTTTTTTTTTTTTTTTTAAATATTGTAATCATTAATTTACTATCACATTATTACTATTAAGTTCATAAATATATTCCATAGCTAGTCCATTTAATATATTAGGATAGTATGAGATAAGAGTCCATTGATATTGTCATTGTACCCATGCTTCCAAATTGCAGAAAAATCTTTGAAATCACACAAGACTGTTTATTTTTATTTTCAATCCAATTAGTAGGACACTTAAAATAAAGAATTACCTGCACTAATAACTAATTCAATACCACTATAAACAGCTTTTGAATTTATAAGTCTTGTGGAGATCACAGAGATTCTTGTGTATCTTTTGTCTAGAAATCACGTTATTCAATACCACAAATACCAATATTTAAATATCATCATTTATGCTTCCATAAGAATACTTGTAAAGGACAGATGAGTTGAATTACTCTATTAAGAAAGCGCCAATTACTAAGCGCTTCCAATCAGGACTGGGGTATTTAACAAGATAAGCTACCAGCAGCACTTATCCCTGACGAAGAGAGACGCCATTCGTACTTTCGAAACGCGTAGGAAGGTCTGGTGGTACCGCTGAGCCACCGTAGCCGAGGACCAATACAGGTGACGTCATCAGGCCGAGGAGATCGGGTGTATTCCAGGAAGCAGCGCTCACAGGAACACAGAAACAGATCCCCGGCAGCAGATGCGGACATATTACAAGGCGGACGGCGACATCAGAGGCCAAGACCACCAGCACCAAGTGCTTATACATTGCTTTTATACTACTTACCTGTGGTGAGTAGGTTTCCAATTTTAGATCAGGCGGAGCAAAGAACAGGACTGCTGGACATTGTTCCTAACCATTACAGTGTGGATAGTGCCTAGGCACCAGTTCATTAATTATTTTATTAATATCAATGAATGTTTATTATATGTTTATTAATTGTCATCCATGGTTTTTAACCAAGGTATTTTAATAATAAATTGCTCCTTCTTTGTATACTTCCGGTTATCCCTTGGGTAATACACTATTGCAGGTTCCCTGCATGTCTTGTCTTTTTCTTTCTCCCTTTCCTGAGGTCATTGTTCATCAGAAGAAATCATAAATCCACTCATCTCTACCACACCTCAGCGCCAGAAAAAGATTTTTTTCCAGCCTTCACTCCATCTCTGGGTAGAAGATACCAGAAATATCTTTTAAAGGCAGCTCCAGGACTACCTATTGGACTCTTTATCAAAGGTTTTTAATATCCATTATTGTCATTGCACCAGCGCTGAGTACACACCTATTATTTTACCTATTACTGTTTTCATATGTACACTGCATTGGGAGCATATGTAGGAGCTTCTTTGAGAGACCATTCGCAAACGCAAGTAAATAATGAGCCAATTGGAGACAGTGGTGCCTTCCCCATCCCTGGACAGGAGAGGGTTAAGCTGATGCACTAGAAACCAGCGAAGTAAACCAAGGAATCTTCTGAGTGGACAAGCGGTGTTTCCACCGGTTCATCATCAAGCGGCAAAGAGAGATTCGATGTAATTGTGCTCACACAGGCCCGTGTGAGTATTAATTTATTTTTTTTGTTATTGCCTATTCACCCATCCCTTGTTTAAATATACCATTCACAGTGTATTGACTGCGGTTCATCAGGACCCCTGTGCCTGTGTTTGGTATTAGGTAAGTCTGTTATATAACGAGCCAGTCTACCCTTTTAATATTGGTTTTTATTCTGGTGTTACTCATCCGCGCTCCCCTTGTTCTTTGTTTCTCCATTACGGTTAATGTTAGCCTCTGCTGTAAACTGCAAAGCTTAATATGGAAATGGTACCTTACAGTTTATAACAAAGCATAAAACAAGCATATCAATCTTAATTAACAATGTTGTTTCATTATTATCTGGAAATAGAGCTATTTTGATTTGTATTCATGCTGTAAAGTCTCACTGTGTAAACAGCATTCCTCTTGTGTTCAATATCTAGCTATTTGGTTTGGTTTAAAGATGCATTCCACCCTCTGCTCCCTTCTTCCTTCCATGGGCGGGAACCAGACGGTCACCAGAGCTGAACTGCTTTAATTTTAGCTCTGGGGACCACCTACTGTAGGTTTTGAGATGCATACCAGGAAAGGTAGCTACATTCCTTCCGCATATTTAAATACCCCTTGTCACCTGCACCAATATGAAGCCATGGTCACGGGAGATTTAAGCTTCCATTTTGTTTGGCCTGGAGGGTACAGTACCGGCACCATCTTTACAAATATGTATCTCCGGAACCCTGAGTTGAAATGAATGCGGTTCAGCTCCGGTTGAGCAGAGGGGTTTCTGCGTGTGTAATGATATTTCCAAGCATGCTAACTGATCCATCTGACTGATATTCAAATTTAATAAACAAAGTGAACGACCTACAAAACAAGTCTGGTGTAAACAACTACTCCTTTAAAAAAAAAAAAAAAGACAGTTCACAATTTACATGCCAGTGCTTAAACCTTGAACCATTCTAAGCCAAGAGGGGATAAAACATAGGAAAACAAAATTGAAATGTTTGTCACAGTACTTTTAAACCATTTTTGTTTTTTAAGGTTAAACAATACAGTGGCTACTCTGCATTTATTTGTGCATTACATTCAGGACCCCAGACAGATTTCCCAGGGCCCAGGACTAGAGTTACGTCCGCCCCTCCCCCCCTCCAGTATTGCGATCCCCCCCATTTCACACCTCACAAGTGACCTCTATTTCCCACCCCCTTCCCATGTATTTCTCCCCCTCCGTCTCACTCTCTCTTCCTCAATCACTCCCCCTCCCGCCTGGCATGTATTTCTCTCCCCTGCATCTCACTTACTCCCTCTTTTCCTCACTCACTTACTCCCTCCCTCTCTCTCAATCCCCCCCAAAAAATACATATAACTCCACTCCCGCCAATACATTTTTAAAAAGCCCCCCACTCCCCCAATACATTTTTAAAAGCCCCCCATCCACCCCAATACATTTTTTAAAAGCCCCCACTCCCCCAACACATTTTAAAAAGCCCCCCACTGGCCCAATACATTTTTAAAAGCCCCCCACTCATATTTGCTGGCAAAGCCAATAAAAGATATAAACCACCCACTGAGACGGCTAATCTCATTCATATTGACAGCAGCCAGGTGTTCAATCGCGGCCTCATGGAAAAACAATAGCTCCACCTTCCAGACGCACAGTAGAGACACGAATTAACGAGGTAATGGCCATGGAGAAACTAACTGCATTCATGAAACAAAATCGACAGATACCTTCTATAGAACATGGGAACCATAGATTGAACACTAAAATAAACAGAAAATAAACATTTGATTGATGCTGGGCTTGGAACGGAGGGGATGAGAGAAATCACTGTTTTTGTTAGTTCACTGGCTCTAATATATGTATTAAAACAAAAAATCCCCTCATCATAGAACGTACAGATGTAGTATACATTATTGCACCCCGTAATGCAATATGTTCGTTATCGCTTGTGCAGTGGCAGATTTCCCATTAGTCACGGGCCAAGGGCGGCAATATCTGGGGGGCGACAAAAATATCCACCCCCATATACAATTGCCGTCCTTTCAGGCCTATTGGGCCTGATGGGAATGTACTTACATATGGTGGCCACTTCCTGCTATCGGCCTCCTTCCGAATCGCAGCACCAAATGATGCCGCGGACGTCACCAATGTGATGTCGCATTACCATGGCAATGTGACGCACAAGTCTTCACGTTGGTGACGCTGCGATTCGGGAGGATGGCCGATATTGAAATCCACCGCTGCGCTTGCGTGTTTGTTTAACAGTAATGCTATAAAAAACAATGGTTATGGAGAGAACATCTGATATTTAACACATCCTTTTGTGCGGTAACGAGGGTAATAACGTCTGGCACATCTGTAAATCTGCCTTGCTTTGTAATAGTAAAAAAAATCTTTCAAAAGCCATGGGACCAAATATAGATCCTATGATTGATTTACTGTATTCTGCAGTGAAATGCATAACTTCTCAATGGACAAAGGGTCATACTTAATAAGCAATGCAAAGCTGTATGGACTGTACGATGCCTTACAGAATAACATTACTTGGTAAACATGGCCCACAATATTTTCTAGGCCTGTTGACTAGAGGCACTGTGCACCAGTGGCCATTAAGGAAATTATCAAATATCTACAGTTAAACTAAAAAAGTTATTTTATCAAAAATGAGTAACAAATATACAATTACCCTCCAAAAAGAAGCACATTTGATGGTGCACTCAAAGGTGGTTAAAACTTAACTTTTAATGATATATTATTTTTATATGTCTGCAGTTGCTAATAATGATACTTAAAGTGTGTATGTTTAAAATAAACAAATAAAATACAGGAAATGAACCGTGTCCATGTGTCAATTTTGTTGATGTTAAAGGACCTGATATCTATTGGGATGATCAGGAAAAGAACAATTAGAGATCAAAACAATTTTTAGCCGAAAATGAGGAGCAGGAGAGTCGGGGGAGAGGGTGATGTGTGAGGTGCAGGGGCAGGGATGAGGTTGAGGGACAGTGGGCAGAGGTGCAGGGGGGGGGAGGGTAGGGTTTAGGAGTGTTTAGAGGGTGATGTGTGAGGTGCAGGGGGAGAGGGTGATGTGTGAGGTGCAGGGGGGGGGGAGGAGAAGAGGGTGGGCGGCTACACCAGAAGCGACTGGACCGGCTGCTCTATGTGCAGGTAAACGGGGCTGCTGTTACAAGGCGCTGTGCTTTCCTGATAACTGCGTTCAGGTGACCTTTACTCATACTTTTCTTCAGAGACAGACGCTCCTGCAGCATAGATTGAAGAAACCGAGTATTGCAGGGGACTGCTCATATAGACACTGCTTCTAGCCTATGGAACTGATACATTAAACAGTGGCTTATGCTTTGCTATCTCACTATATGAAGATGATTTACATGGACAGGGGTTCATGAAGGAAATGAGGGGTACCTTTGCAACTCAGGTCATTGAAGAGGGATGTTTCGCGGGGCAGTTCTGTCTTTCCCCCTCTCCCGACCGATCTCACCGGGGACTCATTGCCCTTGCACATTTGCAGCCGCTACGATCGATCGTAGGAGACACGATTGGACTGTATCACACTCACATTTTCATTATGGAAGAAATTTGTTCATGATGCATATATTTTTCTGTCTGTGCAGTTATACGAATATCAATGTCTTCAGTTTTGTGAGATTTTTAAGAATTTTCTCCCCGAATCTTGTTCTCACCGTGCGGCACTGGTCTTTGAATTTTTTGTTCTACTTCTATCTAAGCTCTGTGCAGCAGAGACCCCCTGTGCCGTTTTTATATACTGCTCTGCGTAGAAGAAAGATATATATTATCCAACAGATATCTTCAAAAAAATAAATAAATTGGCTATCTTGTTAGAAAGGAAAAGGTATACAGGGATATACCAAATAAGTAAACATGGGAAGGATGTTGATCCTGGGGGTAATCTGATTGCCAATTCTTGGAGTTAGGAAGGAATTAATTTTTCCCCTTAAGAGAGATCATTGGATAATGTGTCACTGGATTTGTTTGCCGTCCTCTGGATTAATATACTTAAGTAGGGATATAAATAAATTTGGCATAGGTTAAACTTGAGGTACGCGTGTCTTTTTCCAACCTCATCTACTATGTAACAAGGACTAATTGTAGTAAAGTATAAATCTAATACAATAAATAACATTAGTTTTTGACAAGTTTATTAGTTCTTATTAGGAATTTATTTTAAATGTTTTTAAGTGGGGGCAGGTATAGGGGGGAGAGTAGCTTTTTTGGGTAATTTGTCATGGTGTGTGTGTGTGTGTATACATACATACACACACACACACACACACACACACACATATTATATATATATATATATATTATATACATACACACACACACACACACACACACACATATATATATATACATACATACATACACACACACACAGCTGAACCCCGTTATAACACGGTCCACAGAATTAGACCGCGTTAGAATATGTTTTTAAAAAAAAAATCCACATGGTGTAGGGGGATGTGTGTTGTGTCATGTGACCCTCATCTGCGCTCCAAGTCTACGTAAGTGCCACACAGCCCTATGAAGCAGGAAGAGGAGAGAGCTGACAGCTGCAGAGGAGAGAGATCTAGATACCTGTAAGTCCTCGCGCAGCGAAATGGAGATCGGGTGAATCACGCTCAGACCGCGTTATAAGCGGATCCGCCTTGTAGCAGATTGCGCTATAACGGGGTTGATATATATATATATATATATATATATAATATATATATATATATATATGTAGCCGGGACCCCCCCTTCTCGCCCTTGTTGTTGTTAGGGGCGGGTACGTTGCGGTAGGGAGCGCTCCGATACGATGCCGATCCCATGACATCCACGGCTGACGACATCTGTACCTCGCTGACCCTTTGCGAAGATTGTAGCAGCACCGGGTACTGGAGTACCCGGCAGGTAATTCTCCAAGTGCACCAACGGTACCATCGTTCATTCGGGACACAGTGGCTGCGCAGTCACACTCATATATATACATAGATATCTGACTCACTTGAGGGTGGGAGGACTATTCCCAAGGGAACAGGACACGGAGTGGGATCACCCGGTGGAGGGAGACGGGAGGGTCGGCGTTCACCGTGACGCTGATTAGAGTATCTCCTCTAGGGAGGGACGCCTGTGGATATATGTGTGAGACTATTGCAAGTAAAGTTGATTGGTTACGGTACACTGGTGTGTGTGTGTGTGTGTGTGTGTTTAAGGTATATAAGTCCTGCGAAGACCCACTTCCCCTCTGGCGGAAGCTGTCGCAGGTGGAGGCGCTGCACCAAGTTATAAGTAGTGTCTGTACCCCAAGCTCTCCGTGGCAGAGGCCCAGACCCTGTGAGCCTACAGGTAATACAGCATATGATAGTGGCCTGCGTTCAGTAGGAAGCAGGGCTACATATATATACACATACATACATACATACATACATACATATATATATATATATATATATATATATATATATATATATATACACACATATATATATATGTGTATATATGTGTGTATATATATGTAGCCCTGCTTCCTACTGAACGCAGGCCACTATCATATGCTGTATTACCTGTAGGCTCACCGGGTCTGAGCCTCTATATATATATATATACATACATACATACATACATACAGTTATATTTGCACATATATATATATATATATATATATATATATATATAATAACCTTCAGAATTCCTTACATCCTCTGATCAAAGAAACATGATGGTGGGAAAGCAAGGGGCGTTGCCCAGCTGGTATGGGCATTCCTGTGACTTCCAGGGAACTGGCTCTGTTAGTACTGTGTATGTAACATTCCCATGACCTTGAGGGGGTATGGCCCTATCAAAAGGGGGGATCCCATGACATCAGGGGCCCTTCCCTCCGTCATCCAGGAACATTTGTTTGGCACCAAAAGGAGGCTTGGGGCAGAAAAGTGAAGCCAAGAAAAAAGATAATCAACGTGAAACCCTGGGCTTTATGCAGCATGTTGAATAGAATTTGGAGAATGAATATTTCATTATATAATTCTATTTGAATTGCAGGATTTGAAGCAGAAGTCAGTGAAATAAAGATGGGGATCTTTGGTTTGCTCTGCCAGCAGTCCCATATAAACTATGAAGAGTGACATTTTTGTGTATTGGGTCAGCTTACCAATTCCGAACCACTAGCAGAAGTGGCAGTAGAAAAAAGTATTAGAACAGGACTGCAAGCACAGAAAGCAGTGGGGTTTCACATTTTTTTCAATAGATTTATTGCAGGAAATATAGTACCTTTTAAAAACATTATATTTTAAAAAATATGTAAGTTAAAGAACACACGTAAACTAGGTCAGGTTGTATTCTATAACAGGATAAAACATGTAAATATAGAAATAATTGTTAAAGGAACCAGAGAGCTCTCTGATTCAGCACTGTAAGACTATGAAAAGGTTTATTGCATATTTAAAGAACAAAACAAAAGAGCTCTTCATATATGTAACTTATACATGAGCTATTGAAACGCAAGTTTCTTTGAGTAATGCCATCTTGGTCCATTAAAGGACATCACTATCTACAAAGTATTCTAGGTCTCTCAACATTCCACGTAGGAGCAGTTCAAATATTCACATACATATTAATACCTTTACTAATGGGGAGCAGGTCTGTCAAATTTGGCAAATTACAGAATGTCACTATTGAGGGATTAGAATTTATATTTACTGTCATTTTCATCTTAAATTCATATAGATTGGGACTTCAGTGGCTAAAGGAAGAAGCAATCCCTCTCAATGCCTTTAAATCCTGTTCGATCAGTGAATGGGGCTACCACTAAGTGAAGCCCCCAAATAAGTACACAGGGTCAGAACAGTACGTGTTCTGGTTCTCGTTCAGAAAGGATGGAAAAAACAAAAAACCATGACATCGTACAAATCTGTTATTCACACTTCACAGAGCAAGCACAAAGGAGCGAGGCCCCCCGACCCCTCACGTATGTAAAGTGCTTGTACTTGAGGCCCTTAAGCTTCCATGCATTAAGAAAAGAAGGAAGGTAGGGCCATTCATCTCCATTTCATGCACCTCATGTATGCTACCGCAGCCTTTAAGCACAAAATTAACACACAACACAACTATGTTTCTATGCTGAGATGTCTGCTAACAAAGAAAGGCTTAAACAAGCAAATTGAATCCGGTTATTGAGCTCACGAAGCCAGCAATGCATAATGTCAGTAAGTACAGAACCATGGACAAATACTTTGTGTAGGTTGTGATTTACATAATGGATACAAATGAACACATTATGTGGTGCAAGGGTGATGCTTTTTTTCTAAGGGGGAAAATCGTACCTTTTGTGATAATGACACCTTTAATTATTACACTAAAAATTAAGGGGGTTATGTATTAACGTCTCCAGGCAGCAAAACTAGAGAACAAAAGCACTAGATTTATTAAATTAAAAAAAGGTCCCATAGGTTACAATGAGATTTTTTCTTTTGATAAATATGCTGCTGTGTTTTATCCCCAGTTTTACAGCCGGGACACTTTGTTACAAACCCCACAATTATTTTAGATATATACTAATAGAATAAAGTGTCAGCCAATTATTCTACAGGCAGTAATAGTATTGCTAACTAATAAGTAAAATGAATTCTGGAGCTGCCGCACCAGAACTGTTCAGCCGGACGTCATTATTCATCTGGTTTTAACTTAATACACATATCCCTACCATTAGTTCAATCTTGAATTAAATGGGACGGTATCTTTAAGAACTTGCCTCTGAGTTGTGCACTCATGCTAGTAAGGAAATTCAAGAGCATATGGGATAAGCAAAGGGTGTGACCTCCGTTATGTTCAGCTTGCACGCTAAGCTCTATGGAGTTAAGTCTTGATTTGCAGTAATGTTGTCAGCAATGAATTACTACAGAGAAGCAATGTTTAAAGCAGCATATTTTACCAATCTACATCTGTTTAGTCCTATTGGCTGGCGTCTGTATTGCCCTTAGAATGCCAATAAACATTATCAGGGTTCTCCTTCTGTGCTGCAGCTGGTGGAGCTTTAGTTTTTCCTCCACTGTCTGCATTTGCTCCTCGAGATCTGAGTTTTGAATATTAAGGGGCTTATTCTATATCGGACAAAATGGCCAAATCGGGATACCTTAAGCCAAAATTACACATTAAAGTCAATGGGAAATTTCAGCCGAAAACGTCTCGGTCGCCCACTTTGACAGATACAGAAGAAGCACCAAAAAAGCAATAATGCCCCCCAACTGACCCACCATTTTGTTCACAGGACTGGAACTGGGGGAATCTCCTGAGCTGAACCGCGCTCCGCCTTCCCCCTCCCCAAAATACAGTACATACCGGTAAAGTTACTAATATTACTTCCCGTTGTCCCTACTGATCCGAGATTTGGCAGTAATTTCTTTCCCCTGGAGGAATAATAAAATCCGCCAAGTATCTCAAGAACCAGGATCCCCCCCCTCCCCACCCCACTGTTTTCTTTCCTTAAGCAAAAATGGTAGGACAGATTGTGGTTTTAAAAAGAAAAGAAAAAAAAGAATACTATAAAATATTTATCTCCTTCCTTCCCTTTGATCACTACGTCCCCCAGATGAAGGGAGCGAGAGGATCGAAAAACCCTGGGGGTCTGAGTTGCAAGAAGAGACCCTCTTCTTGTACTTTTTTTGCTGCTGATGGAACTCCTTTGAACACACACCTCAGTTACTACAGGGGTCTTCTTGCAAATCTGGTCAAGCTCCACCCAACCCTCTTCCTGGGTAAAAAAAAAAAGACACCTCCTTAGCTCTGGGAGCTCCTTAAGAACAGTTGAGGCAAAACTCTAGCCCAACACAAGGGAGAGAGAGAACAGTAAAAAACAAACTGCAAGAAGACAGTATGCAGCAGCTCCTGCAATGCCAAGACCCCTGGAGGAGATAAGGTCTGAACAATGTTTGAAAGAAATACCATATTTGTTTTTGAATATTATTAAAACTGATGTGGTACTGTACCAGATATCAACATGGGACCAACACCAAGCCCAGACTATTCTTAGAAAAAGTGTACGGGCATCAAAACTGTCACAGGAGTCATTCTTTAAATATTTACTACAAAACTTGGGCCGTGCGGATGAAACTACCTCAGCAATGGAGAAGTTAAAGGGCAATTCTTCTGTTTCGCAAGCAATCTTACTGAACACTATGAAAATAACTGGCACATGCAAGCCTGGCATCATTGGACAGCAAACCTCAAGCATGGCTAAAGAAGAAAATATTACATCTCCAGCTGCTTCAAAACCTAAAAAAGGAGTCCGCCAAGTTCACTGCCAAGTCTACATGCTTGTGAATAATAACATGGCCCATGCAGGGCAATTATTTGGTCCAGGCTCATCTGAGCCCTCAGATGCTGGGAAAGATGCTGTGAGCTATGTGGACAAAGTAGACTAAGTGAATGCAGTAACAATGACTCCATATGCAATGAACCATAAAAAAAAATGTAAAAAAAGCACTGGCATAGCATCAAAGGAAACACACAGAGATTGGCTCAAAAGAAGAAGCAGGCCACAGTGACTGGCAGAGATACTACTCTGGAACAGATCTTATCCCCCCAAGAAATGGCTATTGTCAAGTTACAGAGACCTCCAGAGGTCATTTCAGGACACTTCAATCCTGCTGGAAGAGTGGAAACAGACATACAAAATAATACGCATTTTAAAAGGATCCAAATAACAGCAAACCCTACACCTACATTTCCCTAATGGTTTATTATATTTAACTATCACAGTGGATATATTTCAACGTGCTCTATTTTTATCTATAATGATATATTTTTGTATGCTTGATGCAACCCCTGCTACAAATATATGTATACTATGGACAATACAGAATTAATCTGCTCCACCTATAACATGGTGTAATAAGGAATAAGAGACACTGTCCCTAATCTTCCAGGCAACACATGATAGGATATGTGGGTTTGGATAAGAAAAACAGATGGTCTCCAGACTCTAACTGTCAGTCTGGGGCACACAGAAAGACTGCCGAGGTGACAGTGAGAGGGGCTTAAGAGAGACAGCATGACACTCCCGTAGGTGAATGAGGAGGCTTGTAGGAGACTGTTAGCCAATGAGAGAGAAAGTCTGAGACACCAGCAGGAACACATCCCTTACATGCAGAGAAAGAGAGCACTGAGAAGAGACTTTCCCTACACACAAAGAGAAGTGGGTTAGGAGAAGAGCCCACAGTAAGAGAGATCTAGATACTTGCCAGGTTGTTAAGGCACGACTGGATAACAGACAGCCGGGAGACCCGTTCCTGCAACATGGAGTATCCTTTGTGTAGTATACATGCATCTCACAAATATCTCACTCATATCTGGCCTGCAACGTGAATATCTGCCAATTTAATAATAAGATCTCCAACACATGCACAGAGGCGGGCACAAACACACACACACACACACACACACACACACACACACACACACAGTTATTAGAGGAATTCCCAGTGAGTATAAATATAGAAGAGCAAATAGCAAAAATCTTTAGAAATTTACCACAAAATTTTTTTTTAAAAATAACAGGGCGATAACAGGGCGTGTGTCCCGAGCACAAGCGTTCTTTGGGTTTTGTCACTGATATTGTGTTTTGATTTTTATAATTTACATTGACTTTTGAGAGTAACGCCATTTAGATACAGTATTTTACTGTCCAATATATATATATATATATATATATCTTATTTTAGTTATCATAAGTCAATTAGATCATGTATTCAAAGTGATAGTATGGAAATTGCAACACAAAAATAAATAAAATAAATTATACTCAACCGATCTTAGATTTATTACCAAAAGCTTCGCATAAGATTTCAAAATATTAATACTTTTGTTGCCAATGGACATACCGGCTCATGTCCGATCACCGAAGCAACATCGGGCGCAGGTCTTGGATGGGTGACCGCTTGGGAACAGTATTTTTTTTATTTTCCTATATAGATCCTTAGCCTTTTCTACACAAGAGATATATATCAGATACAGCTGAACTCCGTTATAACGCGATGGTCGGGGTCCACACAAGACCGCGTTATAACCGAGATCGTAGGAAACAAATGGCTGCCGTGATCAGGGCTTAACCGAGCAGGGTGCAGGGGATCCGACACCAGACACAAAACAGACAGACCTACACCTGACGTCATTCGTGCGGCACCGTGTCCTCAGCATGGTGGTGCAGGCGGCCAGGCAAACAAAGGTAGGTGATGTTTGGGAGCCAAGCTCAGCCTGCGTTATAAGTGGATCCGCATTGTAGCGGATCGCGCTATAATGGGGTTGACCTGTATAGATATAGGGCTCAACAAATGCAGTCGCCCATTGTGGCAACTGTCGACTGAATACCTGCGGCGGTGTCCCCCGGTGTCTCCCAGTCTTCTCTGCCTTGATCTTTAAAATCCTATTTTTCTCCTGCAGCACTATTCAAAATGGCCACGTCGCGTTGCCATGGTAACGGGACGCTGTGTGGCGTCACAGCGCCCCGTTGCCATGGCAATGCGACATGATATGATGCCGCACGGCCATTTTGAATAGTGCTGCAGGAGAAAAACAGGATTTTAAAGGCGACAAGACAGCAGAAGGCCAGGAGACGCCGTCGGGCCCCCGCAACAGGTAAGTGTCGTGGGGGGGGGGGGGGGGCCGCATATATATATATACATATACATACATATACATATACATATACACATATACATATACATATATATACACATACAGTGGTCGACAAATCACCAAAAAATCTACTCGCCAAACAAAAAAATCTACTCGCCACCTAGTACCACACGTGTGCTGCTTGGGCCAATAGGAGCTCGCCACGATGTTAAATCCACTCGTCCGGGGCGTGCAAATGTATAGGTTTGTCGAACACTGTATATATATATATATATATATATATATATATATATATATATATATATATACACAGTGTTCGACAAACCTATACATTTACTCGCCCCGGGCGAGTGGATTTAACATCGTGGCGAGCTCCTATTGGCCCAAGCAGCACACGTTTGGTACTAGGTGGCAAGTAGATTTTTTTGTGTGGCGAGTAGATTTTTTGGTGATTTGTCGACCACTATATATATATATATATATATATATATATATATATATATATATATAGTGCATACATATATATATATATATATATATATATATATATATATATATATATATATATATATATATACACATACAATAAAGGACTGTGCTAATGTATGAAGTGCCCGAAAATATAATGGTATAAACTAATTAATGAATTAATAAAAAATGTTAAAAAGAATCAAAAAAAATATATATATACCAAAATTGCATGAATATCGATGTCCAATTAGCAGTGCATAAAATAAAGGATATACAAAACATATTGTGCTGTGAACCTTCCTGTAAATGCTCAATGCAAATAGTCCTATAGAGTCCAAACAAATGTGTCCAGTATGGGGGAATAAAATAAAGCACTATCAGGAAACAGGCAGCCTCTTTGTAAGGGCACAACGACCTCCCTCTCCACCTGCATAGAAAAAATAGAAGAAAAGAAGCGCCAAATCCTAGTGCATTACTGTGCAAAATGATATATTTAATTCCCAAAAAGTCTCAATAAAATGAGCTCACAAACATAGAACAAATAAAAGCATGTTATGAGATATATTCATGCTCCAAGGAGCAGGAAACGCCGCTTTGCTGCTCTGATTACTCTGTGACACCACTGGATCCAATGCTGCCTTTGTTGCTCACCGCCTGCAGGAACTAACGTATCAGGCACTCCGCAGTAATCTCTCCCAGGGTACACACCAACAGATGATCTTTGGTTCCCACCGGGGATAGTAGATGCGGCGGACCAGCGGATGACGTCACACGGATAGTAATGGATACCGGACCGGTGGAAATACCGAGCAGTTCAAAAGCAAGCATTTACAAAGATCCACTGCACACCTTCCCTACGCGTTTCATCAGATAAACTGACTTCTGAAGATCATCTGTTGGTGTGTACCCTGGGAGAGATTACTGCGGAGTGCCTGATACGTTAGTTCCTGCAGGCGGTGAGCAACAAAGGCAGCATTGGATCCAGTGGTGTCACGGAGTAATCACAGCAGCAAAGCGGCGTTTCCTGCTCCTTGGAGCATGAATATATCTCATAACATGCTTTTATTTGTTCTATGTTTGTGAGTTCATTTTATTGAGACTTTCTGGGAATTAAATATATCATTTTGCACAGTAATGCACTAGGATTTGGCGCTTCTTTTCTTCTATTTTTTCTATGCAGGTGGAGAGGGAGGTCGTTGTGCCCTTACAGAGAGGCTGCCTGTTTCCTGATAGTGCTTTATTTTATTCCCCCATACTGGACACATGTGTTTGGACTCTATAGGACTATTTGCATTGAGCATTTACAGGAAGGTTCACAGCACAATATATTTTATATCCTTTATTTTATGCACTGCTAATTGGACATCGATATTCATGCAATTTTGGTATATATATATATATTTTTTTGATTCTTTTTAACATTTTTTATTAATTCATTAATTAGTTTATACCATTATATTTTCGGGCACTTCATACAATAGCGCAGTCCTTTATTGTGTATATATATATATATATATATATATATATATATATATATATATATATATATATATATATATATATATATATATATATATATATATATATACAATATATGTATATACATACATACATACATACATATACACACATATACATACATACATACATACATATACACACATATACATACATACATACACACACACAAACCCTCAAAACCATCCTTGCTCCTAGTTTAGTAAAGGGCACCGATAAATCTAGGAAAAAAGATCTGAGGGATACATTGGGAGTGGTTGGTAATTATAGATGCACCAAATGCAAGATTTGCCCAAAAATGTTAACCAACAAATCTTTTAAATCATTTGTTACAGGGCTTGAATATAAAATTTCCAACTACGTTGATTGTCTGTCCACATATGTAGTGTACATTCTGCAATGCAGCTGTGGACTACAATACATGGGCAGAACCAAACGTAATTTAAAAATACGCATTATGGAGCACCTACGTAACATTTCCAATATCCCTAAATTAGAAGCAACCTCCAAACCCCTTACTCACTTATTAGCTCATTTTAAAGATGTACACAATTGTAGACAGTGGGTGTACAATATATGGGAATAGAGAGGATTATGGGTGACGTGAGGGCAGGAGATAGGGACCTACAAATTGCCAAAAGAGAGCAGTTTTGGATTTTTACACTACAGTCGAAATATCCAGGGGGTCTTAATGATTATGTTGAACTGACACCTTTTTTAAGATAATTGGAATTTTGGTTGTGTCATTCTTTGTATTATGTCCTTTATGTTTCTCCCCTCCACCAATAAAGGTTTTCCCCCCCTTCTCCACCTCCGTCCCCCACCTTCCCCTCCTTATCCCCTTTACTCCATTCCCCCCCCCCCCTTCTCCCCTGCCCCCCCTCCCCACTTGTTCTTTAATCCCCCACACATCCTACAGGGACAGCCTTTAGCAGTATGGGATTTAAACACTCCTCTGAATTGATCTTTATATGGGACCTTTGTGTTGTAGATATCTACAAACACTAGTAACTATTTCACCTTCTTAAGTAAATGTTCACATACACCTTTTGCTTGGTAGTTACTCAGAGCATACATATTATATCCCACGCTTACATTTAGCTATTTAAATAATTAATTGGGTAATTGGATCGGAGTGTCTGCATAAAAGGCCCCCCCATAGGTGTCTCTATACTGCCTGATGAAGCACTGAATAGTGTGAAACGCGTTGCGGAGATTATACAGTACTTGTTGGTGCCCAGACGTGTGGTTGTACAAGTCCCAGCTTCTTACGAAGCTTTGAGCTGGTTTTACCTGCTCGAGTGGGACGTGAAGTAAACAGGCAATCGGAGGGCAGCTCCATACGGGTCCTGCGACAGCCGCAACCCGGAAGTAAGATCTGAGCCTTGCCGGGCAAGCCAGCCCCAGCGCGTGGGACTGAACTGCTAACATCAGGCAATACCTCCTGCGCCTACCCATCCTCCTGGCTCCACCATTCTTGTACTGGCCACTACTGGACATTTTTAATATTATGTGTAAGTTTTTACATTTTATTATACCAATTGTCTAATACATTTCCTTAACCCTTGGTGCGCTTCTGTGTTTCTTTCAACATTTTCTACATATAGCACTGAACATAAATGGGTTATTCATTAAACTGCAATTGTGCCAATCAGCAATACTGCACGGAGACTCCCATGCGATATTGTCCCTCAGTATAATGAATAACCCCCAGAGAGCTATAAAACTGCATTACCACATCTCTTTCAGCTCGCTATAACCTTTGCCTATACAACGGACCACTCTGCCTTTTCTCAAAACACAGTAAAAAAATGTAATACTTTTAAGTCTTTAGACATATAGGAGTCTGTGTGTGACGGCAAAAGGAGTGCAATTCTAGAGCAAAATTAGATTGCTTTCAATTATATTTTTTGAAGTGAAACTTCCTTAGTGGCACCTTATTCGAACTAGGGCAAAAAAGAATTGTGGAGACAGAAATTAAACGGATGTGACGTCAGTGCTGGCAGTTGAGGCCGGGCTGTGTTCTGGCTCAGCCCGACGCCAACACTGACATCACACCCGCTCCAAAAATCAATGCGGCGGCGGCGGCGATAGCCGCCGTCGCCGCTCCTAACGGCCTGATGGCCGCCGCACTCCCCACACGGCCGCTGACATATGCGGCGCCGGCGGCCGCTACTAATGGCCGCCGTTCTCGCTGCCATGCCGCGCATGCGCTAGTGTGTTTTGATGGCTAACCCCTTCCCTCAGCCCCGGCCGCTCCAGCACATGCGCCATTCCCCCCAGATGCATTATTACATCGGCTCCCCGCGGGGCTGGAGGCCGCTGACCCGGCTGGCGGAGGAAGCCAACAATGGCTGCGGGGTCTGCGTGCTGCGCAACTGTGTATCGGGGGCGAGTGAACTTCCGCCATTGCCGCTCCTATGCCGCGCATGCGCAGCAGTGATGGCGGCAGAAGAGGCTGTTGTGCTATGGGTCCTCCACAGCATAATCAGAAGGAAGAGCGCCCCACGCACATTACCGTGCCCTCCTGTAACCCCCTTGTGTGGACCTGGCTGCAGCAGGACACGCAGCTCTACCAGGGGTAGAGAATGGGGACTGCGCCGCGGTCGTGTACCTCCGGGGGGCGGGGGGGGCGGGCGGTGACGGGAACACAGGACACAGGACACAGGACACAGACAGGACACAGAAAGAGACATACACACCACACAAACACTGACTGACACACATACACACACACACTGACTGACACACATACACTGACTGACACACACACATATATACAAACACACAGACACTAATTGACACACACACACAAGGAATTCACACTCTCAGTCACGCGCACACTCACAGTCACGTGCACACTCAGTCGCACGCGCACACAGTCACACGCACGCACACTCAGTCACACGCACGCACACTCAGTCACACGCACGCACACTCAGTCTCACAGTCACAGTCACACGCAGTCACATGCACACTCACAGTCACATGCACACTCATAGTCACACGCACAGTCACATGCACAGTCAGTCACACTCACAGTCACACGCACACTCGCTGTCACACGCACACTCGCTGTCACACGCACACTCTCTGTCACACGCACACTCTCTGTCACACGCACACTCTCTGTCACACACACACACTCTCAGTCACACGCACACACGAGGAATTCACACTTAGTACAAATAGCTAATACAGGGGATGTGTGCCGAGCACGCGCGTTATAAGTCAAATTTATTTGTGTTTTGTCAATGAAATTGTATTTTGATTTTTAATTAAAACATCACAAACACAAATACAATTTCTGTGACAAAAGTCAAAGAAGTTTCACTTACTATGCGCGTGCACAGCACACACAGCTTTTTTCCTATGATACATATGATGCAGCTCTCTGACACAGCATTGCACCACCTTAGCTTTGATACATAAGACCCATTAAAAGACGCATTCCTTTGTAGCAGTAAAAAAATAACTAAAATGTGATACCATTAAGCATCTATTCTGGCTGTGGGTTTCCAGGACCAAAGTGCCTGATTTTACACTTGGTAGGACTGAATGCTTCACAATTTTCCTTATTCCTACAGGTTACCTAAATAAGTATATTATTTTGTTGACATATTTTGCATTGTTAATCTTGATGCAGATCGCTGTCTCCTCTGCAAAACAGCACACTTTTCTCTCCATTCCATCTCTAATACCATGAATAAAGCCATTAAAGCTGCAGTTCAAGCAATATCCTACGTGTGGGTTTTTTAATAAATGAGTTCTGTACTATGAGAAAATACATGTAGCATTTAATTATTATTATTCTTTTTATGTTTTAAAGACATTTTTAATGTTTCTTATGTAGGAAGCATTTCCAAAGTGACAGCCCCCTTCCCTTTCTGGCTCTTGAGCCCCGTCCTCTCTCTAGCAGTGCACCAATTGTATCTAGTAACTGCCCAGTCAATCATATTCTAGGAACTACATTGCCCAAAATGCTGTGCAAGAACTGAATTAAATAAACCTGAACAAGCTATTGATTACAGGAGAAGAGATCGATCTACAGGAGAAGAGATCGATCTGCAGCTTAGCTAATCACTTGTCAGTGTGCAGATTGTATTGATGCACATATTGCATAAGGGGGGGGAAAAAATAAATAAATATATATATATTTACTTTTTTTTAACGGCAGCTTGAACTGCAGCTTCAAAGTACTGGCCTCACTACTGATAATGTGTTTGATTCAGGACAGTAAAAATAGAGTAACTTGATATTAATCTCAGTTTATCGTCAATTAATGCGGCAACCACACTCTCAGCTCCGGTATCTATCTCAGCTAATGACAGCCATACCTTTTTAGGTGACTCTGAGAGCTTTTTATTCACTGTTCTCCGTAAAAACTCAGGCATGTTGTTTTCAATATCCTCTCTTGTCCCCTTCTTTTGCAGAAGTGCAGCTACAAATGATATAACCTAGAAAAAAATGAAACCGTGTTCCACAAGAGTGTTAAAGGAAAATGGGAAAATGTATTTCATTACATTTGCACACCACCTACTGCCCTCCTCATCCCGTAGGCTTCACATGAGCCTCCGCATGCCTGACAACTTTACCAGCTGATTCTACGTGACATTGACCCTTTCACACACACCTGCTTCCCTCTCCATTGAAATACTCAAATCACCTGCCCCACTATTCACAGTATCATGCACAGCGACCTATATCTGTAGCATTTATATTTGTATTGAAGCTGCGAACCATTAAGTAATGTGCTGCAAAATGATGTGCAAATGGTCAGATCAATATAGAGCAATCAAACAATCATAGCGACAACACTACATTGTTTAGTGAAAAATAAATATTGTACAGCAAAGCTTGTCCTGAAAGCATGTGCTCCATGTAATATTGACAAAATACATTTATATAAAAAAAACTAAAACATTACAGCACAGATAAAAGAAATAAGTATGTACCTGTATTGTCTTTCCGAGTCCCATATCATCACCAAGAATACATCCTGTATCTTGAGTAAAGTGTCTGTACAAGAACTGGACCCCCTCTCTTTGGTAGTCACGTAAATACCTATTAATTGTGTACGGGATAGAAACTCCAGTTTTCGATAATGGAAACTCAACCAACGGCCCCGGGGGTTTCCGATCAGGGAAAAGGGGTTTTTCCAGATCTTCATCGTCAAACATGGATGTGTTCCAGGAGCTTCTACAGGCTGGGACTTTACAAAGCTTTGCAAGCGGTATTTTCTTTTCGGTCGAATCCAAAAATAAAACAACTGCGCAGGATTCACCATTATCTGCGTCTTCGATGGACTTCACCACAGCTTCACATAGCTCACCATTTTCAGAAAAAGGCGCGAGGCACTGATCTTCAGTATGCCACTGATCTATATAATTGACATGTACGAAAGGAAATATGTAAATGTGAGAGGAGCTAGTGAAGGGGCATATACTCACAGACGTCACTGAAACTGTGTCCAGGCTGCACATTTGCAAATATTCTCCAATTATAGATATGTAAAACAAATGTGTAAGAGGTGTTCAGCCTGCCACAGCAATAATCTTAGGATTTTACAGCCTTGCCAAGATGATGGTATTTTCTGCAAAGAAACTGGGAATGGATAAGGGAGTAACTGGGCATTGCATAGCTCGCCGGCTTGAGGTGAGTAGCTTGCCGCAGTGCCGCCGACAGCTGCTACGTGCTTCTCTTGTGTCGGTCCACAAGTCTGGCCTATCTGGAAGTCGAGCCGAACTTCCGCATTCGCGAGCGACACCGGCGCGGTACTGGAGGCCTCCCCCCGAAGTAAGGCTGCAGCCAGGGTGGTGCCCGCCCGACCGCTCAGCGCCACCCTGGACAAGGCCTACAGATGCAGCGGCCGTTATTCGAACAAATCACGGCGCCGTTTGTGTGCGATGCTGTATTCCACGCGGCATTAACACCGCCAATCGCCCCAGGCACACATGTTTATCGCGGTTGCTTTGTTTGAATTTCATGGATTGTGTGCAATGAAATGAATGAATTGTAACAATACTGTGTTACTGTGTCAATTTCAGGTGTTTAAAAGACAGAACTCTAAAATGCCATTTTCTGCACTCGGGTCTTAAGGCGGTACGGTTGGAAGAAATCGCACACCATCACATGGGTATTCCGAGGTATACAACGTGTGAATTGTTTCAATAACGGCCGCTGCATCTGTAAGGGTATATTGTGTGTGCGTTAATTGGCTGGTGCCAGCCACTCTCTCCTGAACTCTCAAGTGGGAGTATGCTGGTAAACTCCTCTGAATGAGGAATTCCTTTTTAGTTGACAGGTGTTAATGCCAGTTTACTCTTCAGTGCTAAAACATGCCTGTCACTTATTTTACAACAGATTGATTGGCTCTCCAGCATTGAAATGCAAAATTATTGCATACATTACATAAATATATTAATATGGGCAAGGGAAACATTAGGCAATGAGTTTTGTATTAAATAACATACCAATAATAAATACTTGCCTTGTATGTACTTATTGCTATCCATTTATACACGCTTCACACTTAAAATCTGTACATTATCATAACTAAAATCTGAAAGACAAAACATAGAAAGACAGCAATAATGAGATTGTTAGTTGAGAAGGAACATAAAATGTACTCTGTTGTGCTTGCCAATCAGCTCTCCCCTCTAAAGATGTGAAAACTAACAGAACTTAAGATCTTAAATTAAACATGTAGGGGTCATTTACTAAAGTTTCTCAGCTACAAAAGTGGGGCAAAGTCTGTGCAAAAGAATTGGACCAGATTTATCATCGGAAAAACTCCCATTGCTTTCAATGGGATTCCTTTTCTTTGATGAATATGGTTGTGTTTTGCACTCGTTTTGCGACCAGAAGACATTAGCAAATAGAACCCCCTAGTTTATTTCATTAGATTAATTGTATCCGAGGCATTTGCAGTTACTTTTTAAAATGCATTTTATATTTCATGCAAAATAAGTGACTTAATTTTAGATCAAAATGTACCTTATACAAATCACAGTAAATTAAGAGAAAGTCTTGTTTATAGTCAGGCCCACTTATGAAAACTTGGAATTTGGTGCAGTAAACAAACACAATTTGTTCCAGTTTATTTACCATGGTCGGGAAGGTAATTTTTTTTATACATACTGTACAAGTAATATAAATGTGATGAGTGATTTTACAAAATGGAGCAAATTTGTTATTTCTAGTTATAATTAGTATCTGTGTCACTTCTTATTCCTTGCCCACGAACCTTATTCAATGTTGTGAAAATCTGGGTAATGTACGGTTAATGCAGAAATATTTGAATGGGAAAACGTCATTGTTAATTGTGCTTTACCCCACTTCTTACTATATTGATTAATGGGGTTATGTATCTCCATAATTACATACACAATATGCACCTCTCTCTTACCCTGGTATATTCTCATCTGTCAAAGCCTCAAAACTAAACTATAAAATATGTTCTTCCTTTTTTGTATGCCACCATCACTCCTTTCTGCATGTGCATCTTACTGTAGTATAGATCCCCACATCAATAACCATATCTACTAATACATCATAGATCATGAATACATGCCCTCTCAGCACCTATAACTGTTTTTACCCCACCCCCATCTCATTTCTACCTCATCATCCACACCACCCAAAAATCTCAGTACCTATATCTAGCCCACTCATATTTCTTGGACTAACCCCCCTCACCTTTCAGCATCCACACTCCTCCCTTTACACCTCAGCACCTACCCCCATCCTCCTCAGTATATGGCTCTTTCACCCTCCTTCCCCAGGTCATATGTAACTTCCTCTCCTGCCTTCTCACCCACATAGTTCATGTTTATTCATCTCCAGTGGCCCAACCTCGGGGTCTCTACCCACCCAGTACCTCAGTACAGTCTCCTCTGTATTCCCACAGCCATCCTCAGTCTTTCCACCTCTCCTCCCTTCACTACCCTCCTCATTCACCTCTTTCCTGCTCTCTGTCGGTCTTTATCTGCCAAACACCATGACTGTAAATCTCTCCTCCCTTACAATCTGCACCCCCCCTCTCCCTGCTGTGTCTTTCCCCTCTCCCTGCTGTGTCTATTCCCCCCTCTCTCTGCTGTGTCTATCCCCCTCTCCCTGCTGTGTCTATTCCCCCCTCTCCCTGCTGTGTCTATCCCCCTCTCCCTGCTGTGTCTATTCTCCCCTCTCCCTGCTGTGTCTATACCCTCTCCCTGCTGTGTCTATCCCCCCCTCTCCCTGCTGTATCTATCCCCCCCTCTCCCTGCTGTATCTATCCCCCCCTCTCCCTGCTGTATCTATCCCCCCCTCTCCCTGCTGTATCTATCCCCCCCTCTCCCTGCTGTATCTATCCCCCACTCTCCCTGCTGTATCTATCCCCCACTCTCCCTGCTGTATCTATCCCCCCCTCTCCCTGCTGTATCTATCCCCCACTCTCCCTGCTGTATCTGTCTCCCCCCTCTCCCTGCTGTATCTATCCCCCTCTCCCTGATTTATCTATCCCCCCCTCTCCCTGCAGTATCTATCCCCCCCTCTCCCTGCAGTATCTATCCCCCCTCTCCCTGCAGTATCTATTCCCCCCTCTCCCTGCAGTATCTATTCCCCCCTCTCCCTGCAGTATCTATTCCCCCCTCTCCCTGCAGTGTCTATTCCCCTCTCCCTGCTGTATCTATTCCCCCCTCTCCCTGCTGTATCTATTCCCCCCTCTCCCTGCAGTGTCTATTCCCCTCTCCCTGCTGTATCTATTCCCCCCTCTCCCTGCTGTATCTATTCCCCCCTCTCCCTGCTGTATCTATTCCCCCCTCTCCCTGCTGTATCTATTCCCCCCTCTCCCTGCTGTATCTATCCCCCCCTCTCCCTGCTGTATCTATCCCCCCTCTCCCTGCTGTATCTATTCCCCCCTCTCCCTGCTGTATCTATTCCCCCCTCTCCCTGCTGTATCTATTCCCCCCTCTCCCTGCTGTATCTATTCCCCCCTCTCCCTGCTGTATCTATTCCCCCCTCTCCCTGCTGTATCTATTCCCACCTCTCCCTGCTGTATCTATTCCCACCTCTCCCTGCTGTATCTATTCCCCCCTCTCCCTGCTGTATCTATTCCCCCCTCTCCCTGCTGTATCTACTCCCCCCTCTCCCTGCTGTATCTACCCCCCCCCCCTCTCCCTGCTGTATCTACCCCCCCCCCCCCTCTCCCTGCTGTATCTATTCCCCCCTCTCCCTGCTGTATCTATTCCCCCCTCCCCCTCTTCACCCCACATCTCTCACCAGATACATTGAAGTAAAGGCACTTCCTGTACTTTCGGTTTCAGCCTCGGCACTTTCGCTGCAAGGCTTGTCACCGCGTGCAGGGGAATGGGGCTCTGTGAACCAGGCTGCATATTTCAAACCAGCAGTAAATCATGTCTCATGAAATCACCCACGGAGTGGCCAGTGACAGATGAGTCGCCGTTTAGCTTTTTATGTCAGCAAGCCTCTTCACGAATGTGCTAAACTCGTCATCAAGTAAACGAGGCAGCACAAGGCAGCCTGGTTCTGTGAGTGGAGCTGCCTGAGTTGCTGACTACAGACTGTCAGTACTACAGTGTACACTGATATGATGTATATAATAAATGGCATCTTTTATTTGGAATTTGTTTTGTACCAGTGGTTCTTTTTTTTCTAGTTCTTACTGTAGCTTTGAACTGAGTAAGTGCAATTCTGGGTATTTGTACATACACTAATTTTGAAACTTTTCATGGTGAAGCCATGTTAGTCTAGTTGCGAAACGACAGAATAAATGAGTACTTAAGTATTACGTGATACCTTTTTCATTTGGACTAACAATTGATAGTGTAGCCCTGGTAAGAAATTGGGCTATAGGTCTATCCTCCTACTGGTATAAGCCCTGTTAAGGGCAGGCTGCCAGTAGTTATCATGGGTTTCCCCCGCTTCAAGCCCTGCCCTGAGTGGTGGAGGTAGACCACCTGACTCTGTCTAAGGCAAGAGACATAGGGGAGGGGCCTGCCAAAGGCATAAAGGGCAGTGCACAGTCAATTTAGTGTGTTGAGTAAGGAGTGTGTCAGTTCAGCGTGCTGAGTTGGAGAGTTATGTATTACATTTGGAGGAGCTCAGGCCGGCCCTGAGTAGAGCTGATAGAGCTGCGGAGGAGCAGTGCCCCTCACCCTGCTTAGGGGGTGAGGGAAGAGCTAGCCCCACCCTGAGTGCCTGTGACTTGGGGTGGTGGCAGGGGAACAAAGAACCCCTGACAGCCCATCCTGAAGGGGTAGAGTCTGGAGAGACAAGACCTGTTGTACCTGATACTGCTGTGTGCTGTGTGCTGCTGTGGATAATAAAGAGCTGCTGCTATTTGTTTTATAAGAGACTGTGTGAGACTGAAATCTCTCGCCCCATCGAGGGGTTCTCTGGAAGGATTTCACCCTACCCTGATAGGGCTTGCCAGAGATGGAGGCGTTGCACCACTAGAACCAGATGAAGGCATTCACCCCAGAAACCTGTCCCTGTTGTCCCCCATACCATCGCGGGAGACTCGGGCCCTCCTGTTCCACACAGGTATGCACCACCTAGACACATGTAGCCAGACCTTAGCACACCCTAGGGGTCCGATCTGCGACCGGGGGATGGGGGGTCTGAGGGTTACATTTTGAGGCGCTGCTGACATCTAGAAACAGGACAGGTTTTCAGCGAAGCAGAGCTGGAAGTGTTAGGTACATCTTCCGTGCAAGTGCTGTAGAAAGTAAGGCGCAATTGCACATCAGGGGTAGTCAGGAGAGTATGTCCTCTCGCACAGTACGCCCTGGGTGCCCTAAGAGGGTGTTGTAAATGGGGTGTGTGGCTATAGCTGTTCTACTCCCTTGAGGCAGATAGTGTATGGCAACTTGGGGAGTTAGCCTTTTAACTAGTCCAGGGACCATGGTCCAGGGTCTGCACTATGTGTGGCCAAAAGTAGGAGACGCCTGTACTTAGGGAGATGCCCGGTACACTAGCCAGCACCCAGGTAAAACACACCACAGAGTACTTCCTGGAATCGTCAGCGAGTGCGGTGTACCAGAAGGAGTTCTGCCTAGCCTGGGGTATGCCATACATCTTATCAGTGGGTAAAAGCATTCAGAGCATGCAGAGAGTATCAGTGAGAACAGTTAGTGTCTAGGAACGAGTTACACACTAGACACTGAGCGTAGCGCTATTGTACATTTGGAGGGCTCACTAAAGATGGCGGCCGCCGATACATGTGCAATGCGGAACATGAAGGAGTTAAAGATGGCGACAGCAGCGTCATTCACGGCCCAGCAGCTAGCAGCCGTTCCAAAATGGTGACTCCCGCCAAGCCTAGATCGTGCACGTGCCGCTTGCAAGCAAGCTGCGAGAGAGATGTGGCGAGAAATGTGCAGGGGTTTGGCGCCAAACCCAGATCCCCTGCAGAAGGAGCGGAGCGGCGCGAAAGCCAAAGATACACCCACTTGTGCAGTGACTGGCCGACAGAAGAAGCCACGTCACGCTGAGCGAGAAAGTGCCCCTCCTCTTGTTTCCACCAGAGGGAGGGGGCACTGCAAGAGCCAATCAGAATCGTCCTCTCCAGCAGAAGGAGGGACAGGAAGTGAGAGCGAGGACCTTCACTTATGCCTGACTGTTGAAGAGCAAGGAGCTTAAGAATTGAACTGTTCAACCCTCGCGCAAAAGATGGCTGAATTGAATATGACACACTTTCAGTTTCCAGGAGGCTTCCTGGTTGTGGAGGTTGATGGCCGAGAGTATCTCCGGTGCCTGTGCGTACACTGCAGGACACCCGGACCGGCCCCAAGCACGACAGCACGATGCCCTCAATGTGGCACGTTCTATCTGTGGCCTGTCGAGCCATGGCCTATGTTGAAGACGCCACTAAGTACCTCTCCGGGAACCCTAACGGAGGTGGCGGAGACGGCGGAGAAGGCTGTCCTGGTTCCCTATGTCACCGCTGAGGTGGGAACCGAGGCACAGCCAACCAAAGAACCAAGAGATGTCCCGGCGGAGAAGAGCGCGACTGCAGTGGAGATACCGGAGCGCGCCCGTTTCATACCACTACCCACTGGTGGTGCCGCAAGAGACCCAGGTAACTCCCAAGCGGAGGAACCGGCAAAGTCGTCTTCGGAGGAAGGAGATGGCCTATCATCGATGGCGATGCGCCTACCGGCGAACCACCCCGCTGTAATAAAGATGGCGGTCCACTTACCAGAGAGAGACGAGTCCGGAGACCCCCCGACGGCGAGCGCTGGTGCGGCCTGAGCCGCGTAGAAGTCCCCCCACGGTGGCGACTCCCAGTGCGGCGGAGATGGGATCCAAGACGGCTCCGGAGGAACCAAAGATCACCAGCTGGCAGCGGAGCGGTAAGGAGACACCCCCACCCCCTTACTCCCGCCAGGCGAAGACGGAACCTGCAGAGGGCGAGAGAGAGAGGCTTGCGGCCTACCTGCCCGTCCACGACCCGGATGGTCCACCACCGCCCCTTCCGGTCCGCGACACACTTCCGGTGTGAGACCACGGAGCGGATGGAGATTCTGCGGGCACCAGTGATGACGTCACTTCCGGGTCCGGCTGGCGCAGAGGCCCGGAAGCATTGTTTTCCCAGAGAAGAGCGGCCATGGCAGCCGCGCTTGCAGCACTAAAGGCCCTAGGCGTTACCCGAGGAGCACGAAGCGCGCCGGAGAGGGCAAGTCGAAAGATGCCCACTGGTCGCGGAATTGCCCGACTTATAGACACTATACTGGACATTGCCGATGCCCCAGTCACCGCCCCTAGCGCCACTGCCCCTGCCCCGTCACGAGTTAAGACACCGGGCCCTAGCGGGGATAAGTTAACTAAGAATCCCAAGTACTCTAAAGATTGGAGGGATTGGGAGCTCAGTGACGAAGGGTCTGATGGGGAGATACCTTATGCAAATGTGATTCATGTACCTAATCCTGTGCCTTTTTCTCCTGTACATAGAGGTAGGGCCCGCGGGTCCCATACTACTGCAGAAGCGGGGCCTGTGAGTAAGGTAGTGCACAAGATGAACCCCACCATTTACACCGATGATACAAGAAGTAGATGGCGAGGCTCGCACTCTACTGAGGCGGCCACGTCAGGTGTGTCCTCACAAGTGGAATCAGATACAGGTACCAGTGTAGGGTCAGGGTATGAGCACCAAGATAAATGGTGGGCACCTCTGTTCACGGGTACCACAAAGGAATGTACCGTACGTGGTTCTTGCTCCTAAAGAATAATATAGTTGACCATTGGTGGGCTATAGGTGCCTTTTCTCCACAGGAGGTGGCCGATGAATTAGAGAAGAGATACATGGAGATTGAACAGAAGATCGTGAGTCCCAAGGGCCCCGCCATTTTGTATGATGATGTTGCCCCAGAGGAGCCTGAGTTTTAGGTACTGCCAAGCAGGGCAGGTGACCGGAAACTAACCAAACTAAGCAGAGCAGACAGAGCCATAATGGCCAGGTATAGACAGTCTCATGGCTATGAGTTCCCCTATGTGCCTGAGCCTATTATGCAGGAAATAGAGGAGCAGAGAGATACCTGGCTCCGGGAAGCAGTTATGGAGTACCTTCGAACTAGGTTCGGTAGGGCAGCTTATCACAATGAGGACAAGGTCTGTGATGTTATACAGGCCTGGAGCATTGGGAGGAGCATCTACATGCATAGTGTAGTGTATCGGCCGGAGTATGGATCGGTACAGCCCTATTATGTAAAGGTTACTGATCACAATGGGCGGGAAGTTAGGAAGCCTGACCCGCGCCATTATTATTAGTTAGGTTCTCCATGTTGGGAGTTACCGTCATCTTTTATCGCCATCTGGGTGGAACCTTCTGAGGTATAGACACTAATAAATTTGTGTTTGTTTTCAAGATTCTTCGCCTGCAGGATGGTGCTGCTAAATTTAGGTCCAAGTGGGGACCATTGGATTCCACCTGAGGGAAGTGTAGCCCTGGTAAGAAATTGGGCTATAGGTCTATCCTCCTACTGGTATAAGCCCTGTTAAGGGCAGGCTGCCAGTAGTTATCATGAGTTTCCCCCGCTTCAAGCCCTGCCCTGAGTGATGGAGGTAGGCCACCTGACTCTGTGTCTAAGTCAAGAGACATAGGGGAGGGGCCTGCCAAAGTCATAAAGGGCAGTGCACAGTCAATTTAGTGTGTTGAGTAAGAGTGTGTCAGTTCAGCGTGCTGAGTTGGAGAGTTATGTATTACAATTGGAGGAGCTCAGGCCGGCCCTGAGTAGAGCTGATAGAGCTGCGGTGGACCAGTGCCCCTCACCCTGCTTAGGGGGTGAGGGAAGAGCTAGCCCCACCCTGAGTGCCTGTGACTTGGGGTGGTGGCAGGGGAACAAAGAACCCCAGACAGCCCATCCTGAAGGGGTAGAGTCTGGAGAGACCTGCTGTACCTGATACTGCAGTGTGCTGTGTGCTGCTGCGGATAATAAAGAGCTGCTGCTACTTGTTTTATAAGGGATTGTGTGAGACTGAAATCTCTCGCCCCATCGAGGGGTTCTCTGGAAGGATTTCACCCTACCCTGATAGGGCTTGCCAGAGATGGAGGCGTTGCACCACTAGAACCAGATGAAGGCATTCACCCCAGAAACCTGTCCCTGTTGTCCCCCATACCATCGCGGGAGACCCGGACCCTCCTGTTCCACACAGGTATGAACCACCTAGACACATGTAGCCAGACCTTAGCACACCCTAGGGGGTCCGATCTGCGACCGAGGGGGGGGGGGGTCTGAGGGTTACAATAGTATAATACAAACTTTCGAGAGTTTTTATTTCTTCCTCAGGTTGGCAATATAGTTTGTCAAGTATGGCACACCTGTGAGCACGTGACCTGCATATGGGACAAGGATTAATTCACAGCTTTCTAGCTGGCCCACTTTTCACCTTTGTATTGTATGTCTTTATTTATGAACACACTGAACAAATACCTCCGTTTCAGCTTAACTAATGTGGTAGGTGTTGGTGCTTAAGGGGGCTGAATATATAAGAAACCAGAGAGAAAAGGACCCCTGTGTAGCACTCTGTCACCTTGTGAGATGTTGATTTGAGTAAAACATGTTTTGATTTTATTAGGAACAAGTTAAAACAATGGGGTTTAAAACAAGAATTAAATAATTTGTCAAAGCTATGTAAGCTCTTAGGGTAATATAAACCCTATAAAGAGTAATGTATTAACCAGTGTTAATTGGCCAGTGTTATGTGGATTCACTGGCCCTAGTGACACTTGTATACTGTAGTAGATGTCTTGACAAATTATTTAATTCTTGTTTTAAACCCCATTGTTTTAACTTGTTCCTAATAAAATCAAAATTTGTTTTAATCAAATCATCATCTCACAAGGTGACAGAGTGCTACACAGGGGTCCTTTTCTCTCTGGTTTCTTACGTCTTTATTTATATAGCAAAAAAAGGAGAAGGTTCCAGGGCACTACGGATTTCACTGGAACCTTCTCCTTTTTTTGTCTACTTTGGAGCTCGTCATTGTCAGGATCTCCCCTGTTCCAGGAGCACCGGTAACAGCAAGTATCTTTATTCAGATTGTGGTGTGCAGCATTACCTTTGCTTTTTGTTTTTTATTTATATAGCGCCATTAATGTACATAGCGCTTCACAGTAGTAATACACATGGTAATTATATAAATAACAAATAATATAAATAACAGGTCATGAGAATAAGTGCTTCAGACATAGAAGTAACATTAAGGAAGAGGAGTCCCTGCTCCAAGGAGCTTACAATCTAATTTCTAATCTTTGGCAAAGGTCCCTCAAATGAGTAATATCTCCCCTCACTCTGTCCCAATATACCATCTGTTACGGACAGCACATTTGTGAGTGACTTATATTGTAATCCTACACACAGACAGCTATGTTGACCTTTTGGGTCTCATCAGTTTGAGTTTGGTTGCTGGTTTGGCAATGTGAAGCTGGAGGTGGCTACAACTAGACACAAAAAAAAGTGACAGATTAAAAAAGTAACAACAAAAAAAAAACTCCATTGCACAGTGTACAGCAAATAAAAATACCACTTGTGAGCATATTCACATGTCTCAGAAGTTATTACAACACATTGTAATTGTTCACATAGCTGTATTTTACACAAGTCAAAGGTTCCCTTGTAACTTGGAACATAAGTCAATTATTTGTGTTTTACAGTATTACTGAAAATATAAAGATGTGTAAAATAGCATTTACAAAAAAACGTGTTCTGCTATGAACCATACTATGCAAATATCTGTGTCTGTTTCCTGTGTTACTCCCATACAATCTACTAAAATAGTCAGTTGTGTTTCAGTTCCTTTGCTGATTTTCTGTTTTTTTTGTTTGTCACATTTTTTATTTTCCTCAAAACCCCATTATAGATTAACAATGTTCTCATAATAAATACATCTCCCTCAGAACAGAGCACTGAAAATCATTGGGAGAGGCTGACATGGCATGATACATTTTATATTATTGGCTATGGCAATGCTACAGGAAAATGTATTAGTTCTTCTCACTTTTAGAATTTTCTGAATGTCTCCAAATTTGCTTTGTGAAATTCTTTACCATTTTTACATCAATTTTACAGCATTCACAAAATGTTTCCGAAAATTCAATTTCTTTTGGATATTAGCAAAAATGTTCTAAAATGCAATATTTTCACTAGATTACCACACAATGTTGCAACTTTTGGCAGACTTTTGCAAAAATGTCAATATAAAACAGGCCATGTGACCAGATGTTATTTGCTCCTATTTGAGTTTGAAATTTACATTGACTTTGAAAGCATTGCAAACATTTTGAGAAGATTGCTGTTTTTGCAAACGTTTTAGAAATAAATGGCGGTGCATTGAAATTACATTGCATAGTAACTGATGAACAGTGCTATCGGCTATCAGCACACATTGAGATGCAGAGTACTGTAGGGTAAGTAGCATTGCACTGTGAGAAGCCTGTTTGGTCTCAGGATACAGGTAAAACGTAATACTACATAACTGTAGGGCAGCGTCCATAGAGCCTCAGCCCGCGCTCCTCTGCGCTGACGTTGAGGCTCGTCTGCCTGGTCAGGAGCGATCCCATGGACTGGCAGTCGAGCCAGCCTGCGAAATCAGGAGGCGGGGGGAGGCGGAGCAGTGACGTCACTGGGCCAATAGCCCGCGACGCGTCAACGTCACGGCGCCGTGACGTTGACGCTGCTTTGCTGTGATGGGAGGTTTTCACCCAACAGCGCGTTGAGATATAGTCTCTGCTGTCGGCTGAAAATTCCAATGCATCAGCACGCCTGTGGACGCTCGCGTGAGCCCCCTCTAAAGACATCCTCATTGAGCGGCTTCCCCTGCTATGGACGCTACGTCAGCGGTATGCAAAACGGGGGCGGCGCTGGATTTTAATGGGGGGTGCGCGGTCGCTTGCAGAGGTTCCGCGCTCTTCCCCCGAGGCGTTTAAATGAAATTCCGGGGGATCGCGTGAGGCCTCTGCAACTCACTTACCTGCAGAGCAGCAAAGACGCGTTGCCATGGCAATGCGGTGTCATGCGGAATTACGTCACACGTCTGTCTCCATGGCAATGGGGTCACGTGACGTCACATGACCCCTTAGCGTCATTTGACGCCGCCATACAAGGTGAGGGAGGGGGGGGGGCGAAAGCGAAGGGGAGCAAGCAAGGGGTCGCAGCTCAAAAAGTTTGCGCTCCTCTGCTGTAAGTAACATGGAAGCACAAATATTGTTACTCAATATCTGTTTTACTGTAGCAGTAGCCCTAGTGTAACACCACATTGATTTTATTGTAACAATGTTACCCCCACCATTTGGGAGATGTGGCGGCTACTGAGTGTGTGCGTGATTTACCTACGGTTCACAGAAGGCCTGAACCTCCACTGCTGGGAGCCTGGGGTGTACCTGGATCGTCTGGTGACAGAGCCTCCACCTGTGAGGGATCCTGACAGTGCCGGATAACCCCTTCACAGGACCCAATGCAATAAGATCACACAGTGTATATAATAACAAGTTTACTAACATGCAATGGGCAATACCATAACCATAGAACATGGCCTCGCATGGCCTTACTCACACACCATACCCTCTGTCCAACACCTTGTCCACACCCTGGTGGGGTTTTCCCAAATGCACTGAGGTGCCCTGGGCACTCAACCTCCCAGTGTCCACAGAAGCCAACCCACCCAATGTATGTGTGACAGCGCTGCCCACAACCAGTGTTAGAGTTGGTGCACTTATAGATGGAGGTGTGATACCTGGCAGCGCTGACAGAATGGTGACAGGGATCCGCTGATCCAATGACGTAGTCCGCAATGGAGTCGCCTCCACGTGTGGTGGTATCCAGCTGGAGGGTCCCATCGTATGCGGTGGTGGTCTGGTCCCAGACCACAGGCTGCATCTGCTGCGCAGCATTCTCTGCTGTGTCTCTGACACTAAGAATGCTACTGGGGCAGTGTCCCTATCTAAGGGGCCAGACCCTGTAGCAGCCACAATCTACAGGGGAGTTGGGGCCTAGCTTGGGCCAATAGGGTCTATCTGGCATAGTGCAGGGGTCTACAGAAACCCTGCACACACCCCCATACCTTCTGGTGTCCCAGCTCCGACTGGCTTGGTCTCCTCAGCGCTCCAAATGTATCTACTCAGTAGCAGGGGAACCCGGCCACACGATTGGCTGCTGCAGCCCATGTGTTTTAGTAGCCCCAGGGGCAGCTGGGGATTGTAGTTACCCTGTGGAGTACTTGCTGTAATGGCCACCATTGTGTGACGCTCTGCGCATGTGCGGGGTGTGCCAAGATCGCTGCCGCAACCTCAGGCTGTACTGCGCATGCGCGAACTGTACTGTGCATGCACACACATATTCAACATGACGGCCCCCTCTGTCACGTGCGCCGAGTACCTCCGGCGCACCGGTCGCCCAGAGCATCCTCTCTGCAGCTACCACAGCCCTCCCCGCACTCTCCCCAGCCTCCGCTGCTGGTTGCCGCCACAGCGGAAGATAAGGGGACAAGGGGGGACCTGAGGGGACCCCTGCTATACTCTCCCCCTGGTGAAAAGACCAACTCCCCGCTTGGGAACAGAACAACACATAATCACAACCAAATTATATAATAAAAATGCATTATAATATGTACAACTTATCACATGATATAACTATACATTAAGTTATACATTTCCATGAACATCCCAATGATAGATTTTATTTTGCTGAGAGACCACTGCTGAGCCTCAAAGTGGGGTACCCCAAATGAATCATAGGCTACCTGGTTGGGAGTACCTAACACGTTGGCTTCGGCGAAGCTCCCTCTGGGGAGTAGTGACCGTATTCTTGGAGCTCAGTCTTTCTCATTTGGGGGTACTGCAGTCTCTGAAATGTCTCTGTGAGGTATAAAACAAGGACTTCTGGGGTCCAGAGGAGGGCTCATTGGAGCCACCGTAGTAGGTGTCTGAGGTCTAGGCCCATTACCCGTAGCTCCTTCCAGACCTTTACCCGGCCATCTGCGTCTCTTATGCGGTAGACCAGGAGGCCCGGTATCTGAGATTACACTTCGTAGACTCCGTCACGCCAACGGTCGGCCAGTTTATGTTTGCCAGGGATTCCTAAATTACGAAGGAGCACGGCATCTCCAGGATGAATTTCCCAATGACGGATTTTATGGTCATAGCGTCGTTTGTTACCATCAATCAGATGAGCTGATGCCTTCTCTGCTAATTGGTAGGCTTGTTGCAGGCTTTCTTGGAGCTGATGTACGTACTTGAAATGCGTCCTGTTGGGTACCCCATCGGTCGATACCCTCAGACGTATGTCTACAGGAAGCCATGCTTCTCTCCTGAAAATTAAGAAGTAGGGAGTGAGCCCCGTAGATTCGTGGCGGGTGCAGTTATAGGCGTGCACCAAGGACTCAACACGCTTACTCCACTCATTCTTCTGAGACCCTTTTCGGGTGCCGAGCATGTCCAGGAGGGTCCGGTATAACCTCTCCGGCAGAGCATCTCACTCCGGATTGTAAGGAGTCGTTCGAGACTTGGTGATGTTTAACAGCTTAAGCAACTCCCTGATTATGTTACTTTCGAAGTCCCAGCCTTGATCTGAGTGCAGGCGATTGGGCAGTCCATAATGGATGAAGTACTTTTCCCATAATATTTTGGCCACCGTAATGGCCTTCTGGTCTTTGGTTGGAAAGGCTTGGGCGTACCGGGTGTAGTGGTCTGTGATCACTAGTATGTTGCCGATGCCTCTGGCATCTGGTTCGATACACAGAAAGTCCATGCACACGAAGTCCATGGGCACCGAGCTCTTCAGGTGAGCCATTGGAGCGGCTCTGGTAGGGAGTGTTTTTCGTTGGATGCACCGTGAGCATCGACAACAATGGTGTTCTACCGACTCTCTCATTTGCGGCCAGAAGAACCGGTCCCGTATTAACCCGAAGGTCTTGTCCACTCCAAGATGCCTATAGTCATCGTGTAGCGATCGAAGAACAATATACGTAAGGTTCCTTGGTAGAACCAGCTGCCTTCTATCCGGGTGGTTATGGTATTGAACCACCCGATAGAGTAGACCTGGAATGGGTGCCCACCACAAACATGACGGGACCGCGAGGCTGAGATGGGCATGTTAGTGTACACCGACCTCCAGCCGTGTGAGCACGTCCGGAGTGCAGAGTGTTAGTCGTATAGCCGGGTCAGGGTTGGAGAAGTGAGGATAATTGTAATACTTGCCGTGGTCAGAGGTTGGAGAAGTCGGATGGTCGTAGAGGGTAGCCGGGGTCCATTGGCGGAGAAGGTAGAGGTCCAGAAGCAAGCTGAAGTCGAGGTAGAGAGAAGCCGGGGGTCCAGGTACAAGCCGAGGTCAAAATACTGAGAGACAAAACAGGATCAAATATGCACAAGGCAACAGGACGACATCAGAAGCTTGAGGTAAGCACTACGTTCAGGAATTAAAAATTATGCTCAGCCAATTTGCCAGAGGGTTGGCTGAGCATATAAAGGGCAGGTGACCAATGAGCAGGCAGCAAGCAGCTGCCACACATTAGCATGAACCGCCCACTCGGTAGCAAGCGCCAAATGGTAGAACGGAGCCGAAGTGAGCCGCAGGTGCAGGTGATCCTGTGTTAGTATGGAGTTAAGGATTAATCCCTCGCATGCTCAGTGACGCCTGTGGGTAGCTTTCCTGGTCTGCGGCGCGTCACCCGTGTCACCACGGGACCTGTCGCAGGGGCAGGACCTAACGCCAATCCTCACAGTATGCCCCCCTTAAGGAGCGACCTCCGGGAATTTTAGGGATGGTTTGAGAGGGCACTTCAAGTGGAAGGCCAGGATGAGCCTGGGGGCATGTAATTGGTCCCGGGAGATCCAGGATCCTCTTTGGGCCCAAAACCCCTCCAATGGACCAGATACTGGAGACTTGCCCTGGTTATCCTGGAATCCAGTACGGATTGCACTTCAAAGTCTTGTTGTCCCTCTACAAGGAGGGGTTCAGGAGGCGGGGCCAGGGCAGGAGACCGAGAGTCCTGTACAAATGGCTTCAGAAGAGAGGTGTGGAAAACAGATGGGATTTGCATGGAAGCCGGCAAGCGTAAGCGATAGGCCACTGGATTGATCTTCTTAATGATGGTGATTGGACTGATAAATCTCGGTGCCAATTTCGCTGTGGGTACTTTTAGACAAATGTTTTTGGTGGATAGCCATACCTTCTCCCCTGGATTGTATGCTGGAGTTCTTCGTCAATGCCGGTCCGTCTGCTTTTTCTGTATGGAAACTGCACTCTTTAGATTCTCTTGAATCCTCTCCCATGAGTAATGTAATTGCAGAATCCTGTTGTCAGCTGCTGGCACCCCGGATCTGGGTCCTGTAAGGGGAAGAACTGAAGAGTGAATGCCATAATTGATTAAAAAACGGGGAGTCCATTGTTGATTCACTTCGTAAAGTGCTGTGAGAGAACGCGGCCCAGGGTTAAAGATCTGTCCAGTTGTCCTGGGTATCGGAAATAAAACATTGAATAAATTGTTCTAACGATTGTTTGGTCTGTTCTGTCTGACCATTGGTCTGGAGATGGTAACATGAAGAGAGATCCCCAATTGCTGGCAAAAGGACTGCCAGAATGTAGAAATAAATTGGGATCCCCGATCTGAGACAATAACTTGGGGTACCCCATGGAGACGAAAAATGTATTTGACAAAAACCTCTGATAGTTTGGGTGCATTGGGCAGGCCCTTAAGGGGAATAGTGAGCTTGCTTGGAGAAATGGTCCATCACTACCAGGATGGTATTCATACCTTTGGATATCAGAAGTTCCATGATAAAATTCATTGATAGGTGGGTCCATGGACGATCTGGAATCGGAAGGGGTTGGAGTAACCCTGTGGGTCTGTTATGGGGAGTCTTATTTTGAGCACATGTAGGGTATGTGGTAACAAATTCCTTGATCTCCCTCCGCATTCCAAGCCACCAAAATGTCAGTTCCAGCAGGTCTCTGGTTCTCCTAGTAGATGGGTGCCGCCCAGAGCTCTTGGAGGAGTCACCCTATTCCAGTACCTTCCTATGATATGCAGGTGCGGTGAAAAGGCGTCCACTTCAAGGGTGAAAGGTAAACTAGGGTCCGGGTGCACGAGGACAGGAGCTGACATGAAGGCTGTTTTCAGTCTCTCGAATGCTTGAATAGCAGCAGGAGACCATAAGGCGGGATCAACACCTTTATGTGTTAAGGCGGTAATGGGCGCTACTACAGAGGAGAAGTTCTGTATGAATCTTCGGCAGTAGCTGGTGAAGTCTAGGAAGCGGTGTACGGCTTTCAGAGTCATGGAATTGTGCTAATCCAAGACCGCTTTCACCTTGGCTGGATCCATGGCAAGGCCAGTATCAGAGATGATATAACCTAAAAAGGCCATGGTGGCCTGATGAAACTGACACTTCTCTAACTTGGCGAATAGATGATTCTCTCGTAGAAGTACCCTCTGTAGGATTTCTAGAATATATTCCTTCATGGCCTTGGTCTCTGGAGGGGATAACAGGTAGGAACATCCTCGCGGAGGAACCGAACCGGGCAGTAGATCGATGGGCCAGTAGAATGGCCGGTGGGGTGGTAGTTCCTCAGATTGTGCTTTGTTAAAGACGTCCTGGAAAGTCAGAATAGATTTCAGGTAAGTGTATGTTTATCTTTTCCATTACTGAAACCCTGCATAATATTTTGGAAGAGACAGAGCAGTTCTTCAAGCAATGAGAGCTCCATTGGAAGGACTCCAAATCAGTCCAGTTGATGCAAGGGTTATGCACTTGGAGCCATGGGAGTCCAAGGATGACGTCGACCGTAGGTGTAGGCATGACGTTCAATTGGATCTTCTCGGTGTGAGCCTCTCCTGTCCGCAACTGAAAGGAAATGGTTTGCAGAGATATAAATGCAGGTTGTAAGGGGTGGCCGTCAATGGCACCCAGTCCCACTGGCTGCTTCTTGTGTACCAAGGGAATTTTATTTCTCTCTGTGAATCCCTGGTCAATGAAATTACCCCCTGACCCGGAATCCAGAAATGCCCTTGCGGTGGTATAGAAGGTATTGCCGGTTAAAGTACAGTTACAGGGAGTAGAATCCTAGTAGACATCTTTTGGGGGGAGAAGGCGATAGGGTTCCCAATGTTATTCTCCTGGCTTTCACTGGGACTTGGCGTTTCCCGACTTGTGAGGACAAGCAAGTACCTGATGTCTGGTGTTACCGCAGTATAGGCAGAGTCCGGCATTGTGTCTGCGTTGTTTGTCGCCGGGAGATAGCTTATTGCTGCTGAGTTGCATGGGTTCCTCCAGGCCCGGCAGAGATGGTTTAACAACTCCTGCGTAAAAATTTTGAGGGGGTTGTATACCTTGCTTGCGCCGGGTTCTTTCGGGTCTTCTTTCCTGTAGCCGCTGGTCTACCCGGATGCATTGGGCGACGAGCTCCTCCAGTTCTGTGGGATGTTCCTGTGCCACGAGTTTGTCCTTCAGATTCTCGGAGAGGCCTTGCCAGAAGGTGGCTGTCAATGCCTCATCATTCCAACCGCTTTCCGCGGCTATGGTGCAGAACTCGAGAGCGTACCGGGCCATGGGACAGGTACCTTGGGAGATATGTAAAAGGGATGAGGCAGCAGTTACCTTGCGTCCGGGTGTGATGAATACTCTGCGGAACTCCATGGTGAAGCGTGCGATGTCGCTGGTGACGTCCAACCTCAGTTCCCAGATGGGTGAGGCCCATGCCAGAGTGTCATCAATCAATAAATAAATTATATAAGACACTTCAGATCACTGAGACATGAAACAAGAAGGCATCAGTTCGAATTGGATGAAGCATTGGTTAAGAAAACTGCGACAACCATGTGTGTCACCGCCATAGCGATTGGGGGTAGGTAGAAGTGGTTCGGAGGCTGTGGCCACAGGAGTGGATACAGGGACTGGTGCCACAGGAGACACAGAGTGGAAAGGGGGACATTGCATCTGATCAGTGAGGGATTGAACCATCTGTTGGAGCAGCTCCATGCGTTGGTTATTTTGCAGGTATTTTTCCAGTCTGTCAAACATGTTGGCGTGCGTGCTCAAGACTCGACCCACCTCAGCGGGGTCTATGTTTGTGGGGCTGAGCATACTGTAACGGGTGCTCACCACAAACAAGACGGGACCGCAATGCCAAGGTGGGGATGTTAGTGTACACTGACCTCCAGCCGCATGAGCGCATCCGGAGTGCAGAATGTTGAGGTCCAGAAGCAAGCCGAGGTCCAGGTAGAGAGAAGTCGGGTCGGGGGTCCAAGTACAAGCTGACGTCAAACACTGAGAGACAAGACAGGATCAAAAATGAACAAGGCAGCAGGACAAGGCAGCAGAAGCTTGAGGTAAGCACTATGTTCAGGAACGAAGAGTTATGCTCAGCCAAGTTTCCAGAGGGGTGGCTGAGCATACAGTATAAAGAGCAGGTAACCAATGAGCAGCCAGCAAGCAGCTGCCACACATTAGCATGAACCACCCACTCGGTAGCAAGCACCCAATGGTAGAACGGAGGCAGAGTAAGCCGCAGGTGCAGATGATCCTGGGTTAGTGTGGAGTTAAGGATAAACCCCTTGTGTGCCCTTCGTGATGCAGCGCCGGTGCATGGTTTCCTGCGGGCATGATGCATCACCCATGTCGTCATGGGACGTGACACTGGGGCGGGCCTAAGCCCGAACCTGGAGGTATCCCCCTGTCTGATGGCGCAGCTCCTGTGGGTAGCTTCCCTGGTCTGTGGTGCGTCACCCATGTCGTCACAGGACCTGTCGCGGGAGCGGGACTTAACGCTGATCCTCACAAGACCCTGGTCCATTTCGAACTTGTCTATTTCCCGCATTAGTATTGCGACCATGTCGCTGGGAGCACGTTTCATTAATGAAGGCTTATTTTGTGTGTGTATATATATATATATATATATATATATATATATATATATATATATATATATTTATATTTATATATATATATAAAAATGTGATCAGGGCATTTAGTTGCCTACACATGAGCTGTATTGGAAAAATCAAGGAACAATTTCCAGAAGCAGTCACTAGGTGTACAGTAGAGGCAACTCTTATTCGAACAAAAACCAGTGGCAATTCCCCAAAAAACCCAGGAAACACCCAGGTACATTCTGGATACATTCCTTAAACTAGCCCCAGCATTTCTGCATTGATTAATGGCCTATCAGATTAACAGCGGGGGTCCCTGGCAGTCCCATTCAAACTGAATTGGACTGCCAGGGATCCCTGCTGTGTTAATCCTATGGGTCGTTAGTCAATGCAGAAATGCCTTAAACGTGCCTCAAACTATCCCAGAACATACCCAGCACATACCCAGCACATACCCAGAATGTAACCCGGCTAGTTTACGGCAAATGTTAGAATAAACGTTGCCTCTACTGTATGTGCTTCATTTTGCTCAGCTACAGTAAAACCAAAGTAATACAGTACACAGGCGGCACACTTTATTTGAGTACGGCTCATTCCGCAAGCCGGGATATGTCCCGTCTTGCGAGCCGCACTCCCTCAGCGTGCCGCGCATCACCGATGCCTGTACGCGTGCCCAGGGCTCCCCGAGGGAGCCCTGGTGTCACGCGGATGTGAGGACGGCGGCGGGACGTTCCGGGGGACCCGGCGGACCCGGTGAGGAGAGGGGGAAGCCCCGATCGGCGGGCCTCTCCTCCAAGGCTTCGGCGCGCGCCCGGCACCCTCCGGCGCGCGCCAGGTTACTGCTGCGGCCGAGAACGGGCAAATGCTCGAATAAACTCGGCCGCAGCAGTACATCTCTCAACAGGAATGGTTTCCTTTCAAATGTACTGTACTATCGTACACATTCTAAATGCAGCTTTATAACAGTTCCAATTTTCTTCCATCACCTGGAAATGGGTGGATACAACTATAATGCGGACAAAATCCCTAGGATTATCTTTTGATCCTTAAATACATTAGAGCTCTAATAAACCGATTTCCTACATATTAATGCAAAGCTGTGTATCCTCTCGCAAAAAAAAAAACAAAAAACATATTCCTTTACTTTCAGTTACAAACAAAACTTTTACATGTTCAACAGATGTTTCTTTTTTAAGCTCTCTTGAATTCATTGACAGACCTTTGGCTAAACTGATGAATTAATTTGTTGAGGGCACATTTCATAAATCTTCTAATAAGTCTTGCCCTGGCACATCTTGACTTGATTTTGAGATTTACAGCACATGTTTTGAATGATTTAACCTTTGTTACTTTAATACGGTAACATGTTTAAGGTTTGGGTCATGATCATTCAGTGGAAGATATGGCTTGTTAGTAAAGAGAATGGGATTTGTCTGTAAAATAAACCCATAGATCAAAATAGCAGGAAGGAATCAATCAGGAATAAACAATATTTTAAATGTTTTCGAACTTCCCTTGTATCCTTCCATACACACTCATACTGTAGGGTGAATAGCCCAGTGTTATTATATAACATAACAAGAGAATTATGTGTCTGACTGAGAGACTGTTCACTAAGAACAATATGTTGAATTAGTTTTGTATAAGGGCGTAAAGGTTAATAGATCCAAATGTGCTTCAAAGTGGTATCAAGTTCAAAAATTCTGTACAGTATGTGTGTATAAGGTAGAAATCAACATACAAGGTTATCTGTTAGGCCTATATGTATATGAGGTGTTTGCTGCAGCTCTCTTCAAAAAGTATTTCTACACTTCATGCAAATTAAGGAATCCTAGAAAACAGAAGCAAAAAAGCCAATACCTCCAATGGTGGGGATTTCCCCCCCCCCCCACTTCTGTTTTCTATGATTATCTAAGGATTTGTATGCGCCATTTTTCCTTAATGTGTGCGGCACTGCAAGTGTTCATGTGATGCTGCAGAAGTCAGAGCATATTGAGTAATCTTTACTTCTCTTTAATTTTTTTTTGCAAAATGTCAAAACTTTCCGCACTCCTCTTTGGGTTTGAAGAACTATCATGTACAGTAATTGTTCTTTTAAGTAAAGCTTAAGCATAATAGGAATTGTTGATTTTGTGCCGACACAAACCAAATCCAACAAATCTCTTTAAAAAATCATACTTGCAAACAAATTTAACGTTGTCATATTCAAGCAAACATTATTCACGTATGTCAACAAATTTATTGAGTTACTTAAAACAGATAACAATGGTCAGTTCATTTTGTAACTAGAAAGATATATTTGATGAAACATTGAATTCTGAGCCTTGCAGAAACTGAGTGGACAAGACCATCAAGACACTGTTTAATACAGCTATACATTTAGGGCAAGTCAATGGCAGTTTCCGGATGATCAGTTAATTCAAGGACACATCATGTAACAAAACAATTGGAACTGTCCTGCCAGTGTGAAGAACTTTTCCTTCCACTCATCTTCTGACGGATCTACAGATTTGACCTAGAAGAGTTCTTCATATTTGAAGTTACAGTGTACAGAGTTTTTGAAATCTTACAGGTCTCGTCTTCATGTGCACTGTGAACATACATTAAAGCTACAGACCAAGCAATATCCTACATGTGTGTTTTTTTTAATAAATCAGTTCTGTACTATGAGAAAATACTTGTAGTATTTTTTTGTTTTAAAACAACGGTGAATTCAATTTTTAATGTATTATAATTTAACAGGCATTTTTTGTTTCTATAGCAACCATTTACAAAGTCACATCCCCTTCTCTTCTGAAACAGGTTCTGGCACACCCCTTTTTGAGCCCTGTCATCTATAGCAGTGCACCAATTGTATCTAGTGACTGCCTGGTCACATGATCTTCCCCACAGCACTTTGCATCTTTGGTCTTCTTCTGCTGCACTGACAGCCATTTAGTGAACCCCCGAGCCGAATCTTCGCCGATCGATCACAGGAGAATGGGTCAATTAGCAACTTACAGTAGCTAATTACTTATCATTGGGCGGATTATATTGATGCACATATTAAAGGGAAAATAAATAAAATTAAAAAACAAACTGTCAGCTTGGACTGCTACTTTAAGAACAAAGTTGGGAAATTTTCGAAACTATATACAACTACTGTATGTACAGTATCATTTCATCTTTGAATAACTCTAATCTTTGTCAATTTCAATATGTCACAACATTTTACACATTTCCAGTATCAGTATAGCTAACTTTAGTCTGCCTGTTCAATCTTGTCACTATTAATATTTTTCATGTTTATCCAAACGTTAAACAACTCCTTTCCCCGCTCCCCTTTACCATTTCTCCCTCCCCACCTGTTTTTTTCCACCTAATTCCCCTAAATGTTTATATATTGTCCTCAATTATTTTCATATTTTCCTTTTGACCTCTCCATTTAACTCTGCATATTGATCATTAAAAGTTCCTACCTCTTTTTCACCACTTTACCTTGTCTTTCCAACTTCTCTCCTTTCAGTCCTTTTTCTCCCCTATCACCTTTCTCGTGCTTTTTTTTTTATACAATGAATCCTGATAATTAGGGTGCAATGAAGATTTGTCTTTAATTTTTTTTTTTTAACGTATATATTTTTTTATTTTTCAGGAAATATGGTAACATAAAAAAGGGGGGAAGGGAATGAGGGGGAGGGGGGTACAGAAAATAAAAGGGTTATGGGTGGGAGGGGGTAGAGCATTGGGGTAACATCCATCACTGGCTTCGTGCAAGAAGCAAACATTCCATAATACTTGTTGCATCCTATGCTAGGCCTAGATCTACCTAACCTTTAGTAGTTGTTTCTGGTTTCCTTTCTATTTTATGGTTCCTATTGGGTTCTTCCATATGTAAGTCTCCCAGGGGTCCCATGTTGTCAAGAAGGTGCTGTATCTGTCGTGTATTAGGCTTGTAAGTCTCTCCATCGTCATTATATAATTTATCTTGTGCAATACCTCATTGATCGGGGGGGGGGGGGGTGGGTTGTTCTGTTTCCAATGTCTTGCGATTAGAGTTTTGGCTGCGTAGAGGATCTGCGTTATCAAAAAGTCTAAATTTCTCTCAAGTCCCTCGGTCGGCTTTAGTAGGAGCACTGTTTCTATATCCCATGTTAGCTCCACCCCTGTTGCTCCTTCTATTAGGCGTCTAATTCTTCCCCAGAATAGGATGATTTTGGGGCAGGACCACCATATATGTTTAAATGTACCTATTTGACCGCAATTGCGCCAGCACATAGGGGAGGTTAGCGGAAAAAAGGAAATAAGGGACCCAGGCCCAGCCACCAAGAGATGCCCCGACGGAGGTGAGCGCGACCGTAGTGGAGGTACCGGAGCGGGCCAATTTCGTACCTATACCCAGGGACCCGAGGCGACTCCCCAGCAGAGGTGTCGTTGCAGTCCTCGTCAGATGATGAGAGAGACAGCCTGTCATCGGTGGTGATGCGCCGGCCGGCGGACCACCCCAGCTGTAAAGAAGAGGTTCCACTTACCCCTGAGATGGAGCAGACGCGTTCAGAGACCCCCCAACGGCAAGCGCTGGTGTGGCCTGAACCGCGTAGCAGTCCCACGGCCGTGGCGACTCCCAGTGCGGCGGAGATGGGACCCGAGACGGCTCCAGAGGAACCAACGAGCATCGCAAGACAGCTGAGTGGTAAGAGGACACCACCACCCCCTTATTCCCGCCAGGTGAAGGAGGAACCTGTGGAGAGAGAAGGGCTTGAGGCCTACCTGCCCGTCCGCGACCCTGATGGTCCATCGCCGCCCCTTCCGGTCCTCGACGCACTTCCGGTGCGGGACCAAGGAGCGGATTGAGATTCCGCGAAGACCAACGATGACGTCACTTCCGGGTCGGACTGGCGCAGAGGCCCGGAAGCTTTGATTGCTTCAATCAGGAGAGCTGGGCTGGAAGAAGAGTTCAAGGAATTTATGGCCCAAGTGGTCAAGTGGGGAGCCCGAAGCACTGCCGCAAGAGACTGTAAGAGAGTACCTACCGGTCGTAGCATCGCCCGACTCAGAGACACTGTAATGGACTATGGCGATCATCTGTTCACCGCTCCTAGTGCCATTGCCCCGACCACTGCCCCTGCCCCGTCACGTGTCATGCCACCGGGTCCTAGTGGGAGTAAGCTGGATAAGACACCCAAGTTTTCAACTGATTGGCGGGATTGGGTGACAAGTGGAGGGTTCTGATGGGGAGATACAAGTGTTGTACATGTACCTAACCCCACTGTGTTTAATCCTGTTCCTAGAGGTAGGGCCCGAGGGTCCCTGTCTACTGCAAAAGCGGGTCCTGTATGTCCCAAGGCACCTAAGATGAATCCCACGATTTACAAGAATGTCATTAGAGGGAGGCGTAAAGGCTCGCACTCTACTGAGGCAGAGACATCTGGTGTGTCCTCGCGAGCTGAGTCCGAGGGTGGTATGAGTGTGTCATCCTCATATGAGCACCGAGATAAATGGTGGGCACCGTTATTCACAGGGTATGATGAGGGGATGGACCGCACCAGATTTGTATTGATAAAGAAAGATACTGTAGATCACTGGTGGGACGCAGGCACCTATTTTCCACAGGAGGTTGCCGATGAGTTAGACATTATGCAAAAAGTGATTACCCCCAAAGGCTCATCTATTCTGTATGATGATATTGCGCCTGAGGAGCCAAAGTACTGGATACTGCCAGGAAAGGCTGGGAACTGGAAACTTACTAAGTTAAGTCAAGCAGATAGAGCCATAGCGGCGAGATACCGGCAGTCTCATGGTTATGAGTTTCCGTACGTGCCAGAGCCAATAATGCAGGAGATCGAAGACCAAAGAGACACCTGGCTTAGGGATGCAGTCATTGAGCATCTACGAATTAAATTTGGTAGCACTGCTTACTGCTGCGACACACTTTATTCGAGCAAATACCCAGTATGTACCTGGCAGATACCTGGAATGCGCCGCTCCTCACCTCTGACAAGCCCCGTTGCGTTTCCCTTCCCAGCCATGGTTCATGCCTGGCTGACGGGCGGCTGATCTGTTAAATGATAATGATTAGGATTTAATAGGCTGCAATGCTTCGCGTGTCTACCAGATGGCATAAATTCATGAATTGTAATGCAGTATATATATATATACTGTGCAGTATTGCAGCCAGTGGGAATAAAATGCTTCAATCCCTGCCTGGAAAATAACGCAATGCACTCGGGCAGAAAACAGTCACAAACCTCAATACACCCGAGTATACCCGAATTCGTGGGACTAGCCGAGCTCGAATAAAGTGTGTCGCCAGTGTACTTGAGGGAAGACAAAATATGTTCTGTAATGAAATCTTGGAGTACAGGCAGGAACATATTCATGCATAACATATTGTACAGACCGGAGAATGGGCCTGTGCAACCTTTCTTTGTTAAGATTGTGGATCACAATGGGCGGGAAGTGATTATTGAAGTCAAAGGTTCTCCATGTTGGGAGTTTCCCGCTGTTATGCCACCATCATGGGTGTTACAGTCTCGTGTACACAATATTAACTAATTATGTTTGTATGTTCACAGATTGTTCACCTGCAGGATGGTCCAGCAAATTAGGTCCAAATTAGGTACATTGGATTTCCTCCTGTGGGAGTGTAGCCCTGGTAAGAAATTGGGCTATAGTTCTATCCTCCTCCTTTTATAATCTCTGCTAAGGGCAGGTTGCCAGGAGTTATCATGGGTTTTTCCCCACTTCAAGCACTTGCCCTGAATGGTGGAGGTAGGTCACCTGACCCTGTGTCCAATCAAGAGACACAGGGGCGGTGCCTGCTGATATCATAAAGAGCAGTGCATTTTCCTATTTAGTGTGTGAGAGTTCAGTCTGAGTCAGAGAGTGTAAGAGTTAGTGTTAGGGAGGAGAGGAGTGAGCAGCTTATGAGTAGAGCTGATAGAAGATAGTGAGGTGGACCAAATACCTCTCACCCTGCTTAGGGGTGAGGGAAGAGCTAGCCCCACTCTGGATGGCCCTTGGGTTCAGAGTGGGGGCAGGGACCATCACTAAGGAGAACAGGTGGTGGCATTGTATATCAACTGTACCTGTCTGCTGCTGCGGGAGACTGAATAAAGGAGTCTGCTGTTTAAAGAGAACCTTGTGTGAGACTGGAATCTCTCATCCCTGAGAGGGGGATTTCTGTGGTAGGGATTCCACCCCGTATTCCTGGGGCTTACTACAGATGGAGGCGCTGCACCATTGAAGGAGAACGAAGGCATCCACCCCAGTAACCTGTCCTGTTGACCCCCACGTCATCGCGGGAGACTGAGGCCCTCCTGTTGCCAGCACGTATGCACCACACAGAGACATGTAGCCAGACCCCAGAACACCTTAGAGCAGCGGTGCGCAAAGTGGGGGGCGTGACCCCCAGGGGGGGCGGGAGATTGTGCTGGGGGGGCACGGGCAGTTGCAGAGGCCCCGCGCTCTTCCCCCAGGCATTTAAATTAAATGCCGGGGGATCGCGTGAGGCCCCTGCAACTATTTACTTACCGGGATTCAGCCGGCTGTGTTTTGTCGCCATAGCAACGCGGCGTCAATGGACGCCGCGGCACCATGTGACCTGATGTCACACGCCCAAGCAGCGTCATCTGCCGCGAAAGAAGGTAGGCAGGGGGGTGCGAGAGCCGGGGGCAGAGTGACAGGGGGGCGCAGCACAAAAAGTTTGCGCTCCCCTGCCTTAGAGGACCCGATCTGTGGCCAGGTGGGGGTCCATGGGTTATATACAGAAAAATCGTGACTCTCAATGGCACGGTTCACAAAGTCAATGGTTGGGAAATGTATGTGACATTCATTTACTTGAAGAGTAGTATGTGAAAAATTCCTAACAGAAGTAGCTGCTTAAAACACTGTATCTACCTAAAACTTCTTTTGACGAGTAATGGGTTCATCATATTCATTGTCTCGTCAATGGTGTCATTGTTGTTAGCTGGTGAATATGTACTGTATGTAGTCATTGAGAGTCACATGACTCATGTCAACTCCTGAGTAATGTGAAGTATGGAATGCATTTATCGTTTATCAGTTATCGTTTTTGGTCTGCCCATTGATTAGTTGCCCTTGGTGTCCACCAGTGCTGGTTTTGAATAGTTACACCAGCTATGTCCTTATCTACAATAATTATGACCAGCTCCCATCACAGACACTATCGTTTTCAATATTTGAAAAATGATAACCAGATTATGTCCATTGCAATTCTGGCGCATTCTGTGTGAGCTCTGTGAGGACGGACACAACTATTTTTTGCGGTTTGGCAGAGGAACACAGCATACAGCCCACTAAGTCGGCCAGGAAGGGTCATTTAGTCACATCCGGAAGTGACGTCACACCCTGAAACCCGTGCCATATGTCAGCGTTAGAACATGGATCAAGGGAGTGGATTTGGGGGCTTTAGCTAGCCGCAGCAGCAACCACCGGAGTGTAGGTGAGCCGACGGAGGAGGTTCTCTGCAGGGGACGCCTGCACAAAAGGACACGTAGCAGCGCTGTACACATCGGCACCCCCCCCCCTTTGCATCTATCCCCCTGTTTTTATCCAGTGCTTCCTAGATGGGTAGAAGACTTTGAACTTTGTGAAAAGTCTTCAGTGTTCTGAGCCATTGTCTTATATAATACACAGAAAAAAGGATCCGGGGCCCATCTACTCCAAAAAATGTAAGTACTCACCAGCAGAGAAGTTAAAAATGTTATATTTTATTGAACTACATAAAATCAAAAAACGAACAGCACAAACACTCTCCCACGCGTTTCACGCCCACTATGGCGCTTTTTCAAGGAGTACAGGGAAGGGGGAGGCTCTGGGTATTTAACACACTCCCCATCTTACAAAACAGCTGTTACGAATAAACAATGAATTGTGTTTTGCAGAAAGAAAAGTGAAGGACAAGGAAGACAAGAAAATACAAGAAAAGTATTGAATTAATTCATATAAAAAACTAAAGAAAACTACATAAAGCTTTAGTACAATAAAAAATACAAAATACATAAGAGTTGTTGTACCATTCTTATTCCAATATTGAGTGTTTAATTAATTACACTCTAAACTAATATGCCTCATGGAAAATAACCAGCCTTATAATTAAGCGCTGGTTCACATAGGATATGTGCAGTGTTATCCCATTGCCATATAAGTTAGATAAAAACAAAACCTAACTAGGGTAAATGGTTCAATGCACCTATCCACTTAGAGGGATAGAGATTTGGAAAATCGGTGAAATCAACAACGCAAAGTAAAACAAAATATCCACCTGGCACAAAAAAGATATTATGATAATATTATAAAGATGTTATAAATATATTATAAAGTGGCTCTAGAGTCTGTGCATCCCTAATATATACAGAGGATGAAGTTATATAGACCGTAGAACATGATACATGATACAAAACATGACGGGATTACGCCAAATAGTGGCTTAGTAGGTCTAAAAAAGTTAATGAATAAACATATGATGCGTTCACTATAACATTATAAGAAACTTTTTAGATCCCAATCTATGTTTAGCCCATTAGGTACTAATGTGTTGAGAGTAAAAATCCAAAAGGCCTCACGTCTGTGAAGCAGATTGGCTCTATCACCACCTCTGTAATGTGGTTTAACAAATTCCAGAGCTACACACTCAAAATTTGTCAGACTTCCTTGTTGACAAGTGTCAAAATGCCTAGACACTGGATGCATTTGATCTCTCTTTGTAATAAGTCTCATATGCTCAAGTATGCGCTGTTTAAGTGGTCTTGTTGTTAATCCTACATAACGCTTGTTACAACCACACTTGAGCATATAGACAACATGGTCTGTGTTACATGTGATGCATGACAGTATCTTAAACACTCTACTGGCATCAGACCCTGAAAATGTTTTCGTCTTCACAAGATATTTACAAATGTTACAGTGGTGACAGGGGTAGCAACCAATAAGATCAGGAAAAAATCCTTTAGTTTTGGAAATTAATCTAGGCATACTAGGTGATATTAAATTACCCATTGTTTGGGATCTCTGGAATACCACACGTGGATCATGGATCACCATATTTTTAAGAAGAGGGTCGGTAGCTAGTATGTGCCAGTATTTTTTAATTATCTTTTTGATGTCGTTTGCTTGGTTGCTAAACCTGGTGACAAAAAAAGGTGGCAAATTATCATAGTCTTTCTTACACAATTGATTTCTTTTTGATTTTGAGGTTAAGACACAACCTCGCGCTTGGATAAGATTCTCTCTAGGCTCCAATTTAGCATTAAGGTAGGCTTCCTCAAGGATCCGAGAATCATAACCCCTTGCCTCAAATCTCTCCATCATCTCCAATGATCTTAACTCGAAATCCTCAATGCTCGAACAATTTCTACGAAGGCGTAAAAATTGGCCCCGGGGTATACCCTTGAAAAGATTCCTATCATGGGAGCTTTTTGCATGTAATAGAGTGTTACGAGCATTGGGCTTTCTGAAGATGTCTGTATGCACTCTCATATTTACATCAACATAAAGATAAAGGTCAAGATAAGAGATGTGATGGTGATGATTTTCCAAATCTCTATCCCTCTAAGTGGATAGGTGCATTGAACCATTTACCCTAGTTAGGTGTTGTTTTTATCTAACTTATATGGCAATGGGATAACACTGCACATATCCTATGTGAACCAGCGCTTAATTATAAGGCTGGTTATTTTCCATGAGGCATATTAGTTTAGAGTGAAATTAATTAAACACTCAATATTGGAATAAGAATGGTACAACAACTCTTATGTATTTTGTATTTTTTATTGTACTAAAGCTTTATGTAGTTTTCTTTAGTTTTTTATATGAATTAATTCAATACTTTTCTTGTATTTTCTTGTCTTCCTTGTCCTTCACTTTTCTTTCTGCAAAACACAATTCATTGTTTATTCGTAACAGCTGTTTTGTAAGATGGGGAGTGTGTTAAATACCCAGAGCCTCCCCCTTCCCTGTACTCCTTGAAAAAGCGCCATAGTGGGCGTGAAACGCGTGGGAGAGTGTTTGTGCTGTTCGTTTTTTGATTTTATGTAGTTCAATAAAGTATAACATTTTTAACTTCTCTGCTGGTGAGTACTTACATTTTTTGGAGTAGATGGGCCCCGGATCCTTTTTTCTGTGTATCGTTTCGTGTGAGGATCAGTGTCCACCACCGGATGCGGAAGCAGCTGCAGTTCTCACAGAGGGAGACGCTCTCAACTGTTCAGCGTCAAGACTGGAGTCAGACCGGGAGAGAAGCGGAGCGGTGATTTTAGTGAGTCGCGTGGACTCCACACCGGGCCAGGTCGGGCCAGGGCTTGGGACTGAGTGAGTACTTTTTGTCCTAATTACCTTTAGCCCTCTCCTTCATTACCCGTGAACTGGGCTATTATCACCAGCCGTTCATCCCATTTACCGGTGTTAGCTCCTATAATCTGCCCTGCTTGGCACTTATTACTTTGACACACTGGCTCTTGGAGCTATTACACGGTTGTTGTTGTTTGTTCATTGTCTTATATAGACCAGCAGCAGTTCTCAGCTAAGTTGTATTTGTGTTTTATTTTCTTCAATTGATCATTCATTGTATATGTGACCACATATTTTTTTATCTATAAAGTTGTTCATTTGTTTGCCCAATTTTTGCACTTCCTTCATATTTTCTTTTTGAGGTATTCATTGTATCAAGGATTAGGTTTCCTTGTTTTGGAGGCTGCATCTATTTCGCATATGGTATAGACTTTTTGACCACAAACATTTAAAGACTTACTAACACATGATCAAGACCTTTTTTGAATGCTCCCCATTGGTTCATGTCACATACAGTATGTTTTAACTTATTTAAGGTTTATTTGCTAAATATTAGTTTTTCACCAGCCTTCATTGCTATTTAGTTGAATCAGCAGGAGGGTGTCTAGTGCCACAAATCCCAATCGCATTCCAGGTTGCATTTAACCATTTTACTATCTCTTTGAGATTGCAAGCATAGAATTTCTAGAAACTTGTTCTCTTGGCGCACTCACACGTTTTTTTCTTTTTGCACTTCTCCACTGCAATTACAGGTGGCAGTGAACTCTTCCCTCTGACAGTGTATGCAGAGGTGTACATTGATGAACGATACAGATACCAATTATTCCGTTCCTAAAGCATTTACAGTCGAATGTTCTTGCGTGTGATTCTATTTTCCTATTTCCCTTTAGAATGTATTCTAATATGGGTAGTGGTCTTTTTCTATTGAATCAAGACATATTAACAGGTGAATACATATTTTAGTTAACTTTATTTGTAAGCTCTGTAAGCAGAGCGGGGGTGCGCGCACGCTCTGGTGCCAGAGTGGAGGTCTGCGCTGTGACAGGTAAGGAGGGAACACGGTGCAAAGGACGTGTTCCCTGATTCCTTACAGAATGACAGAGAACAGGTTCCTAGAGTGAAGTCAACTCCTGAGATGTAGTATTTGTAGCACTGCTACATTCTCTCCCCCCTCACTCCCCCCCTCTGGGAGATCTTGCTTAGCTACAGGTCGTGTGTTGCTGGTTACCTGTGAGGGTCCAGGAGATATGAGCTTCCGTGATGTTGTGGGGAACAGGACAGGCTTTAGGTGATCCTCAGGTGCTATTCATTGGTGGCAGTGCCTCCAGTCACAGTAGGCTCCAGCAGAGTTGGAGGCATTCCCTACCATGACAGTCTTTTCTCCTATACTTCTGCCCAATTGTCACGGATGCTCACCACAAACCGGACTAGACCGCGAGGCTGTCACCCTACAACCACGAGTAAGCAGAGTCGGTGTAGGTTAGCCGGGTCAGGGTAGGAGAGAGTGGGGTCGTAGAGGTATTTGCCATAGTCAGGATTGAAGAGATCAAGAATGGTCAGAGTCCGAAGCCGAGGTCGAGAAGGAGAGAGAGGAGAGGTCCGGTAGACGCGCTGAAGTCCGGGTCCAGGCTGGGGTCTAAGTACAAAGGCAAAACAGCAAGTGGCTTGTACAGTAGAAAGCACACGGAACAAAGTCTATGCTCAGCAATCAGCATAGGGCGGATTGACTATATATGAGAACCAAGAGCCAATAGGAGGAATCCCCAAGGATGAGATCAGAGATATGTGGAGCGCTGTTAAATACCTATATATATATATATCTTGAAAAAAAGGTCATTTAGTTTAACCCTTTGGCCAAAGCATTATAAGCCTGCGAGCCACTTCAAGGCATGACTATAATATCGCAGGTCCTAACACTAATTAAAATTCTTATTTACTTGTATAATTAGAGGAAGAATGATCTGCATTGGATCTGTCACAAACAGCTGCATGAAAAGACCTGTACATATGGAAAGTGGGAAGGGGCGAGCTTAAAACCTGGGGAGGGAGGGGCCACTAACCTCCAAAACAGCTGAGACCAGCTGGACCAAGTTAATAAACACACAGATACCCAGTAAGCTCATATGAACCCCAAAAATTACCACAAAATATATATATGTATACAAGTCCTTTTGACACATATATATATATATATATATATATATATATATATATATATATAAATATATATATATATTGTGGTAATTTTTGCCCTCTGACTCAGTGTCCCTATTGCTCAGCCATTTATTGCTATCCCAGCCACACAATGAGTGCACACAGACAAGTGCATTTGCATAATAACTAACATGCTTTGACCAGGGTGGAGGCCAAGGGCAGCAAGCTGGCTGGACCGTTATTGTATCTTTCAATGCTTCCCCTACCATCCTATACAGTCAGGAGAGCTAACAGTGAAATAAGAGAAACTAAACTACAAACCAAGCGCTCAACCTATTGTGGATGTGTTTGTGACACTAATATATAATGTAACAAAAATACTAATAAAAAATAAAATTGTGAAATAGTGACAATTATTTAAACAACTTTGGTTTAGATAACCACTGGACACAATAAACCATTACCACCAGATTAGGGGAGGGTAAAGGAATGGGGCTGCCTAGGACTACAAACAAGCTATTCCATATAGCTAAAAACAAGTGATGTATAGAGAGCAAAGTCCTTGGCGCACTATCAAGTGCGTAAACCTGATATTTCAGTCCTGAACAGGACTGAAATATCAGGTTTACGCACTTGATAGTGCGCCAAGGACTTTGCTCTCTATACAGGACAGCTAACAGCCTCACCTGGGCCCTGTTGAGTGAGTGGGAGGTGTCTGCTGCGAGACCCCACCCGTCTCTCTCACATTGCTCCCTCACACTCCCCCCTCTCATACTCCCTCTTTTTCCCTATAAACATGCCCCTTTCCCTCTCACCTTGCTCTCTCTTTCTCTCTCTCACACACACACACACACACACACACACACACACACACACACACACACACACACACACACACACACACACACACACACAGAGAGACACACACACACACACAGAGACACACACACACACACACACACACACACACACACACACACACATTTCCCCTCTTCTTTCCCTCATCACTCACTCCTCCCCTTTCTTTCTCTCCCACCCTTTCGCTCTCACTCGTTTTCCATTTCACCCCTTTTCTCTCTCCTCTCTCTCATCCCCTACTTTTTCTCACTCTCCTCCCTCCTTTCTTACTCTTACACCCTCCCCCTCTCGTACACCTATTTTTCTCACTCCACCCCTCTTCCCCTCTCACTCCACCCTTCTGCCCCTCTCACTCATCCCTGTCTTCTTCCATTCTCCCATCCCCTCCTGTTCTTTCTCACTCTCCCACCCCCTTCTCTTTCTCTATTCCCTCCTCCTCTGTCTTCACTCCACCTCCCCCAGGATCTACCTGTGTAGTGGGGGGAAAGGTTCTCTCCGAGTGGTGGAGGGGGTCCACCCATGAATGGCTCACACTGGAAGTTGGACCTGACTTCCAGATCAAATCGCCGGTGCAGATCTCCATCCTTGGCCAGGCCCGGGACAGAAGTTCCTGCAATCCCTCCTGTTGGTCAGCCTGTATACAGTAAGTATTGTATGAATCTGTTTGCTCTATCAGTGTATGTATGTGTCTACTCCACTGAGTGGGCAACAGGTAGCCCATGGCCCCTATCTCCTCTCCCCGGGTTTCTTACTCCCTTCCAACTTTCGGCCTGTTGCAAGAGCATACAGGGTGGGGCTACACAAGGGTGGAAGGGGCTACAGGCCAATCAAGGAATGGCAGGGACAGTACAAGAGGTGAGATTGGGTACAGAATGAGGGGGAGGGAAAGGGGGAACATAGAGTTAGAGAGAGGGGAGGGGGAAAAGAGAGAGAGGGTAGAGGGGAGGAGGAAACAGAGAGAGAGGAGAGAGGGAACAGGGGAACAAAAAGAGAGGGGAGGGTAGGAACGGAGAGAGTTGAGTGGGAGAACAGGGTGAGGGTGTAACGCGTAGCTCACCACAAACGAGGCACGACCGTGGGGCTGAGATAGGGATTGGTATAGAACGCCAACCACAACCACGAGGGCGCGTCCAGAGTGTAGGATTGTCTTGCAAGTCGGGTCGGGGTTAAAGAGGACAACATAAAAGTGGTACTTGCCGGGTCTTGGAGCGGAGAGTAGCGGATCGTTGGGGTACGTAGCCGGGGTCAGGATTAGAGTCAGTAGAGTCGTCATAGAGCCAAAGCCAGGGTCAGTGCAGGAGAGAGCAGGATTGTTGTATTCCAAAGCCAGGGTCAGTGCAGGAGAATATCACAAGTTCCAAGTCCAAGGCAGAGTCAGGTAGCAAGGTAAGAAACAGGCAAGGCAGGATGCGATGAGAAGCAGCGTCACAAAACAGGAGTTTATGCTCGGCAATGCAGGAGAGTACTGACAGGGTATATATAGGACCTCCCTCCAATGGAAGGCAACTAGGAAGAGGAGGAGCTCTCACTGATAGGCTGCTGGATCTTGCAGGTGCGTCCTATTGCGCAGCCGATTAGGAGTGGGGGTGGGACCTCTGGAGAGCGCCCGTGCACCACGCGTAACCTGCGTATCACGCTGTCGACCTGGTCGCGCGCCACGGCATCAGCGTCAGTGCGGGGGTGGATACCGGAGGCGGGTCCCGAGATGGGAAGGGAGGAATGTGTGCGACCGCTGTGCCACCTACCTCCGTCGTCAGAGCAGGGGCAGAGCCGGGGGATGGAGGCCACAGAATGCTGGAGAGAACACGTACCCTGCATGCGTCGCACATCATGGCAGCTGGGGGGAGAGTGCACCCTGGACATGGGGACCGCGGAGACCGACGGAGCCCGCACATTGCCTGCATGCCGCACACGTGAACCAGCGCTGGGATGTCCTCTTTGAGTGATTCTGGAACCTGACGGACAGGTGAGGGTTAAGGGGACAGAACCGTCGGAATGGCGAATCTTCACTGAGGGGAGCAGGGCAACAGAGAGAGAGAGGGGAGGGCTAACACAGAGAGAGACAGGGGGGCAGGGGGAACAGAGAGAGATGGGAGGAGGAACAATGAGAGATGGCAGAGAAAGATGGAAGGGAGAACAGAGAGAGAGGGGGAGCAACAGAGGGAGGGCAGGATGAACCGAGGGGGAGTGGGAACATAGAGAGAGGGGGAACAAAAAGATAGGTTAGGGTAGGAACTGAGAGAGAAGGGAGGAACAGAGAGAGGGGAGGAAGAACTGAGAGAAAGGAAAGGGGAACAGAGAGAGGGGGAGGAACAGAGAGAGGGGAAGAAACAGAGATAGACGGGGGAGGGGGAACAGAGAGGAGACGAGGAACAGAAGGAGAGCAAAAGAGAAATGGGAGGAGGACTAGAGAGATAGGAGGGGGAATAGAGAGAGAGGGAACATTGGAGAACAGAGAGAGAGGGAGGATAGAGAGAGAGAGAGAGAGTGTGGGGGTGTGGGGAGGCAGGAACAGAGAGAAAGACAGGAGCCAGAAAGGGGAGAGAAGGAACAGAGAGAGGTGGGGGAGAGGGAATAGAGAGAGAGGAAGTATTGGAGAACAGAGAAAGAGAGGGAGGACAGAGAGGGGCGGGAGGAACAGAAAGAGGGGGAAGGAACAGAGAGAGATGGGGAAGGGGCAGGGTTGCTAACAGGGTGGGTCTGCCGGGTTGGCGTCCCGGGCCGGTGATTCAGGGGGCCCGGTCGCCCGAGCCCCCTGCGCGGCCGTGCCAGTTTCATTAAAAAAAAGAGTGAGAAAAAAAAATGCTGACAATCCCTGTGTGCATGCGCAGAGCAGAGGCCTACTGTCTGTGGGTCCGCTCCCCCCCGCTCCCAACGTGGGGTGGAGGGAAAACGCCGTGGCGAGCCTGCGCCCGCCAACCCAGTTCCCCCCCGCCCACCAACCCAGCTCCCCCCGCACCAGCCTCCTACCACTGGAAATATCTATATTTTGGGATAAATGACCATCATTCCATGGTGATAGGTCAGGTTTTCAGATTACCTGGCCAATCATCAAACTTGCAGGGAAATGTCAAACAGCTATATGCATAATGAACATTTATACACTCAATGAACAACATAATAAAAAGTAAAAAATACACATAAAAGTATACATAAAAAGGTACACATAAAAATTTAAGATCAACGAATGCTGAAAGAAAAAGCACCAAATTGGAGATGCAATATTCTCATAACAGAGACACAGTAGAATATTAGACTAATCACAGAAAGGAAACATGAGAGGACCCAGAAGTAGAGGAACCAGATGTCTATATCTTCATTTAACCCTTTAGGAGAGACGGAATCAAGCTTATAAATCCAGAATGTCTCCGGATAAGAGAGACTCTTTACTCTATCTCCCCCTCTCCTCTCCCAGGTACAATCTTTATTCCCTTGAACATTATGGTTGAAGGGTCCTTATTGTGATGTGACGCGAAATGGCGCGATAAACTATGTTTCTCATACCCACTTTTAATATTTCTGATGTGCTCCTGAATTTGCACTTTTAGGCATCTTTTGGTACGGCCTACACACTGAAAGCCGCAAGCGCAATTAATCAGGTACACCAAGTGGGTAGAGTTGCAATTAATAAAATTTCAAACAGCAAAGCTCTCACCAGTAGAATACGACTTGAATGTTTTCTTTTCAGTGTGCAAATATTTCCCATAACTAAAGTTACCATGGGGTTTACTATTGAACCATGATTTAGTGTCTGTATGATTCGGTTTTATTCTGATATCGCTATGGGCAAGTGAATGTTTAAGATTCTTAGCTCTCCTATAGATAAATTTCGGAGTCAGTGATGTGGTCACCTAAAAACTGATCGTTACACAAGATCCCCCCAATGCTTTTTCTTTTTTTTCTTTCCCCCCCCCCCCCAATGCTTTTTAACAATTTGCTCTATCTTACTATTCACAGAGTTAAAGGTAGTAACAAAGAGTATCTCTATGAAACTACCGAGATCCCTTATAGTATCCTTAACTCTGGGAATGAGCATTGACTGCCTGTCCATATTTTTGACTGTTTCAAGATCTTTAAGCAGACTATTCTCTCCATGAACTTGTTTAGAAGCGGATGGCCCTGTTCCTCGAAATCCTTCTCACCACTACAGTTCCTTTTAATCCTTATAAATTGGCCACTAGGGATGTTGGTAATGCACAATTGTTTGTGTTTACTAGAGGCCATTAGTAGATTGTTGCCATCTACTTCTTGAAAGAAAACCTTAGTGGAGATTTTCCCATTATCCATCACAGTTAGCCTCAGATCTAAAAAGTCAATTGTTTTCGTGTCTGTAACATGTGTAAAGATGAGGTTTTTCTCGTTGTCATTCAAATATGAAAGGAACGAACTTATAGTGAAATCATCCCCCTCCCAGACACAGAGAATGTCGTCAATATAGCGACACCAGACAATGATGTTCTGCCTGAATGGATTATTAGTCCATATTCTCTGCGATTCCCAATCTCCCAAATACAGGTTTGTGAAACTGGGCGCAAAGCGCGTCCCCATAGCAGTTCCGCAAACCTGTAGAAGAATTCTGAGAGGAACATGAAATAATTGTGAGTTAGTATGAACTCTATGGATTTCAAAATGAAATCTGTATTCAGATGGTGCAGTGAGGTATCAGCTTCCAAGAAGGATTTCACAGCCTGCAGTCCCTTATCATTCGGAATATGAGTGTAAAGGGCCTGTACATCAAAGGTTAGCCACCTGTACGTGCTTTTCCACTCAAACTCCTGAAAGGTCTGCAGGACGGATGAAGTATCCTTAAAATGGGATGGCACCCTGCCCACATACAACTGGAGAAAGAAGTCTACATACTACGAGAGGTTTGCAGTCAGTGATTGTATTCCCGAGATGATCGGGCATCCAGGAGGATTCGTTTTAGACTTATGCGTCTTCGGCAGATGATAAAAAATCGGGACCTTTGGAAACTCAGAATACAGAAAATCAAACTCAGGCTTGGTGATCACAAATTTAGCCAAAGCATCCTCCAATAGACTTTTCAAAAGAATGACATATTCATTCATGGGATCTTTCAACATTCTACTATAGAAAGAAGTATCATAAAGGAGGCGGTGTGCCTCCAACTCGTAATCCTTACGGCTCTGGATAACAACACCGCCTCCCTAATCAGCCTGTCTAATGATAAGATTATCATTGGCCTTCAAAAATGTAAGGGCCTGGCTCTCTTTCATACTCATATTGTGTCGTATATCTTTAGGTTTATATGCTTTTACCAAATTCGAAAAGTGATTGTTGACCATGTTGAAAAATGTATCAACATGGTAGCCCTTTGAGTGTGGTGGGTAAAATTTTGACCTCACCTTAAATGAGGTATGTCTACAGACAAGTTCCTCACTATTAGAACCAACAATGTCCGCTTTACATTCATTTCTCACATCTCCTGGTATAGCTACGCTGTCAATTTTAATAAAATGCCTTTTAAGCATCACATTACGTACAAATTTGTGTAAATCTTTGTATAACTGAAAACCATCAGGACCACTTGATTGTGAAAAAGTGAGACCTTTGCTCAACACTCTCTTTTGGTCTTCAGTTAAAATAACTGAGGCTAAGTTGTACATCCCTCTGTCTAATGAGATTCCTGATCTACATAATGATCCCTTCTCTTTGACTCTGGATCCCCCTCTCGTTTCCTCTTCTGATAACACTCTTTTCATTGTTCCTACAGGACTGTCTCCTATTTCTAGTTTCATCCTTTTCTTTTTCTCTATCTATGAGTGACCAGCGCTCCTGACTCACGTGATCGGAAGTGCCGGTAGTGCCGTGTGAAGCGAGGAACATGGCGAGTACCTTGGACCTTAAAGTGGGAGTTTACCAGCTCTCCTTACCCATACTGTTGCATTAAGAACAGTCCTGACTGTTGTTAGACCTGATGGAGGTCTGTGGATTTTGGTTCACCGGACGACTTCACTGCTGATGTGAAGAAAGTGACCTGCTGAGACTCTGACCTGCGGTCCTCAGTTCCAGCGTGCGGTAACCCCCACCATGCTTCGTTGATTGCTTGTATTTTCTTGCTTGATATCCGCAGAGATGAAGGGGAGCAAAAGGTGCACTGCAACTGGAAAAGTACTGCAACTGGAAAAGTATCAAGGTGTACACTTGATAAAGTCCTGCGGGACGAAACACGTTGGTGCGGTTGTCATGTACACCCATCTGTGAGTTTACTCATTAAATACCCTCTATTTTATTTTGGAGTTTGCCCAATATATTTTTTCTAAGTACTTTTCCAGTTGCAGTGCACCTTTTGCTCCCCTTCATCTCTATTGCTTCAACACTCCAGGATTGCACGCAGAGGAACCACCACCCGGCTTCGGCGCTCCAGACTTCAGTATACCCCCAGGGCAGGTAATGGGCATTAGCCCTTATCTTATTACCTGATACCCCTATGGGGATGTTTATGCTTTAAGTGGGGTGTGCATTATTGACCATCTTTGCGGTAGTCAGGCAGACTGACCACTAGGTCTTTATTTTTGCCCCCCCTTATATGATGATGCTATATATGTGAGCTTATGGATTGAATACTGTGTTCCTACTTTTGGATTATTTCTCTCAACCATCAAGATGCCTGTGTGTACACACGGATTTTGAGCGTCGCTCTACCAACTCTCTTTTTGATATCCGCAGAACCTTTAATTTTTTAATACAAATTTTATATTGCTTACTTCACTATTAGCATTGTGCGCTGTGTTTTTTTCCCATTTCCCTAGTCCCAGGGGTGCTCAGCCACCCCTCACGGCGGCTGCAGACCCTACCTAGTGCACCTGTATTTAAGGTCATATTATTATATATTTGCACCATTGTTCACTTGCACTTATATGGCGCTTCTAATTTTTTAACTATTGCCTCCTCTTCACGTGTGATCCAGTTTTAGTTGCGCACAGTCTTTTTTCTGTTTGTGACGGAGTGGCCTGTAGGCGAGGTCAGTTAGATGCTTTGACAGAGGGTTCAACTTAACCGGATTAGTTTATAAACCAGGAGACAGCTAAAATATTGGGGCTACTGCCCCTTTAAGACCAAAAGAAATCATAAAATAAACCCCTATTCCTTATAAGGAAACTAACTCACTACTTCAGCCCTATCTAACAGCAGTTGGCCAACTAAACTGGTTACAAGCGTTAAAAAATATAATACAATATTATATAGCACTACAACACAAGGGAACAATACATAGTCTTATCTGACATGCTGGTCCGGCATCAAGGTAACCAGTGCAGTGGAGATGGTACCTAACAGCGGTTCAGATGACCTGAGAACCGTCAGCAGCCAGCGGAACAGTGAGGCATCAAACCATTACTCCCTTCAGATGGCAATGGAGGTATCCAGTACAGCGGCCCTGCACGGCGCTTACTGCTACAAGAGGAACCTTCAAGCCTTTTCGTCTCAAGACATAGACCTGCACGTAGATCTTGTGATGTCCCCAGAAGATGTCACCACTAAAGAGACTGCTGGAGCCGACAAAGACTGCACTGTGACCGCTTTTACAATTATTGCCTCCTCCAGGCATCAATTGCAGTGTTCTATTCGCCATGTGGTGGACCGAGGAAAAGGTCAAGACCTCCTGGCCTTCCAAATCCATGCCGCGAATGGCCGGTTAAAGGTCTGGCACAGAGACCCCGAACTATTCCTTCCACCAGGGGAAGAGGTGGTTTAGAACTAGAGACTGTAGCACCCGATCATGATCTCCAAAAGACTCACAGGAGTCAAAGTGAGGAGCCCACACTCGATCAGTTAGGGGCACCCCACTATGGGTCTCAGCAATAAGCTAACACTCAGCTGGCCTCGGGTATCAACGTGATTATGTTGTGTACCATTGATAAAGTAATTGTGATAAGTTATACCTTCTATTCACTGCATTTTGATTGTGTAACTTTATGTGATATGACACTGTCCCAAGCGAGGCAGTTGGGGTTTTTACCAGGGGGAGAGTGTAGCGGGGTTCCCCCTGGCCCCCCTTACTTGTGTCCTGTTGCGGCGACTCCCGCGCCCTGTCGGGTAGCTGCAGGGGCTTCCGGTGCCATTGTATGTAGGGCGCTGCCATGTTTTACGTGTTCGCGTGTGCGCGGAGGATTGTGCATGCACAGACGTGATGCGGCGGCCATTACAGAGAGGGAGGCAGGTCACAGATGGCACTCCGTAGTGCAGGGACCCCTAGAAGTCACGCATGAGCAGTTAGGGTGATGCGGTGGCCATTACAAAGTTGCGCAGGCTCAGTGGAGAGTAGCGGCGGCCATTACACATAGAGCACACGACCCCAATGCTAAAGAGGTCCTGAGTGGACTACAACTCCTAGCAGCCTCTGGGGACTGCACTATGATCTCTGTCACATGCAGCCAGACAGCCACTAAGGCTGACAAATTCTCATGCTGCATTTGGATACATTGTTGTGTGCAGTCAGGAAGCAGACAGTGAAGGACATGAGAGAGTCAGAGCTGGGAGCAGGTTAGGGAAGGGTGTGTGTGGGGAGCAGTAGCCCCTGCATACTAGGCCAGGTTACCCCCCAAGGCCCCAGGTAGGCCCTGAGCCATACCATAGATTGTGGTTGCGACAAGGACAAGCCCTAGGTAGGTACACTGCCCCTTTAGTTATTTGTTAAGTTCAGGGACACAGCTGCAGTTCTGCGAGCCCCTGGCAATTGTGTCTGGACGCAGACATCACTCAAGATAGAGACTATCTTCCTGGTGGGATTGTCTGGTGGGACGCCACCCCACGCATCAAGAGCGGAAGCATCGTGGATCACGCTTACGGATCCATCAGCCAAGTACAGCATCTGCACGCCCGGGTGTGGACACACCCGGCAGGTACCATCAAGTCACCAAGTGCACCAACTACACACCTCATATTAGTGGGCAGCGCTGTTCCACACTTGGGTGGGGTTGTGGGACTTTTGAAACACTTGGGTGGATGGTGGTGGGTTGAGGCCAGTGAGGCCAGGTTAAAGGGTGACACTGCTGTGTTGCTATTGTTGATGTATTGTGATGTGTTGTGTTGCATATAGTAAACTGTTTTATCCATACCCTGGTGTAAGTACTTACTGTATGTGGTTCCCGTGTGAGGGGTTATTCCACACATTAGAATCCCTGCACAGGTGGAGGCGCTGTAAGCAGTACGTTCCAGGATACACCCCAGGTTCCCAGTGGTGGAGGTTCAGGCCTCCTGTGGGCCTATCAGGTATTGCACCACACCTGGTAACATATGTAGATTTCCCACATGGTCCCTATCTGCGATTGGGGGCGGGAGGGGGGGGGGGGGGAACTGTGTTACATTTGTTTAGAAATGGTGGATATTTAACTAGATTTAGAACAATACACTTTAAATTCAAACATGAAGCTTACATACAAAGTTGTGTTGGTATATAATTTATGGAAAACACAAGAATACAACCTCAACTGGCCTATTGCCACTACATTATAGTGTACACAGATCTACTTTGAATGCAGGTGTCCTTTAGTTAAAAATTTTGCAAACACAAATAAAAATTAATTAATGCTAATAAGTTTCTTACAGATGCAGTGGCTCTTAGTCGAAAAATCACAGCGCCATTTTCGTGTGCGCTGCTGTACTCCACGCGCCATTAACGCGGCCAATCGCCCCAGGCACACGTGTTTATCGCTGTTGCTTTGTTTGAATTTCATGGATTGTGTGCAATTAAATGCAATGAAATTAATTAATTGTAATGTTTACAGTACTGTGCTACTGTGCTACTGTGCTACTGTGCTACTGTGCTACTGTGCTACTGTGCTACTGTGCTACTGTGCTACTGTGTCAATTTCAGGTGTTTAAAAGCCAGAACACTAAAATGCCATTTTCTGCACTCGCCTGCACTCGCGTCTTAAGGCGGTACGGTTGGAAGAAATCCCGCGCCCTGACATGGGTATTCCGAGGTATACAACGCGTGACGTGTTCGAATAACGGCCGCTGCATCTGTAATATAACGCATACACACCCTCATGTATGTTATTGTCCGTAGAAATATGTATTTTTTGGACACACATAAGAGGTCAGTGAATGTTATGAAGACCTCCGATGGTTAAGTGGTTAAGTATACGCCAGTGAAAGTAAGTAGCAACGATATTATAGTGAAGGGGGTCACTCCTTCCCAGGACTCTCCCACAGATACCCCCAGTAAACTAAGGGAACATACACGAACCTCAGGGGACACTATTGTAAGACCTTAGTTGCCTTTGCGTGTAGGTGCAGAAATAATTAACACATTTCTATATACATTTTGACAAAGTGTACAGGAGCAAGGGTGATCCTGAGCTGAACCACATTGCTTTCAGCCTCGGGGACCCCCTACTTCCCGTTATATAGGACCTGTTATGTGGTGCCGGTATTCCTTGTGATGTAAAAACTTCCGCATCATGTGACCAGGGTACTCTAATTCTACACTGGGATACCGCCACCCCATAACGGGGCTTGTATTTCTTAAAGCAGGGGGTCCCCGATTCTGAAAGCAATGTGGTTCATTTCGGAAGAGCCCCTGCTTATGCACACTATTAATAAAAATGATATTAAAGCAGCTTCATTACCATAGCGGCTATCTGTTACGGAAATGAATTATTGTTTATTGTGATGTGTGTTTTGATACTAGTGTAGATGTGTAGGGGGTCTCCTGTGCTGAACTGCATTGGTTTCAGCCTCGGCAACCCCCTACTTCATGAGATATAGGCCCCGTTATGGGGTGCCGGTATCCCCTGCAGGATTTAAATCCCCAAGTTACGTGACGCGGGAGCTTTAGAAGTACAGGGGATACCGGCACCCCATAACGGGGCCTGTGGCTCATGAAGTAGGGGGTCCTCGAGGGTGAAATCAATGCGGTTCAGCTCAGGAGACTCCCTGCACATGTACACTATTATTAAAATGTATATTGATACTGTACGATCGCCTGTAAGAGCCGTGCATGGAGGCAGAGTGCCTCCATGCAGTTCTTACAGGCTGCTTTTGTTTCTATTAGCTATCGCGCTGTAGAATTTTAAGCACGATAGCAAGGGGACAAAAAGTAGCTCGCGTGATCGGGCAGATTTTTGCCCTCCCGGACCAAAAGGCGCTTCACTTGTTAGTGAATCCCGCGTTTGGCTTCACTTTGTATGGGGTGAGTCAAATATTCCCAATCGGGCGCAAAAGTTCACTGCTTAGTGCATCGTCCCCTATGAGTTCATAAATGTATACATGCATGTCTATGTTATAGCCCTGTTATAACTTTTCTGTTGTTTGTAGCCCTACAATGAACCACTATGATCTGTTTCTCCCTGTAAGCACTTGACATTAATGCATTTCGTTTTCCTTGCCTTCTTTATTCAGTAATATACCTTTATTACATTATAAGTAGCACATTCCTTGCATTTTACAGACATGTCACATTGTTGCAATTGCTTTTAGCACAGGAAATGGTACATCTGCTAGTAAAGAGACTGCGGGGACTCTCCTATGAGTCACTAAGTCCATTTGCCAAAACTGATTAATGCAAAGCCAAACATGACATACTAGTTTAAGATTTGTAGCAATGTACCGTGTTGGAGATTGGGAGGAGAAAACCTTTACAATGGTAACATTCACAGTTACATCTAAACTCTAAACTGAACATTTAGCACAAGAACGGTCCCCAAGAGTTTAATAATTTCAAAGCGTGTTTACAGGCCTGGTGACATCATAACTCAGAGGACTAAATATCATGTGGATTTCACTTAAACTGAGAGGCTAGCTAATATTTTTAGCCAACTGTCTTCTATTTTACTAGATATTTGCGAACCAAACATAGAAACCATTTATGTAGGAGATATATAAGACATCTACATTTGAGAAATACGCTTTTGGACATAGATACAGTGGCAAGAAAAAGTTTGTGAGCAACAATGATAATTACGGAAATTCCATAGTTTTTCTATGATAACCTTATTGAATCCAATCCAGTCTATTCTTAACTATCCAATAGAGTTTATATGAACGAATTCCATATCGCTTGAAACAGAATGATGTATGAATTAGACAAACAATGAGTAATTAAGAGTCAGGGTATGTGCAAAATGAAGTGCAACTCTGGTTTTATCACCTAAATTAAAGCAGCAATCCAAGCAATATCCACGTTTGTTTGTTTTTTGTAATAAATTAGATCTGTAGTTTGAGATAATACTAACTACTTTTTTTCAAATTTAACTCGCAATGCAATTTTTTAGGAGTTTTAATATACTTTGATTTCTCTAGCAAGTTTTAGAACACTTTCCCAGCAGTGCAAGATCTTTGTAACAATTTCCTGTTTGTGATAATTTGTTGCCAATATTCCCAGCAGTTTGAGCTGTAAACTGTAACAATATAAAACGTTGCCTTAGTAATGTAAGAATACATTGTAGCTGCTGAGCTACACTGACTGAAGGATTGATTTGAAACTAAAAGGCAGTAATTTAATAAACCTTGTTAATCGATCACGGGAGAACAAAGAAGTTAATTTGTTTTCAGTAAAAGGTAATCAAAGACTGCATACAGTATATTAACACAACAACAAAAAAATATATTTTTTAATTAAGGAACTTGGATTGCCTCTATAAAGTGGACAATTAGATTCAGGTGTTTAAATAATTAGGTAGATCTTAAGGGGTGAGTTTTGGAGGCCCCACCCTACTGTATATAAAGATCAGAAACTTTGTGAGTTTGGTCACCATACAGGTGTGCGTAAACACATCATGCCACAATCAAAAGAAATCTCTGAGAACATCAGAAAATAAGTTATTGATGCTAATCAGTCTAGAAAGGTTTGCAAAACCATTTCAAAGGATCTGGGGCTCCACCAATCCACTGTCAGAAGGATAGTCTACAAATGGACAAAGTTCAAGACCACAGTTACTCTACCCATGAGCAGTCTACCAAAAGCTCACCAAGAACAAACCGGCAAATCATCCTGGAAGTCACAAAGAATCCCAAAGTAACATCAAAGGATCTGCAGGCCACTCTTGCCTTGGCTAATGTGAGTGTTCATGACTCAACTATCAGAAAAAGGCTGCACAAGAATGGGGTTCATGAAAGGATAGACAGGAGGAAACCACTGCTCTTTAAAAAGAACATTGCTGCACGTCTGAAGTTTGCCAAAGATCACATAGATGATCCACAACACTTCAGGAACAATGTTCTCTGGACAGACGAGTTAAAGGTAGAACTTTTTGGCCTCAATGCGAAACATTATTTTTGGCGAAAACCAGACACTGCGTTTGATCAAAAGAACCTCATCCCAACAGTCAAGCATGGTGGTGGAAGTGTGATGGTTTGAGGCTGCTTTGCTGTCTGAGGACCTGGACGGCTTGCCATCATTGACACAACCATGAATTCTGCATTCCAGAAGATTCTAGAAGAGAATGTCCAGCCATCTGTCTGTGAGCTGAAGCACAAATGGGTCATTCAGCAAGACAATCATCCTAAACATACAAGCAGATCTACTGTACTAAAGAATGGCTCCAGAAGAAGAAATTCAGTGTTTTTGAATGGCCTAGTCAAAGTCCGGACCTAAACCCCATCTAAAGGTTGTGAAAGACCTGTCCATGCAAGGAAGCCCTCAAATGTCACTGAGTTGAAGCAGTTCTATAAGGAGGTATGGCGCAAAATTCCTCAAAACTGATGTGAGAGACTGACCAGCAGTTACAGAAAATGCTTAGTTGAAGTCATTGCTGTCCAAGGGGGTGCCACCAGGTACTGAATCTAAAGGTACACATACTTTTTCACACATGGATACTGAATGTAGAATTATTTGTGGATAAATAAATGTTGAAAAAGTATCATGTTTTTGTGTCATTGGTTTGATCAGGTTATCTTTATCCATTATTAGGAATTAGATTAAGATCTAATAACATTCTGTTACTTCAGTAAATGAATTCCTGATGCTCAGCAGTGAGTGGACTGCTTGTTGTCTGGGCTGCACTAGATTAATAAAATTCATAGATTGTACTGGGATTCAAATGGGCCTGTCAATGGGGCAGTCAGTAATTCATATATTAATTAATAGAGAATGTAATAGGATAATTGAAAACAAAGTAACTTTATAGGGTTCTCTCATCTGATACAGTAAATTTACCAGTGTACAATAGTGTAAAGGTGATATTTTTTGCAAATTTTTGGTAAATAGTATTAAGAATAATATCTTTTTTTATATAACTGTAGCCATATAGCCCCTGACTACTAAAATCCTCTGCTCTAAAATATAAGCCCTGGTACCAAGGCAGGCAGTGTTTGGGTTAATCCCTTGTGTTCTTGCTGTAGTAAGTATCTCCCCATTAGATCCGGGGGGGGAGGGGTGACCCATGGCTGAGGTGCTGCCCACCTACCGGGGCTAATATATGAGACTCTCCCCTGGCAAAAAAAAAAAAGGGTCTGCAGCTCAAATTCTAGTGTTGTTGTGGTTGAGTCAGGGATCTGGTTTGTGTTCTTCCTTCCTCCCTCAGGGGAGTGGAAGCTGATTCCCCTTATTCCATAAGGGGGTAAGGGAGCTGAGGAGGGGCTCTTGGGGCCTCAAGCCCCTTGGGTTTGCTCCGGGACTCGGAGACGTATATGCTGTGAGACCAAATAAAGGCACAGTTGTTTTTGCCTGCCAGAGTATGAGTTATTCAGGGGGAAGAAGCGAGTTTCCTGCAGGGACTACTCCTACCTATAATAGGCCCCTGGAGGAAGGAGGTGTTGTACCAAAGAGATAGAAGATGAAACACCAAAAGCCTGACCTGTTGATGCCCAACACAACGGCAGACACTCAGAGCTCCTGAGAACCTATAGGTGAGCACCTCACAACACCAGGTAGCAGACAAATCTCCCTTGGGGGTGGAGGGGGGGGGGTGGAAGAGGTGCTACATAACATTTTTTGTCCCAATGGGGACAAAGCATTTTGTGATTAATAAAAATAAACAAAACGATAAAATAAACCAAACAAAAGATCAAAATATAGGATATAACCAACTACAGAGTGGAAAGTTCCGTATTAAATGCAGGATTGGTGGAGGCACATTACTTGAATACTTGGTAAACAGATATTGTTTTTAAAGATTTCCAGAGAGAGGGCATCTTGGACCATATGAGGCAAAGAAAATGAAAAAACTGTATAAAGGAGCGCTTAGATTTATATGTGATAAAGACAATAGTTGTTAATGGGTTAAATAACTAACCTAATTGGGAGCATTGATCTCTAATAATAAAGAATGCAGCGAGTAGAAAATTGATGGCTCAATGCATCAAGTGAGTAAAGTGAAAAAGAATACCAGCGAAAGATTCACATAGTATATCTTTAGTGGTTAGGTTAAATTTACATAATAAAACAGCACATAAGCACGTGCTACAAGTTAGCAGTGATACATTGTTTACTGGACTCCCATGAATATCACAAGATATGTGTTGGTATCTTGGAGAGAGATCGCCAAACTCAAGCGGAGGAGAAATGTCCACACATACAGTAGATGAGTATAAAACCAGTAGAGAAGACACCCGCTTCCGGCTGGATGATATAGACAGGAGAGGTTTTTTTTTCAGTTTACGAGAACCCACACTCTCAATTCCTCCCGCATAAGCACTCACAAAATGGCAAATGAGGATCAGCTCCGGTAGGGAATGCACCCGCTCCCGGTCTTTAGCAGTGGGCTCAGCACGTCTCTATCACCTGGGCGTATGCGAATACATGGAAACAAAATCACCTGCACTGCTACCACAGCTATGATGGACTCTGCACGTCTCTGTCAGGTGAGTGTGTGCAAGTGAGTGAAGGGAGAATCAGCTGCACTGCTACCACAGATGTGATGAACTAGCCCAATTATGACAGCACCACTTGAAGGACTTTCTAACCAGTAGAAAAACTGGTACAGATCACAAATAATTTAAGAGCAATATATAGCCAGGGCTTATGTGTTAGGCAGGGTAGATTAGTAGCCAAGAGGATACATGGCTACATACATATGTAGCCCCCTTTCCTCCATGTCTAGGGTGACTACGTGTGGTGCGTTACCTGATCCTCTGCTGCAGGGAGCCTGGGGTGTACCTGATTCATTCTGGTGACAGTGCCTCCACCTGTGAGGGATCCTAGCAGTGCTGGATAACCCCTTCACAGGACCCAATACAATTAATACACACACGAGTATATAATAACAGGTTTACTAAACATAGATATACTAGTAACACACTATCGCATATCATACAGGACTTGCACTGTCCAACCACCTTGTCCCCACCCTGGTGAATTTTCCCCCAAGTTCTGAGGTGCCCTGGGTACCCAACCACCTGGTGTCCATAGGAGCAACAACCCACCCCAAAGTGTGCGGTAGCACTACCCACAGAATGTGTGTGAATCGTTGGTGCACTTGTTGAGCGTGATATCTGCCGGTTGCTCCTGCACCCGGGTACCGTCGGCTGTTGATAGGATCAGTCTGGTCCCATGTAGCCGTCATCCGCGACGTCGTCCACCTCTGCATGTAGTGGACTCCCGCTGGAGTGTCCTACCGTGAAGGGTCCCAGAACACAGGCCGCAAGTACTGCATGCCGTCTTAACTGTGTCCCTGACACTATAGATCTAAAGGGAGCAATGTTCCTATCTAAGGACTAGTCCCTGAAGCACCCACAAGCTGATTGGGGGACTCAGGGCCTACCTGGGGTCTAAGGGGGCAAACTACGCCTAGTCCAGGCAAGCACAGATCCCTGGATGCTACCTGCTTGGTTCTGCTCCTCCTTCCATCTGGTGTGGATCTCAGTGCGCATAAAGTATTAATGTCCTGCTGCTGTGAATGTTGCAGCCCCTTTGGCTGCGCTGCGCTATGTGTCTACAGCCCCTGGGGCTGCTGGGGACTGTAGTTGTCCAATTGTCCAATGCGCATGCGCGGGCATATCCAATATGGTGGTGCCCTTACCAGCATCGCACTGCGGAGCTCCGGCGACCCGATTGCCAGCCTGGCTACCGCAAAGCTGCGGGAGGTAAGGGAGAACGAAGGGGGACCCAGAGGGGGCCTGGCTACACATATATCTAAGAAACTACACAAAGGTTTTTTGATGCACTGATTTTGCACTACTTTTTCTTCAATTCAATATAGTCTCAAATGATATCAGCCTTCTACTTCCACTTATTGTCTACTTATAGCGTAGGGTTGCCAGGTGTCCGGTATTGAACCGGACAGCCCGGTATTTGGTTACTCTGTCCGGAAAAAAAGAGAGATAATACCGGACATGTATGTGTCCGGTATTACCTCCCTGGACTTAGTAACCAATCGTGGGATTTCCCCTGAGAAGGTTAGAGCAGGGCTGCTGCTGATAGGGGCCGTGTAATGCAGCCAATCAGGAGGAGGTGGCAGGAGCCGGGGGGGGGGGGGGGGTTAGGGGGGATGGGTGGGGCCAAAGAGCGGAGGAAAAGCATGGAGCAAAGAGAGGTAAGGCTGTGTCCTGTGTCCTTTGTCTCTGTCCTGTGTGTATTTATTCTGTTTTGTCCTGGTATGCATGCATGTGTGTGTGTATTCGTACTTGTATTGTTGTGTGTGTGTGTTTTCTCTGGATGTCCTGTGGGGGTGATAATGACAGGGAAGGGGGTGAGAGGACGAAGGGAGGGGGGTGAGAGAGGATGAAGGGAGGGGGGTGAGAGAGGATGAAGGGATGGGGGGTGAGAGAGGATGAAGGGATGGGTGGCAGCGTTGCCCTGCTTTCTAAGGGGATAAGTTTATTAGCACCATCAGTCTACAACATGAGACTATTTTCATAGGGACGTCAGTACCTAATTACTATCATACCTCGTACAAGGATAGACATAGACCCACTCAGGTAGTAGCAGTCATCAATACTGTAGGCAACTGCTGCATTGTGATCCTCAGTACAATAACCCTATCCTGGGGTTATTTAGGTATAGATTGTTAATTTATATTTAGGAGTTCCTTCTAGTTAGTTTATATACTATTTACAACTCCCCTGGTGCTTTCCTATAACCATGGTTATACTGCCGATATACTAATTAATAAGTGCTCATCCTTATTGAACACTTCCATCACATTGCCTAACAAAGTGTATTGGTTAGTTATGGGTTCCCTTCTATGTTTGGGAACTGCAACAATGCTACAATTATCGTTCAGCTGTTCCATGGGTTACTAGTGTCAGCACAGATCTGCTATTTTATGATCTCAGCTCGCACATTGTACTAGGTACTCCACGTTACCATTTTATTAACTGATAGGTTAATTCGTACCCATAAAGTAGGCTATTGTCATAACTGGTGACTCACTATCAACTAACATCACCTTGGCTTACCTACTTTTCTGCTGTTCCAGGATTTGGTGGCTATATATGTACCCACCAACTCAAGTGGACTTTAAGTTCACTATTGTGAACTCTGATATACCCAGACTAGCTTTTGACATTTTACCCATGGTTGTTATTCATACCATTTGTATTTGATGTTTCCTAGGTAGTTGGCTTATTTCAGTCATACACCTAGGCACAGTGCTTATAATTAATACACTGTCATTGGGATTTTTTTTTCCTTATCCGGAGTTATTACACTCCTATTGTTTCCTCACAGGCGCCATTGTATTGTTTATTTTAAATCCCATTATTTTATCAGTTGTTCACAATTAAAGACTTATTTTAATTCCATCACACATCATCCAAGTTCAGTCACAGAGTGCTCACAAATTGGGGTTCTTTTCTTCTCTAGTTGTAATACCCCCTGTGCCCCCACATAAAACCATTTTTTAACACACGATGATAACATAGGCCGACGGGGGTCCCCGGGTGGTCCACATGGGTGTCCTTGGGTGGTCCCCAATCCTGTTTTAAAAAAAAAATAAAGATGGCCTCCATTTCAATAAATCCCCCCCCCCCAAACACATACAGTAATGTGCAAAATAACTATTATCCACATATGGATAATAGATAATTTGGCCATTTTTAATCAAAACATTAACCAGCCAGCATAAATAAAGTAAATAGAACCGTTCTACTTATCCCTGCAATTATGAAGGGCGTCCTCGTCAGCATACTGCAGGGCCATGTTCTCCGTTGCCAGAAAGAATACATTAAAAATACAATCTAATGGCCCATTACCCCTTAGTCACCTTAGCGGTTAATAACCGCGATAGTAATTAAGGGGTTAACCCACCGTCCCCGCTACCCACCAGTGAGGCCTAACCACCCACCCCGGTCCCACTTTACCCACCCTGTACCCATTCATTGGCATAGTAGTACATCATACCCATATAATATGGACATGATAAGCTACTATAGCAGTCAATGGTCACCCTAATACAAAAGAATGAATGTCCAAAATACACAATAATAAAACATATACAACAAGCAACTAAACCCCCCAAAATTAAAAGGACTAGCCAACCAATCAATTATCTAAATAAGACCACTAGCCTTTCAATTAAAAAATAAAACCACAAGGCAATCAATTAAATAAATCACACCACTAGCCAAAAAATACATTTAATACACATTTAATACACACACCAATTAATTAATACAACCACTAGGCAACACATCAATTAAAACCAGTAGCCAACAAAATTCATCATTTAATAAAAACGCTAATCAATCTGAATTATTTTTTTAAAAACAAGCCATCACAATTCAAAACAATTTAATTTAAACAATAAACAGAATTAGAGAATATAACAGTCAATAAAAGAAATGCATTGGGCCAAAAATGCATTGCCTACCACTGTATTCATCTGTACCCTAAATAGGCACAGATTAATTCATTAGCAGTCAATGGGCAATGAAAAACATAAGGAAAAAAAATCCAATCAAGAAGTAAGAAGAAGATGAGAGAAGATTAAAGAAAGTAGAATTTGGTTACTTGTTCCGGATCTTCACGTGGATTGTGTTGGATTGAGTTTCATGACGTCACGGTACGAGAGCTTGCTGATTCCCCAGGATTCGGAGGGCCAACGCTTCTAAAGGTTAGATAAATATTGAATGTGTGTATTTTATTTTTAAAGGTTTTTTAATGTTTTTTTTATTTATGTTTTTCATTGCCATTGACTGCTAATTTAATCCGTGAAAGCAACGTTCTGGATACCCATCAAGGGGCAATTGGTAAAATGCCTCAAAACTAGGTGTAGAAGGTTTCCCTTTTTGATTGAACGGACATGCTCCATTATTCTCTTTTTTAGGGGCCTAATAGTCCGTCCTACATAGGATCTGCCACATCCACAATTGAGGACATATATAACATAACTTGTGTTACAGTTCATGAATGTTTGAATCATCCTCTGTTTTTTAGGTTTAATGCAATTGATTTTCTTAATGGGATTGGCATATGTACACACAATGCAATATCCACATTTGTGGAACCCCTTGGGTATACCTTTAATCCCACCATAACTTGAGTGAGAACTAAAGAGACTGGGAGACAGGAAGGTGGCACCCGATTTGGCCTTTCTAAATACAACTTTAGTGTAAGAGGGCAGGGGACTCGCCGCCCTCGGCGCACCCTCCCCTTACCTCCTCAGCCTGCCACTGCTCCCTCTCTCCAGTCTCCACGGCGTCGGCTGCAGCGCATCTGCGCACTGCCCCCTCGCTCCCCCGCGGCTCTCTATCATGCCGCCATCACGCTCTGTAAGCTGATGGAGCGCGCGCCTCACAAGTTAATTTATTCACTCCACTCCTCTCTACGCCCCGCCCACCGGCCGACCCAGGCACTAATTCTCCACGGCTCCAGCTGCAGCAGGACAGGTTATTACCTGCTGTCCTATCACAGGAGGCTCCTCGGCTCACTTCTGCTGTGCCCCCTCCTCTGATTGGTCTTCCTCGCTTTATTACTCCTGTGATTCCTGTGCAACCTCACTCTCCATAGTTTCGTTTGCCTTGTGCTGTTGGATACTGTGCCTAGCTCCCTCTTACGTTTCAGATCTTGTTACCGAACCGGCTTGTCTTCCTACCTCTCTGGCTCTACGACCCCGGCTTCCATTCGACCTCGCTTACCTCTCGGGCCCCTCGAACTTGGCTCACGGACACCATGATTTGGATCTCTCCTACCCATGACCCTTGGCTTCGGACTTCACTATGATACCTTCTCTATGCCCGAATTTGGCAAGTACTACGACTAGCTCCTTGTACCCCTAGTCTTGGCCACGCTACCAAATCCACACTCCGGGCATGCTCTCACTACTGCGGGTGCATGGTTACTCACTCTCCACCTCAGTACTGGGGGTTAGTCTGGTCTGCGGGCAGCACAGCGTGACATTTAGGACCCTCTTGCACTACCGACACAAGTCCCTTATCCAATTTTTGTGTATCCCAATGCTTTGCCACAATGGATTGCACTGCACCAGACTGTCTACTCTGTTGTGTAATAAACAGTGGTGTTTTGTTCAACTTTTTATTCTGTTGTCTTCTTTTTGTTGTTTTATTAGACAAAAGGTCTTTTCGATCCATTAGTTTTACTGCTTCAAGAGCTTAATGGAGTAAGGAGTCAATGAAACCTCTGGCACGAAATCTAGTGATCAATTCCTCTGACTGCCTCAAAAAACTCTTCTCCGTGGAACATAGTCTCCTAAGTCGAAGGAGTTGTCCCTTTGGTATCCCCTTTTTTAATGGTGCAGCATGATTACTAGTTGCCATAAGGAATGAATTCCTCAAGTTGGGTTTCCTGTATAAGTCAATTTAAACATTGCTATGTACAATAAATCTATATAAAGCATAAAATCTAAATAATAAATATGATTTATATTGTGCTCATACGTGAAAATAAGATTATAATCATTAGTGTTTAACATTGTGATGAATTTCTTTAAAGTGCGGGCATCACCATCCCAGATAAAGAGTAAGTCATCTATATAACGTTTAAAGAATTTGATTTGGTGTCTGAAAGGATTGTGATCAATGAACATAAAAATAGATTCCCACAACTCCATAAATAAATTTGAATACAAAGGTACAAAAGATGTGCCCATAGCTGTGCCCACAATTTGTAAATAATACTGGGAATCAAAACTAAAGTAATTGTGTGTTAATAGAAACATAATTGATTCTACCAGAACAGTGTGGGTGCTAAATTTGAAAGATCCAAAAAGTGTTGTATTGCAATTATGCCCTGTTTATGTCTTATAATTGTATACAGCGAAGTAACGTCCATCGTAACCCACCTGAAATTTGTCTCCCATTTGATAGACTGAATATCTTTAAGCAAATCATTTGAGTCTGTCAAAAAAGACGATAACGCCTCTGTATGTATGTATGCCACACATTTGTTTTTATTTCTTTATTACTTGACATGTTATAAGTGAAAATATGTTTTAAAATTCTGACAAACTGTGGCTTAGAGACTAGTTTACAGTTTTCTTCTGTGATATTCAGCAGCACAAATTGCAGAGAACCAGAATTCCTTGAATTAATTCATTTCTCTGAGACACAACAAAGCAAACACTGGTGATTGGCAATTAAGATTAAAGAGGAAAGCGAAAGGTATTTAACATCACCACCAGTGTCAGATGTATCAGGGAGTCTGCTTCCCATGGAATAGACATGGTTGAGAGACAACTGATGACAAAAATGATTTTTCTCATCAAATGATGAAGTTGCAAAGTGTTGACCTGAATTAGGACGCCTCTCTTTGTTCTGCAGTGGGATGGAAACATTGAAAACGTATTTACAACTGAACTGTGTCTCATTATACAGTGACCCTTTAAAGAGACCTTTTGTTTGCATAGCTGAAACAAAGTAAGCATGCCAGCCAGAGAGTATGACTGTCTGTTTCATCTATCTCCTCATGAAAGGCCTTTGAGCCTACTGTATTTTGGCTTCAGCTACTGTAACATTTGAAACGGGATGGAATTCTATACATATGAATGAATACCTTGCACGAGAATCTGGACTCAGACACGCTATGCTCAGCCTGCTCCAGAGGTCAGGCAAATATAAAATTGCACATCAAATGAGCAGCTGAAAGGCTTTTTCTCTTTCTTCTTCCATTTTTGGCAGTGAGCATAAAGACTGGCAATGTGTGAAACAGTACCTGCTTCAATTAAACAGAACAGACTTTAATAAAACATCATATTGCAACTTTCATTATTTTCTTAATCACATTTAAAGCAGCAATCCCAGCAGAAACTTTCATGAATTTGTCATATAATGGTCGTTTCTACATTTAACCTGGGGAGAACTCCATTTTGAAAGCTTATAGATAGCAAGCTTTTCAGGGCAGGCATTCTTTTTACGAATGTTTACTTTTATGTTTGCAGCCTTATTTCCATTATGTCTCATATTGGTTTGCCATGTGTATTACTTCTGTACAGCGCTATTTACATGGATAGTGCTATACAAATTAAGATCTACACATATGCATACATACATACATCTCCTGTATGAAGGATCAGGTTTTAATAATAAAAAACAAATATCGCTTGCTGAATCCAGGACTCCAAATATCTTGACACTCAGTAAAAATCCCTCCTGCTGCTCCAAAACCTCCCACAATCGATGGTGCAAATGTAAGCCGAAAAAAACCCAAGAAAGGAGCACTATTAGGGATTGGGTAAGAAAAAAGTAATTTATAGACAAAAATACCAATATATTGAAAACTCTATCGTTTTTGGAAAAAACGTCACACCCGCTATCTTCCTCACACTGTCACAGTGTCTGGCTGATAAGTGTTCTATTTCTGGTGGTGAGGGTCCCACACAGAGACACACAAACACTGCTTAGCCAGTCTCTTGTAGGACGGATAGTCAGCAACCTCGTGAAAACACTGGTTAGGCGATGTCACAGCGTGGTAATTATATGGCCACTACATTTCGCATCTTAGACTGCGGCCATGGTGAACGCTGGAGAGGGGGCAAGAGTTCACTCGGCTTCTCCCTGCCACCTGCAGCAGGAGAGATCTGTGTCCTGCATGCAGAGGAGACAGGGAGGCATGTTGGGGGTGTGGCTGTGACATCACAGAGCTATTTTGCCCTCATTGGGCGAACCGCTCACGTGACCCGGCCGCCGCGCATGAAAACAGATTTTTCTGTTCCCTCCTGCATCGCGAGCGTTGGCGCCTCTGCTCCCTTGTGCATTCACGCACTTTATAGACAGCCTCATAGAGGCACATCTATGTGATCGCGCCGCACGCGCCCTCCTGCTCGCCGTCACGTTCACCATGGCCGCAGCCTTACGCTTCGTCAGGAAGCTGTCTCATGGACGCATATAGAAGCCATACCTAGTGACTAATAAAGGGATATCACATGATGTCTGATTAACCGTTAAAAGTAAAGTGTGAGATGGATAACAAACATATAGCAAGGGTGATGAATACACAACAATTTTGCAATGGTGCCCATGCTAAATGGTAATGAATACATAAATAAAATACACATAGCCAAAGGATAATTGACACAGTGAATCAAAAACAAAAATAATAAATATGAAAACTGCAAAAAATATAAAAATACAAATATATAAAATACACATATATGCCAGAAATATATACTAATATTAATGATCAAAAATAAAATTTACAAAATTTTGAAAATAATTAAGTAAAAAAATATGAATATATCAGACAATAATGCATCATATCATTTGATAAAGGAACTAATTTGACCATCTCATTGAGACCCAAAGGGGCTTTACTTTGAAAGGTGAAAATCCAAAACTGTTCCCGCTGTTGAAGCCTGAAGTCTCGATGGTCACCTCTTGGGTCCTTAGGAACCACTTCAAGACCCCTAAAACACAAACCATTTGTATTTCCTTCATGTTGGTTAACAAAATGCTGTGCTAATCCATGTATAATTTTTCCTTCACTGATGAGGCAGTTTGCATTCTCGATGCCATTAATTTGCACACACATGTGGGTTTTGAGGGCCCTCATGGTTTTGCCAATATACTGTAACCCGCAAGGGCAAGTGATCACATATATTACAAAATTGGATCTACAGTTAACGAACCAAGAAACATTGAATTCCTGACCTGTAACCTCTCCTCTAACCATCTTGTCACATGCCATATATTTGCACATGACACAGGGTCCGCACGAAAAATTACCCAAATGTCTCTGAAGAAAAGTATAAACCTGATGGTCAATTCTAGACCACTTGAGGGCACTGGGGGCCAAAATATTCTTGTTATAACACATCTTTTTAAAGATGATTTGGGTTTATCCACCAAATTGCCCCTAAAAATCAGGTCAATTTGTAACAAACCTTAATAATTTTCCTAATTTGGGAGTCCTGTTTGCAATAATTTATAATGAACATAGAGTAGGTGCTTCAGACCTACAGTATCTTATTCCACAGTTTTGGTGTTTGGTGTCAGACGAGAATGACACCTTTTTGCTTCTATCTGGCTTTGGTAATAATTTGTTTGTCATCAACACTAAGGCAAAGATCCAAAAACAATTAATTTCTCTAACTTACTTAAAACACAGCTGCTTAACGACTCATTTGAGTTGCTCCGTGGCTGATACTATACACCTCATACAGAAACCTTGGCCCCCTGCATACACACTTACCAGAACACCCTCCTACTGTCTCTGTACGTTCTTCCTACCAACCAATTAGATTGCGAGCTCTTCGGAGCAGGGACTCTTTTTCCTAAATGTTACTTTTATGTCTGAAGCACTTATTCCCATGATCTGTTATTTGTATTATTTGTTATTTATATGATTGTCACGTGTATTACTGCTGTGAAGCGCTATGTACATTAACAAAAAAATGTTTCAAAAAGTGACAAAAATTAAGTATTAAGGTTACTCACTACTGTAAATGACGGTATGACACCAGATCATCAAGAAGGTGAAATGCCTCTGACATAATCAAGACAATTTTTGTCAAACTGTGCGACCTCCCTCATCTGCCTGGCGCCTAATTAGTAGAACAGCAGAGAGGCAAGAACCCTGGCTTGAGCACTCAATACCCTAGATGTAGTATGACAATGATTAAAACTTATATCTTTAATGTTTATCTAATTAAAATAATGAGGTTTAAAATCCAAAGAAAGACACACATATATGATCCAAAGTTGAGTGTATATGACACTTTGGATTGTAGAATGATATGAACAGTTGAGGAGAATTAGATCAATTGTTCAAAGAAGGGAGCTGGTATGCAGTGTTCCCTAAATGAGAGTTCTTGGGTAGAGTAGAGATGAGGAGATGGTGTAAAAACCTGCCTATTGTGAGCAAGTATCGCCCCTTTAAGCAAAGGGTGCTTGAACATATTGGCACCATACGCAATAAAACCGACAAACCTCTAGCAAGACACATTAACAATGTCCACCAAGGCGATCATAACACCATTAAGTTTATCGGAATAGATCAGCTTTCTATGGACCGAAGGCATGGGGACTGGGATACTGCTCTACTGCAGAAAGAGGCCAAATTGATATACACACTTCAAACATTGTCACCCAAGGGTTTAAACGAAGGATTCTTGTTTACTCCATTCCCTTGAGATCACAATGACCAAAGGGGTGGTTTAAGTAATCTATCCCATATCACTCTCCTGGTCCCCCACTGGCCACTATGAATGTTCAGATCATTCCAACCCGATTCAGTTTACAGTTTTGTAAACATGTGTTTTATATACAGCATAACCCGTTGCCACATTGAATATAGGAGTTGACCAAATCCTGACATATATCATATCACATATATACATTTTATTAAGGACTGACTATTAATCAACCCTTAGTCCTATTACTGTGAGCTCTCTTCACAGTGGACAAATATGTTTATTTGATTATGATTTCAAATATTCACTCACCCATAATTACTATTGAAGTGTGAGTAACACTTTCACTTCAGGGGTCAAGGAGTATAATAAAGACCCCCATCGTAGCACTTTATTTCCTTTAAGCTCTGTGTATCTTAACACACAGCTGGAACATTATGTGCAGCTGTATAATATCATTAACTATATGCTACTGCATTCTTTCACTGTGCTAACACCATTATATGTCCTGGAGCCACTCAATAATATGTAAAAAGTGCCATATATGTATTAACATGAGCACTACATGGGTTGGCAACAAGGGTGAGCCTAGTAACCAATAAAACACTTCTGAGCAAATAAATATCGTGATTGTTTCTATGGGACTCCCCCTCTGATTGAAGCCTTGAGAAAGCGTTTCTCACGCGAAACGCATGCGTCGGCACCTCTCACGTGCACGCGCACGGTCAGCACTGACGTGGCAGCCTCTCATCTCGCAGAGCGGGTAGCTGCCGGACCTACTGCACCGACACACTTTATTCGAGCAAATACCCAGTATGTACCTGGCAGATACCTGGAATGCGCCGCTCCTCACCTCTGAAAAGCCCCTTTGCATTTGCCTTTCCAGCCTGGGTTCATGCCTGGCTGACGGGCGGCTGATCTGTTAAATGATAATGATTAGGATTTAATAGGCTGCAATGCTTCGCGTGTCTACCAGATGGCATAAATTCATGAATTGTAATGCAGTATATATATATATATATATACTGTGCAGTATTGCAGCCAGCGGGAATAAAATGCTTCAATCCCTGCTTGGAAAATACCTCAATGCACTCGGGCAGAAAACAGTCACAAACCTCAATACACCCGGGTATACCCGAATTCGTGGGACTAGCCGAGCTCGAATAAAGTGTGTCGCCAGTGTAGTGCCTGCACACACCCTCTCTAATCGGGTCAGAGTTTCAGAGTTTACTCGGTGGGCAGATGGTGAGGATAGTTTGTTGTATACACCTGAATTGGCATGCATGGTTGTACTCGCTCTTTATATGAACACAAGGTATACTTACCGCTACACCGCAGCACCAAAACAGTAGTACCTCATTGATTATACCTTTATGTAGTGGTATAGTTCATTACATTATGAGATCATGTTCAAGCACAGTACCTGACGGTTGAGCACATTCATGAATATGTGCACAGGCATACACAACCAGCCACACCGTTTTCTGGTATCTGTTAGCTGCTTTATTTACTGCCAGCAGTTGATTCACCTAACATCTCTAGTGATTGTACCTTTATTTAGTGGTATAGATCAGCGGTGCGCAAACTGTGGGGCGTGACCCCCAGGGGGGCGCGAGACTGCCGACGGGGGGGCGCAGGGTTTACAGAGGCCCCGCGCGCTTCCCGAAGGCACTTAAATTAAGTGCTGGGGGAGCTGCAGCGCCTCTGTAAACCTAACTTACAGTGGCTCCGGCGGCTTCCTCCCTGCGTCGCCATGGCAACGCGGCATCAAAGTGTCACTGATAGGTCATGTGACGTCACGTTGTAACGGCAACGTGACGTCATTACGACGGAGTGCGGGTAAGTTGGGGTTGGGGGGGGGGGGGGGCGGGAGTGAGGGGACAGCCGGCAGGGGGGCGCAGGGAAAACAGTTTGCGCCCCCCTGGTACAGATTATTATTGACAGTTGAGCACATTCATGAATATGTGCACAGGCATACACAAAAAGCCACACCGTTTTCTGGTATCTGTCAGCTGTTTCATCTACTGCCAGCAATTAATCTCTTTAGCCCTGATTCTCATGGGCTATACTTGCTCACAATAGGCAGGTTTTTACACCATCTCCTCATCTCTGCTCTACCCAAGAACTCTCATTTAAGGAACACTGCATACCAGCTCCCTTCTTTGAACAATTGATCTAATTCTCCTCAACTGTTCATATCATTCTACAATCCGGAGTGTCATATACACTCAACTTTGGATCATATATGTGTGTCTTTCTTTGGATTTGAAACTTCATTAAAGATATAAGTTTTAATCATTGTCATACTACATCTAGGGTATTGAGTGCTCAAGCCAGGGTTCTTGCCTCTCTGCTGTTTTTCTGATTCACCACCCTCAGCACCTTACCCTGTATACATACTTAGTTTAACTTAGCAGTAGCGGGGTTCACCTATTATTAGTTCATGGCGCCTAATTAGATTGGGGTCAGCATTAAGTTCAGGCAAAACTTTTTTTTCTCTTCTATCAAGATTGTCATTAACAATATAATACCTTGAATTGTTACACAGTTGAATTAAGTTCTTTTTACCCTTGGGGGTATGCTATGTTGATTAATTATGTTCAGGCTTCCTACAGAGAGCTAAGGGGTTAATTGTGGTAATGGCCCTTAGACAAATGTTACAGTTAGTCTACAGTATGTATATGTTGCAAAGTCATTAAGGCAGTTGTTTAGCCACACCCACTTCTAGAATGTGCCTAGTATGTCACTGTCATGGGAGACCAGGCAATTTACACCTTTTTACCAGGATCATGCATTGAGTAAAACAAGTTAAAGAAATAAATTGTAAATTTATTCACAATAAAATGCATGCACACAATGATACACAAACTACAGGCAAACAGATACACTTACTTGGGAACTGGGGTAAAAAAAACTAGCCTCTTCTAGGTGCAGGGAATACTAAATAAGGATTTTCCCCTGAAGACTAGATTCTAGACAGATTTTGCTGAAGCAGCACTTTTGGAAGAACCGCCCACCCTCTTTCTTGCTGGAGACTTGAAACTGGAACCTTAGAATCTTAGAGAACTGAAAATCTGATTGGTGCAGGGGTTTATAATACTTCTGGGTTTCATTCACAGAATACTACAGGCCTATAAAAAGCATGATAACATTCTCAGAAGCCAATCAGAGCAGGGCTCATCTGGCTGATGATGTCAGAGGCAGGGGGCATGTTGAGCCGGCTTGGGACGCCCCATGGGTGGAACATATGTTCTGGCCAATAGGAAAAGCGTCTACAATTGCCATCTTTCCCTAGCCAGCCCATTGCCTCCCGCTGGGCAGGCGCCACAGAGTCTAGCAGACCAAAGAGTCCCCCTCCATGGGGTCTCTGTTCTCCGGGAACCAGTACTCCGCCCTGCCCCTTCCACTTAGCACCCCGACACCTCTCAACATCCCGCCGTCTCTTTCATGTAAGGATTCTATCCAGACTAGCTGGCACCTTAAACATATGCCCCAGCTGAGCCTTATATTAAACACAAAACACGACATAAAGTGCACTTTATTAGAGAATATATTTTGAGGAACCTTATATATATATATATATATATATATATATATATATATATATAGTTGAAGTATCTCAGAACCCATATACTAGTTCTGGGTGACCTGGGCATTTCCGGGGTATCCCAATTAACCTAAGGACCCCTTGACGGTTTGAAGGACAGCTCACATCTCTTTGCCCCTTTCACCTTTCTGGTCTGTGCTGAAGCAGGGAACCCCTAGTGGTGAGTCGCGACAGCGTTTTCAAGGGGAGAGATTGCCGGGACATGTGCTTACATGTATCCGAGGATCAGACATGATTCCTGGGTACATTTTTAGGGGAACCAGCAACTCTGGACCCTGGCTAGCTAGGCACATTCTGACAACACTTTCTCTGCAAACCCCCCCTTGAAACTCATACCACAGCAAGCTCTGCTTGCTGGCACTCCTGGAAAGGTAAAAACACATAAAATACTTTGATGCACAATACATACAATTCATATATAATCACTGGGTTTAAGAGCTGACACTTACGAACCCTAATACATGGATCAGAGGTAACCAAACGGGCTTAACCTTTATTGTGAGACTGGTTACACCGTCACAGTCACTAGATAAGGAAACTTTGTAGAAAGTTAACCCATCCCCTAGAAGTCATAGTGACTAGTGTTGTCACTATGGGGTATATTAAATGGGGATGGAAAATTCTAGTTCCGATATTAGGGAACCCAGAGTGAGTGGGACCTCATCAAGTCACGTCATTCTGTAACTACATGTGTTAGATTCTGAATCACTTTTTTTGTTTTCCAGCTAGGGAAGTGCCACTCCTAAACATAGACTCCTGTATATGGCTCTGAGCATGTTCCATCCACAAGGTCACGTGAAGCGGGACATTTCAATGCAGAGGGATACTGGCACCCCATAAAGGTGCCTGTATCTCTGGAAGCAGGGGGTCCCCGGACATAAAACCAACGTGGTTCAGCTCCGGAGACCCCCTGCACCTCTACACTATTAAAGAAATGTATATTAATAAATATTTAAAAAAACATCAATACACGCCCCCCTCCGCCCAAACCCATACAGTACAGTAATGAGCAAAATAACTATTATCCAGATATGGATAATAGATTATTTGCCCATTATTAAACACTGCATTAGCATACATAAATAAAGTAAATAAATAAAGTTATACTTACCACAACAGCAGGTCCCTCTAACCTCCATTGCCAGAAAGCATATATATACAAAATAAATACATTCTAATGGCCCCTAACCCCTTAATCACCTTAGCGGTTACTAACCGCTATATTCATTAAGGGGTTAACCCACCCTGACCCGATACCAACCCGGGAGGCCTAAGCACCCACCCTAACTGACTATACCCACCCTATACCCATTGAGTAGTATAGTGGTACATCATACCCATATAATAATAATATGGGCATGATAAGAATCTATAGCACTCAATGGGCACCCTAATCACAATACAGTCATACACAAGACACACACTAATAAAATGTAACTAAACTCCAAAAAAACACACGTCACTAAATAAAAACAGTAGCCAGCTAATCCAATCAATAGAAGCAATTACAACATCAACAATGAATTAATTCAACCATTACCCAATCAAACCAATTAATTCCTAAACCAACTCAAAATGAATAGTAACACTAACCAATCCAAACAATGACTTACTCCAACATTAATGAATGTAACCATTAAAACTCAAAAAAATAAAACAATCTCTGAAGTAACCATAAAACATATTAGCTAACATAATATAACATTAAGTACAAGCGAACACCAATCGCAACCCTTTAATTACATTAAGCATGAAAAAACAAACAATGACATCCACATAATACATGAAATGCAAAAAAGCAACACCAATACCAAGCGAGAAATGCCCCCCAAATATTGTCATAATAATGTATTAATCTGTACCCTAAAGAGGTACCGATTAATATATTATCAGTCAATGTGCCTCCCCCTCTTCTGCCCCGCCTTACATCTCAGCCCTAATTTCTCGTTATACACCATCCCGACTCTTGCGTTCTTCTCAAGGATGTCTTCTTTCTACCCCCTTTGTATCTAAAGCCCTCTCCCACCTTAAACCTTTTTCACTGACTGCCCCGCACCTCTGGAATGCCCTTCCCCTCAATACCCGACTAGCACCCACTCTATCCACCTTTAAGACCCACCTTAAGACACACTTGCTTAAACAAGCATATGAATAGCACTGTGGATAATACTGGACACATGATATAAAGCTTGGCCCCCTGCAGATGCACTTACCAGAACTCCCTCCTACTGTCTCTGTATGTTCTCCCTACCTACCAATTAGACTGTAAGCTCCTCGGAGCAGGGACTCCTCTTCCTTAATGTTACTTTTATGTCTGAAGCACTTATTCCTATGATTTGTTATTTATATTATCTGTTATTTATTTGATTACCACGTGTATTACTACTGTGAAGCGCTATGTACTTTAATGGCGCTATATTAATAAAGACATGCAATACAAGTCGGTGAGTTATTGTGCAATACAAGTCGGTGAGTTATTGTGTCCCCTCCCATCTAGCTGTAGAAAAAACATGCTAGAATGTGTACTGCATGTTACATGCTGACAAGGGCTAGGTTGAGTGACACTCACTGTACTGCATGTTACATGCTGACAAGGTTGTCAGGTGGACGTCTGGCTGTGCTGGTGGTGGTCGACCGATTCTCTAAGCAGGCCCATTTCATTCCCATCAAAGGCCTACCCAATGCCCTCAAATTATCCGAAATCTTTATCAAGGAGGTGTTCCATCTTCATGGGGTTCATTGTGTCAGATTGAGGCTCCCAATTTTTCTCAAAGTTCTGGCGTGCCTTCTGCAAACAACTAGGGATCTCCCTTCACTTTTCTTCCGGCTATCACCTTCAGACTAATGGTCAGACAGAGTGGACGAATCAATCCCTAGAACAGTTCAACTGCTGCTTCATCTCAGATACCCAGGACAACTGGATGGATCTTTTGCCTTGTGCTGAATTTTCTCTATAATCTTCACAACGAATCGACACATGACTCTCTGTTCTTTACCAACTTCAGATTTCAACCCTCAGCTCTCCCGGATTTCTCCCTACTGCAGGAGCCAGCTCCGGGCTAGCAGCAGATGATAACAGGATTTTGCCTCTTCATGAATCATGGGAAAAGATTCAGCAGAACCTCAGAAAGGCTATCTCTATGCAGAAAAACAGGTAGACCGACATCGTCGTAAATCACCTACGTACAATCCGGGACAAAAAGTATGGTTGTCCACTAAAAATATCCGACTGAATGTCCCCACAGCTAAACTGGCACTTAGGTACATCGGCACTTTTTCCGTTATCGAGAAAGCCAACCCGGTGGCCTAACGGCTACGGTTGCCAGCATCCATTAGGATCCCTTCTGTTTTTCATACATCCTTACTCAAACCCTTCATACAGGATCCACAGTCTCCTGCTTCAGTGTCCCGCCCCTGAACCCCTCCTGGTTGAGGGACAACAGGAATTCGAAATCCAGATGGTCCTAGACTTCAGGATTACCAGAGGAAAATACCTGGTTCATTGGAGGGGCTTTGGCCCTGAAGAGCGGTCTTGGATTCCAAGGGACCAACTACAATCTCCTAGACTCATTCGGCCCTTTCATCAAAGGTTTCCCTCCAAGCCCTCCCTGGGACACCCGGATGTCGCCCCTAAATTGGGGGTTACTGTGAGGATTGGACTTCTGCCCCACCCCCGTGACGCACCCCACGATGGGAGAGGTGACGCACCTCACTCTGAGGTTCTGCACAGGAGTCGTGCTGTCAGTCAGGGGGACACCTCACAGATCGGCTTTAGGCCCACCTCCGTGATGTCGTGGGTGATGCTTCTCATGTGAGCGCTGCGCACAAGCACCACATTCCCACTACCAGGACCGGACCTAGGCTCCGCCCCTGCATTGCGTCCCGTGGGCGCTGCGAGGGGTTAACAATATCAATTATTCTGCACCTGCTGTTCTTCCCGCCCCCGCCTATCAGTGGACTGAATACATATGAGGGGTCGGTTTTCATTCATTACCCTGCAGCCTTGTACTAACCTGTTATTGGCTATCTGCCCTATTTATGCTCACCAAATCCTCCTCCAATTTGGCTGAGCATAAACTTCTGTTTATGTTTCAAAGTGCTTGCCTCCAGCTTCCTGCTGCCCTGCTGTTGCTCTTGCATTTTGTCTTGATTTCTCTACCATTGACCTCAGCTTGTACCCGGACCACTGCCTTCTCTGACCCCTGACCTCGGCTTGCATATGGTCTCCCACCTTCTCTACTCCTGGACCCCGGCTACACACCTCGACCATCCAACTTCTCCAACCCCAGAGCACGGCGAGTATCATGACCATTCTAACCTCTCCTACCCTGACCCAGCTACACGACTAGGACACAGCAATCCGGACGCGATTACGCGGTTGTAGGTCGGTGTATTCCGACATCCCCACCTCAGCCTTGTGGTCCTGTTCTGTTTGTGGTGAGCATTTGTTACACATAGTGGCCGAGAAGAGACTCGTACAGTTTCAAAGGTAGTGCCTATTTTCGGGCCGCTGACAGGGAGGTACAGCTTGGACTGCTATCACAGGTCCGGTAAGTCAGGGGACCCTGATCCCTTGCCGGAGACGTGCCAGGAAAAAGACTCTGACACACTAGCTTAACTGTAGCCTGGTTAGTAAAGCCAATCAGGGCCTTCTTCATGGGCAGGACTAGCTGAAATAAGCAACTGCACAGGTAGGAAAAATATGTTTGAATCTTCCTGGCTGTGCAGCTGCTTATTCAAATACATGACCAAACACACCGGTAATGCTTCACTGTATTTGTATTACCCTCTACTGTTGTGTGTGTGCCCTGTGTTTGTTTCTTTAGTGTCTGTGTGTCCCTGTTCCAGTTTATATTTGTGTGAGGAGTTTGTATGAGTGATTCCAAATTCCCCTCAACTTCTCTGCTCCCCCACCAAAATCAACTTCCCTAGACCTACCTCTATCCTCTGCAGTGTCTCTGTACTGTGGGCCGTCTGAAGGTCCCTCCTCTGTGGACCATCTGGTGGTGCACCAAGGCCCCACACCCTCTTGTGCCATATAAACCCACCCCCGCAAAATCAACCCTCACACACAAATAACCCCCCCCATGCAAAATCACCCCCCCTGAAAATCCCCCCACCCCCTTACAAAATCAACCCCCTCCCGGGGCTACCTGAATCCTCAGCAGCCCCCAGTCCTTCGGCAATGCATGCCATCTGGTGGTGTGTGCTTCACCGGCAGGGCCCTCAATGTGCCATCTGAAGGCCCCCTCTGTGGGCCATCTGGTATACCAAGGCCCCCCTATGTGCTATCTGAAGGTCCCCTTTGCAGGCCATCTGGTGCACCAAGGCCCACATGCACCATATGAAGGCACCTACCTCTGGACCGTCTGCTGACCCCCCCCTGCAGGCCATCTTAAGACCCCTCTGCTGGTCGTCTGCTGCACCAAGGGCCCACCACAGGTTGTCTGCTGATCTAATACCATTGCAGAGCTTCCAGGTAATCTCCACTGGGGACCCATCAACCCCTTCAATACCCCTTACACCCCTTGGCCCATACCCCATACCATACTCCACAAGTCCATAACTTACCACCCCAGGCCAAAACCTTACCCCCAGGCCTATACTTTAACCCCCAGGCCTATACCTTAACCCCCAGGCCCATACCTTTCCACCCAAGCCCATACCTTACCAGCCAGGCCCATACCTTACCCCCTAGGTCCATACCTTAAAGCTCAGGCCCATATCTTACCATCCAGGCCCATACCTTACAGCACAGGCCCATAATTTACCCCAGGCCCATACCTTACCACCAAGGGCCATATCTTACTCCCCCACCCTAGGCCCATACCTTACCCCTAGGCCCATACCTTAAAGCCTAGGCCCATACCTTACCACCCAGGCCCATACCTTACTCTCCAAGCCCATATCTTACACCCCAAGCCCAAATCTTACTTCCCAGGCCCATACCTTATGCCTGGGCCAATACCTTACCTCCCAGGCCTATACCTTAACCCAGACCCATACCTTACCCCCTAGGACTTAGATACCCCTCTTCAGTCTAAGCTACCCATCCCCATCAGCCTGAGATACCTTCCCTCCAGCCACCCATCAGCCTGACGTATCTCCTGCTATTTTCCAGACAGGGCTTGAGGAAGCTAACCATCAACCACCCTACTACAAGCTTTAGGTAAAGTGCACTTGTCCTTCTTTCAGGTTTTTACCTCCCTAAGGACAGCAACATTACATTGTATTTTCTGTACAATTGCTGATTATTTGGTTATCTGAATAAGTTATCAAAGTAATATTTATGTTTTTTTTAAAGTATTTTTTTATTTGCATATTAGTTTGAGTTGTGATTGTGAGTGACAGTTAATTGAAGAGCTCTTGTTTGAAGACCCTGCTTTGTAGTTGTGGTCATCTGGCTAGGTTAGCTAGAGGAAATGGTCATCCTTTTATATCACACAGTACTGTATATTCTATATCTTATTTTACTACAACGAAGCACAAAAGTCCTGTTTTCATTACTTACTTTTAGTACAACACATTGAATTTTAAAATGTACCAAAACAAGTCTGGATCTCTGAAATGGAAACAAAGGACAGAATGAGATGAAGAGCATGACAGATAAAGAAACAATAAATTATTATTGAAGTTTTTTTAACAAGCCTAAATACAACCAGCAAGATGTTGAAGATAATTTATCTCCGGGGACAGAAGCCGGAAAGCACCACAAGTTAGCAGATCAAGAGGAAAGTGCTTGTTGCACCACTTTGTCTTTCACCAATGAGACTGCAAATCAAGAAGAGAGGCTCAAGGTAGAAGAACAAGCTCAAAGCATCTTCTCTGAATCCCAAACAAATTTGGAAAAAGATGTTGACTGGAAAGATCCAGCTATCTGGCCAGACACACTGAAAGACAAAGACAGAGAAAGGATCATGCTTTGTGAATTAAAGACTGAAAAATAATTAAGGGAAAGGATTAATTACATACCTGTGGATTGTGAAGAATGCTCACTCCCTGAATTTTTTTTGTATGTGAAATCATCCAATGGTCGTGAAAAACATACACGGGACTGGCAAACATGTATTGTACGGTGTCTCTTGCCTTGCATTTCCTCCTGACCGAAGCAAAGCTGGTAGTTTAATCTATAAGAAAGAAGGATTTGATCCATCAAAAACCAAGTGCCATAAACTGTTCAATAGAGTAACAGAACAAAAAGAGCAGTCAGCATAAGCAAAGCTATTAGAGTGGGAGAAACCTGCAGATCTATTAGAGGACATGGAGTTTATTTATTTATAAAATGTTTTACCAGGAAGAATACATTGAGAGTTACCTCTCGTTATCAAGTATGTCCTGGACATAGTTAATGACAAATAATACATGGTTACAAATACAGTTACATAAATGAACAGGGTATACATTACATACAATACATTGCATGCACAGCTAGAGGAGATGTATATTATAGGCGTATGTAACAGTTACAGACCAGATAAAAATGTGAGACAACCTTAGATTTGAAAGAACTTAAACTGGTGGTGGATTTGAGAGTCTCTGGTAGGTTGTTACAGTTTTGGAGTGCACGGTAAGAGAAGGAGGAGCGGTCGGATACTTTGTTGAGCCTTGGGAAAATGAACAGTCTTTTGGAGTCTGATCTCAGATGATAAGTGCTGCATGTAGTAGGGGTGAGGAGCTTGTTCAGATAGATGGGTAGCTTGCCCAGAAAGTATTTGAAGGCAAGACTGGAAAGGTGAACTTTGCGCCTAGACTCAAGTGATGACCAATCTAGTTCTTTGAGCATTTCGCAGTGATGTGTGTTGTAGTTGCATTGGAGAACAAAACGACAAATTGAATTGTAGAGGGTGTCAAGTTTGCTAAGGTGGATTTGGGGTGCCGAGCCATATACTATGTCTCCATAGTCGGCATGGCAGCTGCAGGCGTTGACCCAAGCAACAACAACGCTGGGGCCACGCCCGGTGTGAGCAGGAAGCTTGGGGTGAGGTGCCCAATGTCACCTGGCCTCAACATGGAGATCTATGTGAGGGCTGTGGCAGACGTTGTGGGTCCCTCTGCTGTGGTGGCGGCCAGCAAGATGTATGGGAGGGGCTTTTCTTCCTCCGTACGCTGGCTGCCACCCACACCCTGGTGCAGAAAGGCATCAGTGTAGGGGGGACCTACATCCCCATAGAGCCCATGGAGGGGTTAGGCACAAACATCATCCTGTCCAATGTGCCCCCCTTCATCCCAGACAGCCTCATGCGCCCACGCCTGCAAGCCCTGGGAGATATTAAATCTCCCATAACAAAAATTCCGCTGGGCTGCAGGGATAGAGAGCTGAGGCATGTGATCTCATTTAGGCGGCAGGTACAGCTGCTGCTGCCGGGGAGCACAGAATCTGTGGAGGGGTTCTTTAGGGTGCCCTACGAGGGCATTCAATACACTGTGTTCTATGGCACGGAGGGGGTTAGGTGTAATTTGTGCAAGGAGCTGGGGCACACTCGTAGGAGTTGCCCCAAAGGGAATGGAAATCCCACTTCAGCTCCTGCACCCGCCCCTCCCTCTGCCAAGACACCCGGTGCCGCTGTGCCCACCACAGCGGGGCCCTCGAGGGCCCAGGTCCCTCCAGGGACTGCAAGAGATGTCGCTGTCCCATCTCGAACAGTGACATCTGCGCCCAACACAGAGGGGTCCTCGGGGGCCCAGGTCCCCCCTGGGACTGCAGGAGATGTTGCTGCCCCATCTCGAGCAGTGACATCTGCACCTCTCCCCGGGGAGCGGAGGGAGGGGGTCGCCCTGGAGCGGCCACCCTTTGTTGTCGCTGTCCCCCCTGGGAGGAGACACCCTGTGCCGCTGCACCCACCAGGGCAGGGCCCTCGGGGGCCCAGGTCCCCCCTGGGACCGCAGGAGATGTCGCTGCCCCGTCTCGAGCAGTGACATCTGCACCTCTCCCCGGGGAGCGGAGAGAGGGTAAGGGGGTCGCCCTGGAGCGGCCACCCTCTGTTGTCACTGTCCCCCCCTGGGAGGAAACACCCTGTACCGCTGCGCCCACCGCGGCGGAGCCCTCAGGGGCCCAGGTCCCCCCTGGGACCGCAGGAGATGTCGCTGCCCCATCTCGGGCAGTGACGTCTGCACTTCTCCGCAGCAAAAAGAAGGAGAAGAATAGAGATACACAGAAGAAGTCACCCTCTGTTGTCGCTGTCTCCCCCCAGGAGCACCCTACCCCCAATGTAAGCACCGTACAGTGTGTGGGGAAGCGGTGGGAGGCTCCCGCTGAGGAGGTGGCGGTACCCTTTTTTGGGGAATAAATCCCCAGGAAGAGGAAAGCAAAAACTAAGAACAAGAGGGTGATTGAGGAGGGCGAGGAGGGTGAACCGTATTACGTTCACCCTCAGAAGTCTCCGAAGCGGAATGCAACATCAATTCCGCACAGGGTGGCCCTGTCCGGCCCACAGGTTAGGATTAGCCAGTGTAAGCCGGACCCCATAAATATGCAGTCCCCCCCTCGAAGATCTGGAGGGAATGCAGGAGGAGGTACCCGGCGTCCCTGGGGTGGAAGATCAAAGTGCTCAACAACATGAGTCTTTGCTCCTAGAAATGGACTTTGGGGAGCCTTCCAACACCCCTCCCAGTTGGAGAACATCCCCCGGGGACTTGTGTTTCGGTGAATCTGCCGCACCGGATGCAGTTGTCTTCGGGGACTCGGAGGTCGGCCAGGATCCCCCTCTGGCTGTGCCGCCTTCGGGTGGCATACCTGAGGCTGAGCCCCGGAAGAAGGGGATGGGCTAGGGCTGACCCCCGGGGTTGGGGGTTTGGAGGATGGACAGGGGGAGGCGGGAGTGGGTGAGGGCGTTTTACCGAGCACTTCATTTTGCATCTGGGAGATGCCAGATGTGAGCTCTCCTGGTGAGGAGTTTTGGTCGGGCACTTTGTTGGAGGCGACTGCTGGGCTGGACTGGACTATGTGGCCAGGATCCCCCTCTGGCTGTGCTGCCTTCGGGTGGCACACCAGAGGCTGAGCCCCAGTTTGTGTCACTGGAAGAAGGGGATGGGCTAGGGCTGACCCCCGTGGTTGGGGGTTTGGAGGATGGAGTGGGGGAGGCGGGAGTGGGTGAGGGTGTTTTAGCGAGCACTTCATTTTGCATCTGGGAGATGCCAGATGTGAGCTCTCCTGGTGAGGAGTTTTGGTCGGGCACTTTGTTGGAGGCAATGTGAAATCCAGTGACTTGGAACGGCGCTATGACAGCAGTGATAGTGATCAAAAATAATATAAATATAAAAGTTTGGTGAATCTGAAAAATTCTCAACCTTCCATGGAATATGCACTGATTCCCTTACAACAGTTAGGATCCTGTCCTGGATCCTAACTTTGTTGGAGGCGACTGCTGGGCTGGACCCTCCCTATGAGGTACTTGCTGAAAAGTGCCCTCCCGTGATTAATGCGACGCCCGTGGCATCCCGTTTGTTCGCATGGTGGTAGAGGAGACCAGGAGGGCACTGTGTGCCTCGTTGGCCCCCGAGGACACTAGGGAGACCGCTACCTCCGCCATACCGCCACCAGCTACCCCTGAACATCCCACCCCGGGGTTGGATGTGGAGGATATAGTGGACCCCCTCGTGGAAACACCGAGGAGGGGACCCACTTTAAGGCTGAGAAAGGCCCCCACAGAGAAGGGCGGGGGTCTTCAGTTTTTCAGTCAAGAGGAGCTCGGGGAGTTGGGGTTCAGTGAGGAGTCCTCTGGCACAGCGGAGGCGGTGGATTCTTTGACCCCCATTATCCCTGCCCAGGAGCTAGATGGTTTCCTGGAGGATACCCTCTGCAAACACGGAACCACGAATGTGCAGTTGGCCCTTGGAAGGTGGAAGGATGCCTCGGTCATTCTCCACTCTCTCTTAGTATACATCAGGACTAACCACAAGGACAAAATCTCTGGGCATATCCATCTTCGTGTCCTGCAATTTCATAAATTGATGCGAGACCACATAAAGGCTTCTCGGGGTGTAGCTCCCTGAGTGCCTGTGGAAAGCAAAACTCCTGATTACCAATGGCTTTGAGCATCGGTACACTTAACGTGAATGGATGTAAGGATGGGTTTCGCAGGTTCCAGGTACTCTCCTTTTTACAGAAGGGAAAGTATTCTGTGAGTTTCCTGCAGGAAACCCATACCACTCCAGAGGCTGAAGCAAGCTGGCATCTGGAGTGGCGAGGCAAGGTCTTATTCAGCCACCTCACTTCGTCATCTAGTGGGGTGGTGACACTGTTCTCTGAGTCCTTTCAACCAGAGCTACTGCTTGCCAAAACTGTTGTTCCAGGTCGCCTGTTGCATCTCAGGATCCGGCACGACGACTACACGTTTAATTTCTTGAACGTGTATGCTCCTGCCACCCCTGAGAAGGCAGTTCTTCGTCAGAATGTCTGAATACCTGGAGACAGTGTACGCGGACGAACACATGGTGCTCGGAGGTGATTTCAGCTGCACCCTCGAGGCTCTGAAAGACCGGAATGGTCCGGAGCCACACCCGTGTTCTGCGTCGGCCTTGCGGGAGGTCATCACCCGCTACTCCTTGGTAGACGTCTGGTGAGAACAACATCGAGGCATCCACTGAGTTCACCCATGTTAGGGTGTTTAGGGGTGAACGGATGTCCTGGTTCCGGATCGACAGGCTGTATATATCCAGCCACAGCCTGTCGCGAGCCCAGTCCAGTACCATTAGGCTGGTGCCGTTTTTGGACCACAATTGTGCGTCCATGACGGTGGCGCTACTACCAGCAGTGCCCTCGGCCGCCTATTGGCACTTCAACAATACGTTGTTGGAAGACAAGGGGTTTGCAACGTCGGTCCGAGACTTTTGGATGGCCTGGAGAGGTTGCAGATCAGACTTTGCCACGTTAGAGCAGTGGTGGGACGTGGGCAAGGTTCAGCTGCGCCTCATTTGTCAGGAGTACAGCAAAGGTGCCAGCAGGCGGCGCGATGCTGAGATCGAGGCCCTTAGGGAAGAGGTGCTCGATCTCGAGAAGCGGGTGTCTGTGGCAGCAGACCAATACCTGCAGTGTGCGTACATGGAGAGGAAGTGCGCTCTCTGGGACTTGGAAGATTGGAGAGCTCGGGGGAGCATATGTGCAATCCCGCATCCACTTCCTTCGGGAGATGGGTCGCGGATCGCGCCTCTTCTATGCGCTGGAGAAAAAGAGGGGAAACCGTAAACATATCACCTGCTTGCTAGCAGAAGACGGTACCCCTCTGACTGACACGGAGAGCATCCGGGACAGAACCCGGAGATTCTACGTAGACGTTTTCTCTCCGGAGTCCATCCAGCCTGACACATGCAGGGTCTTATGGGAGGAGCTTCCCATGGTCGGCGAGGGTGGAAGGGAGCGGCTTGAGTTACCTTTGACTCTGGCCGAGCTCTCTGAAGCCCTCAGTCTCATGTCCCACGGAAAAACGCCGGGGCTAGACGGGCTGACTGTGGAGTTCTTCTGGTTTTTCTGGGAGATGCTGGGACCTGATTTCACCGAGGTCCTAGCCGAAGCCCTTGAGATCGGTGAGATGCCACTTTCATGTCGGCGGGCAATACTGTCTTTGCTGCCGAAGAAGGGGGATCTCCGCCAGATCTCTAACTGGCGACCGGTCTTACTGCTAAGCACGGACTATAAGATCGTAGCCAAAGTGCTCTCGCTGAGGCTCAAGTCAGTGCTGGCAGAGGTGATTCACCCCGACCAGTCCTATACTGTCCCGGGCCGGAGAATTCTTGACAACATTTTTCTGGTCCGGGACCTGCTACATCACGCGCAGAGGACTGGTCTGTCACTCGCCCTCCTGTCCCTAGATCAGGAGAAGGCGTTTGACAGGGTGGATCACCGTTACCTCATGCAGACCCTGCGGGAGTTTGGCTTCGGCCCACAATTTGTGGGCTTTCTCCAGATGCTGTACGCCTCTGCAGAGTGTCTGGTGAAGATCAATTGGTCCCTGACAGCACCTTTTGTATTTGGCCGGGGAGTACGTCAAGGGTACCCCCTGTCTGGGCAACTGTACGCGCTGGCCATTGAGCCCTTCCTCTGCCTACTGAGGAGGCTCACCGGGTTGGTGCTGCGGGAGCCCGACATGCAGGTAGTCCTGTCGGCTTATGCCGATGACGTGCTCCTCGTGGCCCAGGACCTAGATGATCTAGAACGGGCGCAAGCGTGCCAAGAGGTCTACACCACGGCCTCTTCTGCTCGGATCAACTGGTCTAAGTGCTCCGGCATTTTGGTGGGTCCCTTACAGGTGGACTATTTGCCCCCCACGTTTCGTAATGTCTCGTGGGGGAGTGATACTCTCAAATATCTGGGAGTCTAACTGTCTGCGGCGGAGAACACGGCCCCAGAAAACTTCAGTGATCTTGAGGAACGAGTCATTGCTCGTCTGGGGTCTTGGGTGTATCTGTCGAGAAAGCTTTCCCTCAGGAAGAACCCTGGTGATCAACCAACTGGTGGCCAGTCAGCTATGGCACCGGCTGATAGCCATGGGTCCGACCCCCGAATTTATCAACAAGATCCAGAGGAGGTTGATGGATTTTCTCTGGATGGGGAAGCATTGGGTCTCTGCGGGAGTTGTGTGCCTTCCTTTGGAGGAGGGTGGACAGGGAGTGGTGTGTGTCCGCTCCCAGTTACACACTTTCCGCCTCCAATACCTGCAGAGATACCTATTCGCAGATCCGTCTCCGCAGTGGTGCCAGCTGGCAACCAGTTTCTTTCGCCAGCTGTGCAATATGAGGTATGACCGGCAACTGTTTATCATCAGGCCCGAGGGTTTAGGTAGAGACCGCTCGGAGCTGCCGGCATACTACTGGGACTTACTTAAGGCCTGGAAACTGGTCTCCGCGACCAGGAAGGAACAGGCTGTGGGGGTTGATTTCCTCGCCGAGCCCCTGATGTATAATCCGGCAGTGGGGGCTCGGATGTTGGATTCACCCTCTATTTGCCGCCGGCTAATCCTGGTGCAGGTGACCAGAGTCGGGGATCTCCTGGGCTTTTATCGGCGAGACTGGGTTAGAGCAGAGGTGCTCGCGCCCCGTATGGGTCTGCGTACTGCCCACGTCCCTCATCGTTTGATCCGGGAGATTAAAGATGCCATCCACCCCGACTCATGCACCTTCATTGAGAGGGTATTGCAGACCGGAGAGCCTTGTCAACCTATCAACTTCAGCTCTCCGGATCTTTGCGTGGAACAAAAGCCACGGCAACCCCCTCGGGCTCCTCTCTCCCCCAACCGGCATGTTTCTGCGGCATGCCGAGGAAAGTCCTGTATTCTCTAGTGCTCCATATAGTGCATTACCTCGCCCTTGTCACCCGCCCTGATACTATCTGGAGGCAGGTATTTCCTGCGAACGAGGGCGAGAGACCCCGGTGGAAGGAACTCTATTCAGGTTTGGTTCCCCGTCCCGCCGGGTCCCGCCGTTGGAGGGTCTTCCACGGTGCACTGAGCACAGGAGAGTACTTGGCACACTTCACGGACTCCCCCGCCGCCTGTCCCTTTTGTGGCGAGCGGGAGTCCGTATATCACATTTATTTGAGTTGCGCCAGACTGCAGCCCCTCTTTTCCATCTTGAAGAGCCTTCTCCTGCAGTTCTGGCTACACTTCTCCCCTCATCTTTTTATTTTTGGGTGCCCAGTGTCCCGAGACAATAAGCCTAGGGATCTCCTAGTCAACCTGCTCCTGGCATTGGCTAAGGTAGCCATTTGTAAAACCAGGAAGCAGTGTTTGGAGGGGGGGTCCCAACGAACATCGTGGTTATGTTCCGGGTGCTGGTGCACTCCCGTATTCGGGCAGAGTATTCGTACGCCAAGTCCACTGGGACGGTTTCAGAGTTTGCCTCCCAGTGGGCGTTAGGCGGGGTGCTCTGCTTGGTATCCCCCTTCATGGGTTCTTTTGAATTAACCCTTCTGCTGACCACTGGCTTCCTAGGACCTGGCTTGCTCTCTGACTCTACCCTCCTGACCCCCTGAACATTGGCAAACGGACACGACTATTCTCACGGACACTCCCCAAGCATTGCAAGTATATACTAACAACCCTTCCTACAGGCCCAGCAACTCTATACCACACTCCGGGCTTGCTCCCACTGCTGTGGGTGTGTGGTATCATACCGTTCCCACCTCAGTACTGGGGTCTAGCTTGATCTGTGGGCATACAGGCGTGACACTGACCAGCAGGCTTAGGGAGGATTTGTTCCTGTAAAGTACACCTAGTTTGGCATAGGTTTCGGATGTCAGGGTATCAATATGCATTCCGAATGTTAAGTGGGAGTCAAACCATATGCCCAGGTATTTAAAACTAGTATCAGGAGTTAGGGTGGTGTTAGCGATGGTTCTGATCTGGAGCTCAGTCACTTGAAGCTTTAAAAATATAGTCTTGGTCCCAAATACCATTGTTACAGTCTTGTCAGTGTTTAAAAACAGTTTGTTTTGTGAGATCCAGTTTTCGAGTCTCAAAAAGTCAGACTGAAGTATGTGTTCAAGGTCAGAGAGGCTATGGCTGTGCGCATATAGGATTGTGTCATCTGCATACATGTGTATTGAAGCTTCCTTGCAAGCTGTGGGAAGATCATTGATGAGCACTGAGAAGAGTAGGGGCCCCAGAACAGAGCCTTGCGGGACGCCACAGGTGATATCCAAGGACTTGGAGTTAGAGCCTGAGATAGACACATGTTGGGATCTACCTGATAGGTAGGACTGCAACCAGTTTAAAGCATGCTGCCTATTCCAGAGCTCTGGAGTTTGTCAAGCAGGATAGCATGATCAACAGTATCAAAAGCCTTTGCAAAATCTAGGAATATTGCACCAGTGAGTTGACCCCGTTCCATTCCACATTGGATTTCATTGCAAACTTTTAGCAGGGTAGTTACAGTAGAGTGTTTGGGGCGAAAGCCAGATTGGAATTGGCTAGGGAAATTTGTCTTGGTATACTAATCGCTTAATTGGGAGTGGACACATTTTTCCATGACTTTGGATAGTATTGGGTGAAGGGAGTTTGGCCTGTAGTTTGAGACAGTGTTTTTGTCCCCACTTTTGAAGATTGGGACAACTCTAGCAGTTTTCCAGGTCTTAGGGATATGGCCTAAAGACAGGATAGAGTTGACTATGGAAGCAATTGTTTTGGCAATTGCTGGGGCACCAAGTCTTAGGAACCTAGATTGTAGTAAGTCAGGTCCACATTGGCTGCTTTGTTTTAATTTGAGGAGCGCTTGTGTAATCTCCTCTTCGGATACTGGGCCAAATTGAAAATTGTGGGCAGTGTTGGGAGGGGGTGGGGCTATATGGGTACTCCCAGGATGAGATTCAGGTTTGTGGTTTGAGTTGCGTTTCGCTAATAAGTTAGTAGCACACCCCACAAAGTAATCATTGAATGCATTTGCAATGTCAGTGGGGTTTGTCAGAGTAATATCCCCCTTAGTGATATTACTTGGCTGTTGATGCTTAGAAGGCTGGAATATGTTGTTGATAACCTTCCAGAAGTTAGCTGGGTTTGATGTATTCTGGAGGAGATTGTCAGAGTAATATTGTGCTTGTGCATGCCTTATTTGTCTTGAGTAGATGCTCAACTGCAAAAGAGTTTACAAAGAGAAACTGAGAAGTTTGTTGCCCTGCTAGAACGATTACTGGACATGACATTGTTTTTGGCATCAAGGAATATGGCATTCAGATGGCATGCTCAAAATATTGGAGATTTACACAATGGGAATTTTCTTGGTTTACTCGAGTATATATCACATTATGATCCTTTGCTGTAAGAACATTTAGAAAAAGTGAAGGATAGCCAATAGAAAGGAAAAAGCCTTCAGCCTCATTATTTATCTTGGGAAACCGCAAATGAATTTATTATTTATGTGGAAAGTGTGTTCAAGAGAACATTCTATCAGAATGGGAAGAGGCAATTTATTTTTCTGATATGTGATGCCAGGCCAGATGTTTTGCACACAGAACAGAATGTCATTGTTCTGCAATATGTTCACAAAGACATGGTGACAAACGTTTGGATCATTCAAGAGAGGTTCATGGAATAATTTTACTTTTTTCATAAGACGGGTGAGGAGATTGCAGAAATGTTTCTGTCAAATTTACATGAGCATAGTATCAACGTTTAAGATTGCAAAGAACAAGACACTGCTATATTTTGCCCCTGTACAGCCGTTCCTTAAATCTTGTGGGTGTGCATGCAGCATCATGTTTTATAGAAGTGATCACCTTTTTTGGCATGTGTGAATCGCTTATATGTTCTCATCAGTGGGAGCCCTGAAAGGTGGTACATTTTGAAAGATAACATTGGTTGTTCACTGCATGATCTAAGTGATACTAGCTGGAGCGCAAGAGTGAAAGCAGTCTATCCAATTGCTCAAAAACTTCCAGGGATAATTAAAGCTTTAAAGAAGTTAACCTCATCCAAAAAGCTTCTAAGTGATGCTCATTCTGAAGTAGGAGGCCTAAAAGATAAATTTTTATCCTTCAAAGCATGTTGTACTTGTAACATTCTGGATAAAAGTTTTGAAGAGCAAAACCTAATTCTGCAATCAAGATCTATTTCTATTGAAATTGGAGCAGCAGATATGAAAGCTCTTTCTGCAGAACTGCAGTCACTTTGGGAAAAAAAGTGGCAAGATTTAATTTCAGAAGCTAGACTTGTTGCTGATGATCTTGATATACTTACGGATTTAAGCGCACATCCACGTCGGAGGAGGAAAATTACAAAGCATCTAAATGAATCTGTTGACCACCATGAATTGGAAGATGCTGAAACAGCATTCAAGGTTAATGTTTTCCTTGTGGTACTCGATTCCATTATTTGTGAGCTTTAATAACATTTTAAATCCATGGAATATGTATGCCACTTGTTTGCTTCAAATGTTAAAATTGAGAACTATGACAGAAGGAGAAGTTGTGACAATCACGGAAACTCTTGTGTCTAAATACCCTGAAGACCTTACACCAAGCATGTCAAACTCGCGGCCCACGGGCCGCATGCAGCCCACAACGAACATATTTGCGGCCCAGCCCAGTGGTTCCCAATCTGTGCGCCGCGGCGCATCCTCCCCACCATCCCTCCGATTTATCCCTCCCCATTATCCCTCCTTCATGCCGGCCGAGAGGAAGCCGGGGGCGGGGCTTCCGCTTTGTGCAGAGCACACGCGGTGAGTGTGTGTGTCTGCCTTCCCGCTCCTGGCTCCTCTGTCTGCTGGTGGCTGCACAGTGTCCCCTCCCCTTCTGCCCCGGGTGATAGGAGAAGGTAGGAGGGGGGTACTCGGGGGGGGGGGAGTTAGTTGTACATTTGCCTGTCCTGCACGGATCGCATGCCTTTCCTCCCTCCCTCCCCCCAGTCACTCACATCCGTCACTGCCTCTGCTCTCCACTGCTCTCCTGTGTGTGTGTGTATCTGTGTGTGTATCTCTGTGTGTGTGTGTGTATGTATCTGTGTGTGTGTGTATCTGTGTGTGTATCTGTGTGTGTATCTGTGTGTGTGTGTGTGTGTGTGTGTGTATCTGTGTGTATCTGTGTGTGTGTGTGTGTGTGTGTGTGTGTATGTATCTGTGTGTGTGTGTGTGTGTGTGTGTGTGTGTGTGTGTGTGTGTGTGTGTGTGTGTGTGTTTCTGAGAGAGAGAGTGTCTGAGAGAGAGTGTCTGAGAGAGAGAGTGTCTGAGAGAGAGAGTGTCTGAGAGAGAGAGTGTCTGAGAGAGAGAGTGTCTGAGAGAGAGAGTGTCTGAGAGAGAGAGTGTCTGAGAGAGAGAGTGTCTGAGAGAGAGAGAGAGTGTCTGAGAGAGAGAGAGAGAGTGTCTGAGAGAGAGTGTCAGAGAGAGAGAGAGTGTCAGAGAGAGAGAGAGAGAGAGTGTCTGAGAGAGCTTGTCTGAGAGAGAGAGAGAGTGTCTGAGAGAGAGAGTGTGTGTCTGAGAGAGAGAGAGAGAGAGAGTGTCTGAGAAAGAGAGAGAGAGAGAGTGTGTCTGAGAGAGAGAGAGAGAGTGTCAGAGAGAGAGAGAGTGTGTGTCAGAGAGAGTGTGTCTGAGAGAGTATCTGAGAGAGAGTGTGTCTGAGAGAGAGAGAGAGTGTGTCTGAGAGAGAGAGTGTGTCTGAGAGAGAGAGAGAGAGAGTGTGTCTGAGAGAGTGTGTCTGAGAGAGAGAGAGAATGTGTCTGAGAGAGAGAGAGAATGTGTCTGAGAGAGAGAGAGAGAGAGAGATTGTGTCTGAGAGAGAGAGAGAGAGTGTGTCTGAGAGAGAGAGAGTGTGTCTGAGAGAGAGTGTGTGTCTGAGAGAGAGTGTGTGTCTGAGAGAGAGAGAGTGTGTCTGAGAGAGTGTGTGTCTGAGAGAGAGTGTGTCTGAGAGAGAGTGTGTCTGAGAGAGAGTGTGTCTGAGAGAGAGTGTGTGTCTGAGAGAGAGTGTGTGTGTCTGAGAGAGAGTGTGTGTGTCTGAGAGAGAGTGTGTGTGTCTGAGAGAGAGTGTGTGTCTGAGAGAGAGAGTGTGTCTGAGAGAGAGAGTGTGTCTGAGAGAGAGAGTGTGTGTCTGAGAGAGAGAGAGAGTGTGTCTGAGAGAGAGTGTGTCTGAGAGAGAGAGTGTGTGTCTGAGAGAGAGAGAGTGTGTGTCTGAGAGAGAGAGAGAGTGTCAGAGAGAGAGACAGAGTGTCATACAGAGAGAGAGTGTGTCAGAGAGAGAGAGAGAGTGTCAGAGAGAGAGAGAGAGAGAGTGTCAGAGAGAGAGAGTGTCTGAGAGAGAGAGTGTCTGAGAGAGAGAGTGTGTCTGAGAGAGAGAGAGTGTGTGTCTGAGAGAGAGAGAGAGAGAGAGAGAGAGTGTGTCTGAGAGAGAGAGAGAGCGTGTCTGAGAGAGAGAGAGAGAATGTGTCTGAGAGAGAGAGAGTGTGTCTGAGAGAGAGAGAGAGTGTGTCTGAGAGAGAGAGAGAGTGTGTCTGAGAGAGAGAGAGAGTGTGTCTGAGAGAGAGAGAGTGTGTCTGAGAGAGAGTGTGTGTCTGAGAGAGAGAGTGTGTCTGAGAGAGAGAGTGTGTCTGAGAGAGAGAGAGTGTGTCGGAGAGAGAGTGTGTGTCAGAGAGAGAGTGTGTGTCTGAGAGAGTGTGTGTCTGAGAGAGTGTGTGTCTGAGAGAGTGTGTGTCTGAGAGAGTGTGTGTCTGAGAGAGTGTGTGTCTGAGAGAGTGTGTGTCTGAGAGAGAGAGAGTGTGTCTGAGAGAGAGAGAGTGTGTCTGAGAGAGAGAGAGTGTGTCTGAGAGAGAGAGAGAGTGTGTCTGAGAGAGAGTGTGTGTGTCTGAGAGAGAGAGAGTGTGTCTGAGGGAGAGAGAGAGAGTGTGTCTGAGAGAGAGAGTGTGTCTGAGAGATACAGTGTGACAGAGAGAGAGAGAGAGAGAGAGAGAGAGTGTGTCTGAGAGAGAGAGTGTGTCTGAGAGAGAGAGAGTGTGTTTGAGAGAGAGAGAGAGTGTCTGAGAGAGAGAGAGTGTGTCTGAGAGAGAGAGAGTCTGAGAGAGAGTGTGTGTCAGAGAGAGAGAGAGAGAGTGTCTGAGAGAGAGAGTGTCTGAGAGAGAGAGTGTGTGTCTGAGAGAGAGAGAGAATGTGTCTGAGAGAGAGAGAGTGTGTCTGAGAGAGAGAGAGAGGGTGTGTCTGAGAGAGAGAGAGTGTGTCTGAGAGAGAGAGTGTGTCTGAGAGAGAGTGTGTGTCTGAGAGAGAGTGTGTGTCTGAGAGAGTGTGTGTCTGAGAGAGAGTGTGTGTCTGAGAGAGAGTGTGTGTCTGAGAGAGAGAGAGTGTGTCTGAGAGAGAGTGTGTGTGTCTGAGAGAGAGTGTGTCTGAGAGAGAGAGTGTGTCTGAGAGAGAGAGAGAGTGTGTCTGAGAGAGAGAGTGTGTCTGAGAGAGAGAGAGAGTGTCTGAGAGATACAGTGTGTCTGAGAGAGAGAGAGAGAGAGAGAGAGAGAGAGAGAGAGTGTCTGAGAGAGAGAGTGTGTCTGAGAGAGAGAGAGAGAGTGTCTGAGAGAGAGAGTGTCTGAGAGAGAGAGAGTGTCTGAGGGAGAGAGTGTGTGTCTGAGAGAGAGAGAGAATGTGTCTGAGAGAGAGAGAGTGTGTCTGAGAGAGAGAGAGAGATTGTGTCTGAGAGAGAGAGAGTGTGTGTCTGAGAGAGAGTGTGTGTCTGAGAGAGAGAGTGTGTCTGAGAGAGAGAGTGTGTCTGAGAGAGAGTGTGTGTCTGAGAGAGAGTGTGTGTCTGAGAGAGAGAGAGAGTGTGTCTGAGAGAGAGTGTGTGTGTCTGAGAGAGAGTGTGTCTGAGAGAGAGAGAGTGTGTCTGAGAGAGAGAGAGAGAGTGTCTGAGAGAGAGAGTGTGTGTCTGAGAGAGAGAGAGAATGTGTCTGAGAGAGAGAGAGTGTATCTGAGAGAGAGAGAGAGTGTGTCTGAGAGAGAGAGAGTGTGTCTGAGAGAGAGTGTGTGTCTGAGAGAGAGAGTGTGTCTGAGAGAGAGAGTGTGTCTGAGAGAGAGTGTGTGTCTGAGAGAGAGTGTGTGTCTGAGAGAGAGTGTGTGTCTGAGAGAGAGAGAGTGTGTCTGAGAGAGAGTGTGTGTGTCTGAGAGAGAGTGTGTCTGAGAGAGAGAGTGTGTCTGAGAGAGAGAGTGTGTCTGAGAGAGAGAGTGTGTCTGAGAGAGAGAGAGAGTGTGTCTGAGAGATACAGTGTGTCTGAGAGAGAGAGAGAGAGAGAGAGAGAGAGTGTCTGAGAGAGAGAGTGTGTCTGAGAGAGAGAGAGAGTGTGTTTGAGAGAGAGAGAGAGTGTCTGAGAGAGTGAGAGAGTTTGTCTGAGAGAGAGAGAGAGTCTGAGAGAGAGAGAGTGTCTGAGAGAGAGAGAGTGTGTGTCTGAGAGAGAGAGAGAGTGTGTGTCTGAGAGAGAGAGAGAGAGAGTGTGTCTGAGAGAGAGAGAGAGAATGTGTCTGAGAGAGAGAGAGTGTGTCTGAGAGAGAGAGAGAGTGTGTCTGAGAGAGAGAGAGTGTGTCTGAGAGAGAGTGTGTGTCTGAGAGAGAGTGTGTGTCTGAGAGAGAATGTGTGTCTGAGAGAGAGAGTGTGTCTGAGAGAGAGAGTGTGTGTCGGAGAGAGAGAGTGTGTCTGAGAGAGTGTGTGTCTGAGAGAGTGTGTGTCTGAGAGAGTGTGTGTCTGAGAGAGTGTGTGTCTGAGAGAGTGTGTGTCTGAGAGAGAGTGTGTCTGAGAGAGTGTGTGTCTGAGAGAGTGTGTGTCTGAGAGAGTGTGTGTCTGAGAGAGTGTGTGTCTGAGAGAGTGTGTGTCTGAGAGAGAGAGTGTGTCTGAGAGAGAGAGAGTGTGTCTGAGAGATACAGTGTGTCTGAGAGAGAGAGAGAGAGTGTGTCTGAGAGAGAGAGTGTGTCTGAGAGAGAGAGAGAGAGTGTGTTTGAGAGAGAGAGAGTGTCAGAGAGAGAGAGAGTGTCTGAGAGAGAGAGTGTCTGAGAGAGAGTGTGTCTGAGAGAGAGAGTGTGTGTCAGAGAGAGAGAGAGTGTGTGTCTGAGAGAGAGAGAGTGTGTGTCAGAGAGAGAGAGAGTGTGTGTCTGAGAGAGAGAGAGAGAATGTGTCTGAGAGAGAGAGAGTGTGTCTGAGAGAGAGAGAGAGTGTGTCTGAGAGAGAGAGTGTGTCTGAGAGAGAGTGTGTGTCTGAGAGAGAGAGTGTGTCTGAGAGAGAGAGTGTGTCGGAGAGAGAGTGTGTGTCTGAGAGAGTGTGTGTCTGAGAGAGTGTGTGTCTGAGAGTGTGTCTGAGAGAGAGAGAGTGTGTCTGAGAGAGAGAGTGTGTCTGAGAGAGTGTGTGTCTGAGAGAGAGTGTGTCTGAGAGAGAGAGAGTGTGTCTGAGAGAGAGTGTGTGTGTCTGAGAGAGAGTGTGTCTGAGAGAGAGAGAGTGTGTCTGAGGGAGAGAGAGAGAGTGTGTCTGAGAGAGAGAGTGTGTCTGAGAGATACAGTGTGACAGAGAGAGAGAGAGAGAGAGAGAGAGAGAGTGTGTCTGAGAGAGAGAGTGTGTCTGAGAGAGAGAGAGTGTGTTTGAGAGAGAGAGAGAGAGAGAGCGAGAGTGTCTGAGAGAGAGAGTGTGTCTGAGAGAGAGAGAGTCTGAGAGAGAGAGTGTCTGAGAGAGAGAGTGTCTGAGAGAGAGAGTGTCTGAGAGAGAGAGTGTGTCTGAGAGAGAGAGAGAGAGAGAGTGTGTCTGAGAGAGAGAGAGAATGTGTCAGAGAGAGAGAGTGTGTCTGAGAGAGAGAGAGTGTCTGAGAGAGAGAGAGTGTCTGAGAGAGAGAGTGTCTGAGAGAGAGAGTGTCTGAG